>NC_058090.1:9119382-9453534 GCF_014858855.1 Bufo gargarizans | reverse complement strand
CAACCCGCCAGGGCTTAGGGCGTTCCCACACATGACCAACTATTAAATACATAGAAAATTTAAAAGAGAATATACTTTATTTAAGAAATGTCCTTAAATTAGATCATGTTGCTCCTCATGGGCGGGGCATAAGGTTGGGTTAGGCTACATTTACACGACAGTTGTTTTAAATGTCATCGTTTTCAGAACCATTTGAAGTCTATGGGTTTATTCACATGGTCTTTTTTTTAATGGCCAGTGAATAGCAGAGAACATGTCTTTTTTTTCACAGTACCTCCCTTGAAATCAACGAGGTTGTTTTTAATGGCAGTTTAGGCAGAAGTCTAAAGGGTTAAAAATGGGTACACTAGTGAAAAATTGCCTTTTAGGAGCTCCCCAAAAATAAAATACTTCATCCACTTGCACACGCAGGGAAAGTTGCTCCTTACTTGATGCAGAAGGACCTGCACTCCCAGCGTGATGAAGACACCATGTGCTCCCAGCGTGATTTTGGTCATTAGAAACGGATGTAAAATGGATGCAAAAAGGCCCTTTTTAATGACCTTCAGTGTGAATGTAGCCTAAAAGTCTGAACATTATAATGTAATTACAGGAAAGTCAATTGCAAAATAAAAAATTATGGCATTTTGTATTCCTTATAATATATATATATTTTTATTTTTTTAAGGGAGAGGGCCGCAGACTGCCAGCAATCAGAAACATAAAGCTTAAAGAACACCTATCAACAGGTTCAACCTTATTAAACCAGGTTTACTGCCTGGTAGAGTTGATCCTGCTGATTAAAATGATACCTGTTTACTAAAAATCTGTTGCAGCGTTCCCAAAAAACAAGACTTTTAATCTTTATATAAATTAGACCTCCAGCTCACAGAGGGGCGTGGCCTTGATCCTCAGCTATCAGTGCTAGGCCACTCCCCTAGGTGCTCAGAAGCCATCGCTTGCATAAAGGATAAGTCTTTTTTTCTCTGGAACGCCCTAACCGATTTTCACAAGACAGGTATCGTTTTTATCAGCAGGATCAAACCTTTATGACTCGTTTAGAAGAGTAGATGGTGCTGACAGGTCCCCTTTAAGAGAATCAAGCTGGAGGGCAGAAGAATTGTAAGGTCCTTACATGTTCGTGCTGCTGCTTTTCACAAGGACAGGAAGTTGCAACCACAGGCAGCCATCTTGTCCTGTGCTCATCATTCATGTGTATAATACTTCACACCCAGTTAATTCTGTGCCTGATGGAGTAGAACCTCCACAACGCAAACCTATGTAGCTCTACAGAAAAAAATGATCAAATTGGGGAGGCGATTACTCTTGTATGGTGAACCAGCAACATGTCGATCCTTTTCTGATACTGGGAGAGGAGTCCTGCGTGACGTGATCTCTGGTGAGCCTGGAGTCGCTGCTCGTTTATATCCTGTGCATCAGCTGCTTTTTCATTAAGAATATCTCGTGGACTAACCCGAGATCATATTTTCTGCAACCATATGGGATTCAGCTTAGCAAATTAAAGACTTGGCCCGGGGGATCTATCCCGCGGAGTGAACCTGGGACGCAGCAGGTCAGGTAGTGAGCGAGGAATAACTCAAACTAAAATGTCGACGACGTGAACTGTGGAAGCTCAAAAATCACTGACCTGATAATTTATAGAGGTTTTATTTCTTCTGCCGGACGGGGAAGTAGTTAAACAGATCTATGATGAGGCGGATGTTGGGATCTCTGCTTGGCTTTCGCCCAGGAGGAGAAGACAACGTGAAGAGGTAGACGTGAGACATTCAGAAATTCCAAAAATATTCGGGGTGACGATATATATATAAAAAAAGGTTGGAGACAATAACATGATATGATCAGGGGTGCACCACCAATCAGCACCAGGTAGGGGCAAGAGGGGGCAGAGGAAGGGCCATGGGCAATGAGCGCTTTCATTGTTGCAAAATTTCCATGGGGGGGGGGGGCACCGTTTCAGTTTTCGTCTCAGGCAGCAAAAAGGCTAGGGTATGATTACAGATGGGGCTGACCTTTGGGCCTGTTATGGTATCCCAGGCTGGACCCACCCAAGGGTCCTCTGCTACCCTAGTGAACCAGGTCTCCCCTGGTGACCCCAATGTCATTGGGGGAGGGGGAACACCTTTCTTGTAAAATTCTAGTCCTTAAATCCTGTCCCTAATGCTTTTCGACAATGGTTTCCGGTCCACTGTTGGCAGGGCCACGCCATCTGGTGCACCATAGGTTCGCCAGTAATAGTCCCAGGATAGTAGCCGAAATTGCAGAGCTGGTAGCAATGACACAGGGGAAGCCAAGTGCACTAAATGGGGCGTCCCCACCCTCGGTGCACTGAAAACCTTATTTGCATAAAAATAAGCATTTCTCAGGATCAGAGAGCCAGATATTCACAAGAAGGGTATGGTTATGTTTCTGGGCAGCTACCCTACAAGGGAGAATGTTTACTGTCATACTGATCTTTGAGGTGACAGACTCCCTTTAAAGCAGGCATCCTCAACCTGCGGCCCTCCAGCTGTTGTAAAACTACAACTCCCACAATGCCCTGCTGTAAGCTGATACCTGTAGGCTGTTCAGACATGCTGGGAGTTGCAGTTTTGCAACAGCTGGAGGGCCGCAGTTTGAGGATGCCTGCTTTAAAGGGTGTGTGCACCTTTAAACACCCGATCGCACCAATAGCTAGAACAAATGAGATGGAAGGGCCTTAAAGTCGACAGGAATCAGTTTTTGTCACTTGTTATACTTCATGTAGTACATAATGTAGCAGATTCTTTTGATCTTAGAAATGTTTTTTTTTTTTTTTTATATTTTTGCAACTATTGCAGTACCACTTGTCACCACTGGAAGCCGCCAACACTTCTCATAGACGGCAATACAACAGTGTCCATCCTGCCCCAGTGACAGCCCAGGGGGGCTGTTAGCATCTCTAGGGGTCTTAATGGTTTACCAAAGCTCCACCTCTAGGCTGACTCAGGTACTGCAGCCTAATCTAACCCTATAGCTATGCCAACCCCTCTTACAACCCCTTTTAAGAGATTTAAAGTGGCAGGCCAATTATTTGCAATGCAAGGGATAGTCATGCATTTTTTTAAAACTTAAAAACATTTTAACTTTGATATTTTTGCAACAATTGCATTACCACTAGTCACCACTGGAAGCCGCCAACACTTCTCATAGACTGCAATACAACAGTGTCCATTCTGCCCCAGTGACAGCCCAGGGGAGCAGTCAACATCTTTAGGGCTGCGTTTCCCAAGGCTCCACCTCTAGGCTGACTCAGGTACTGCATCCTCCCCTCACCCTATAGTTGTGCCGCTCTTACAACCCCTTTTAAGAGATTTAAAATGACAGGTGAATTCAGTGTCGGACTGGGGTACCTAGGGCCCACCAGTAAAATTCATTTTGGGGGCCCACCGTACGGATACATTCAAATATAATAAATAATATAACAAGTTTTTTATATAAACATAGGCTGGTTGAGGTGCTGTACATGTATGTATGTATGTAGTGCAGTAAGTCTAATGTGTTATGTGCCACTTGTGCAGGGGGTGGGAGACTAGGGGCCCACTTTTCTCAGGGGCCCACCGGGGGATTCCCCTGTACCCCTGTGGGCTAGTCCGAGCCTGGGTTAATTATTCAAGGGAAAGCAGGGATGCAGAGCAGTTATGACCTCATATAATGTGTAATGCTGATTTTTTTGAATCTCAGAAATGTTTTTTCCTTTAATCTTCTTGCAACTATTGCAGTACCCACTGGAAGCCGCCAATACCTCTCATAGACTGCAATACAACAGTGCCCATTCTGTCCTGATGACAACCTAGGGGAGCCGTCAGCATCTCCGGGACTCTGTTTACCAAGGCTCCACCTCTAGGCTGACTCAGGTACTGCATCCTCCCCTCACCCTATAGTTGTACCACTATTACAACCCCTTTAACCCATTAGGGATCGGGCTCATTTTCACCTTAAGTACCAGGACATCATGCCGTACCGGTACGTCATATGTCCCCAAGAGGTTAAGAGATTTAAAGCGACAGGCAAATTTTTTACAATTCAAGGGAAAGCAGGGATTGAGGGCAGTTTATGACCTCATAATGCAGATTATTTTTTTTAATCTCAGATATTTTTTTTCAATCTTTTTGCAACGATTTCAGTACCCACTGAAAGCTGCCAATACCTCTCCTAGACTGCAATACAACAGTGCCCATTCTGTCCTGGTGACAACCTAGGGGAGCTGTCAGCATCTCCGGGACTCTGTTTACCAAGTCTCCACCTCTAGGCTGACTCAGGTGCTGCAACCTCTTCTCACCCTATAGCTATGTCACTCTTACAACCCCTTTAAGAGATTTAAAGTGACAGGCTAATTATTTGCTATACAAGGGAAAGTAGGGACAAAGGGTAAGTTAGAAGCAAGTGCACTTGTGGTCGAGAATGAATGCAGCGAGGCGAGGCTATATGGCAGGGGTTCGTGCTCAGGTCTATAAATACAAAGTTGCTCCTTTCAGTCCCATCAGACAGAGAGGAAACCGGGAAGATTGCTCATTCGAGTATATTGTGGCTAAACTAGTTTCAAAATAAGCAACAGAAAGTTGGACGCGTTTCAAGTATTTCACTACCTTGACGTAGCCTGTGACATGCCAAACCGTGCACGGGCAGATTCTTGTCTGGGGTCAAATCAGAGTCACGAGCTGCATCCAGGTGAAAGCCTTGGCTCGTGATCCTATATTGTCCTGGCAAAGGATTTGGCAATTAACCCCGTGACTGCCAGAAAACTCCCGCTGAATGAATGAACGACTGTTCCAAAGTCAACTCTCAAATGAGCGGCTGAGAAACGTTACGAGATTGTAACGTCCAATTACACTAAAATTGAATCTCAAAATCTGACGGACGCCTGGGGAGCGCGGTGCGCGGTATATGAGGCTTAAAGGGACACTAAATGAAAAAAATTATTATAGCAAAAAAATATAAAAAATTTGATCGCTTCATCTTCCTGATGTTCTAAGTTTAAGTGCAGCCTGAAAAAGTTTTTGTTTTTAAATGTAAAGTAAATATTTTGAAAAATGGTAGATATTTCCCTGGAGGCTTCCATTTTATCTCCTCTATCCTTACCCTTTTCCTGTGTTTAGAGCAAGGGGCGGACTGGGAATTTAAAGTGGCCCCTATGTTGCAGGTGGGGCCAGTGCAGCACAAAATACCGCCCTATCAGAACCAAATACCACAGCGCAGCATACAATACTGCCGCCCCAGCTGCAGTACATAACAGTATCTCCAGGTGAATGCAGGAGGGCACTTTCCACCGCCGGCTAGGTGCATAGTGATGAGCGAAGTAGTGAAAAATTCAATTGGGCTGCTTCGCCAAATTTTACAAAAAAAATCTCTTTGTGGCGACTTACTTCATCACGAAGTGCATTTCTTTGTAAGCAGTGGGTGCAATGACAAGGAGCGGCGATTGTGCTGTCCCCCCATCACTGTACCCCTCAGATGCCGCGTTCATAGCTGATCGTGACATCTGACAGCAATAATACAGTGTAAGGCCTCATGCACACGCAAATTGCGGATCTGCAAAACACGGATGGCGTCCATGTGCGTTCCGTGATTTGCGGAACGGCACGGACAGCCATTAATATAACTGCCTATTCTTGTCCGCAAAACGGACAAGAATAGGACAGATTATATTTTTTATTTTTTGCGGACCACGGAACGGAGCAACGGGTGCGGACAGCACACGGAGTGATGTCCACATCTTTTGTGGACCCAAAAACTGCGGCTCTGATGTTGGACCAAAACAACGCTCGTGTGCATGAGGCCTAAAGATAAAAAAAAAAAAAATGGATAGAATCATACTTATCCATTTGATTGCGAAGAGCCGGCCGCCATCTCGATTGAAGATTTAATGCGAAATCTCATGTGGCCCTTCATGACGTCATCACATCGGCCGGCGCGCTGGGATTTTGTGCGCAATCGTCAATTAAGATGGCGGCGGCCGGCTCTCAGCGCTCAAACGGAGGAGGTAAGTATGATTTTTTTACATTTTTTTAACACCATTCAGGGAAAATCGATTCACTACCACGAAGATAAAAAATCTAATTTTCTGTTTGAAGTTCACTTTGAGGACTTTGATTCGCTCAACGCTAATGAGAATATCAGATCCCTATGTACTGGGATGAGGAGGTGGGGCGGCCTCCTGGGCATCGGCCACTGGGAAATTTCCCTGTAGGGTCTATGGCTCTTGGCTTAGAACATGTGATCAGTGGACCTGATACCGGGCAAGTGTCCTAGAGGTGGGAACTTCATCTATCTATCGGATATCTATCATCTATCTATTATCTATCTATCATCTATTATCTATCTATCATCTATCTATCATCTATCTATCTATCATCTATCTATCGGATATCTATCATCTATTATCTATCTATTATCTATTATCTATCTATTATCTATCTATCTATCAATCTATCTATCATCTATCTATCATCTATCTATTTATTATCTATCTATCTATCTATCTATCATCTATCTATCTATTATCTATCTATTATCTATCTATCTATTATCTATCTATTATCTATCTATTATCTATTATCTATCTATTATCTATCTATTATCTATCTATTATCTATCTATTATCTATCTATCTATTATCCATCTATCTATCATCTATCTATCATCTATCTATCAGCTTTCTATCATCTATCTATTATCTATATATCAATTAAATTAAATTCAATAAAGCTTTATTGGCACATCCAAGTAAAACATTTAGCATGCCAAAGCCAAATATATAATAGATATTGTAGAGGGGGGTTTGATGTGGGAATTAAAGGGGGTGGATGTTGGGTAAAAGGGGCAGTATGGGGGTATAATAGTCCTTGGTGTCTCATCTTCATCTCAGTTGGTGACAGGTTGAGACATATTGGGCAACGATCTCCACAGTGGACTCCTCTTTCTATCTATCTAACCTCAGTTTTCTTCTGCTCCCTATCATGTTATTCACTGTGTTCTTGGAAGCTGAGATCTAAAACGCTGTTTGCAGGGTCCTCCCAATGTAGGACCATAGACACGCACAACCACCTCTCCATTCATTCTCCTGTGGATATTCCATAAATGTCTAAGTTGGGAAACCTCTTTTACCCCAATATCCACCAACCTACAATGTTACCTTTTCTGAGAAGCTGAGATATGAGGAGCTGTCCTGACAATGCAGAGCTGGAGTGATACGGAGTGCATCGCTGCCTTGGGGCTCATTCACATGGCCGTTGTTCAGCCGTTCCATGCATTGGGGCCTCAATTTGCTGGTCCCCAATGCACAGGCAACATCCGTGCGGCTAACGTGACGGATCCAGACCCATTCAACTTGAATGGGTCCGTGATCCATCTGCACCGCAAAAAAGCAGAACATGTTTTATTTTTTTGTGGTGCGGAGGCGGAGTGCTTCCGTGGGGTTCCCCGGATTATGGGCCGCAATACAGGCATGGCTGAACAACGCCTGTGTGAATGCGCCTTTATTTGGCAGGTTTTCAAATTTAGAGAGATGGGAAAGCAGGGTGGCAATCGCTGTGAGCCATAAGGCTGCCATATTGGAGGTCACCCAGCTTTCCCGGAAGCAGAAAACAAACTCATGCCCCCCAAAAAAGTTTTTTGCAAGGCGAGGACTGTAAATTCCTTTGCCGAAGTGATTTTTAAAGCTGCAATGTCCTGTAACCAAGCTGCTGCTTTACAAATGTGTAATCTGTTTATTCCAGGGTACGGAGATGATAAAGGGACATTTACAGTTGTGATTGCTACAATGTAGACGTGGGGAGCCGAGCGGATAACACCCTCGCACACCTGCCAACAATGGAGTTTGTGCGTCACCCTATTCGCTAAATTAATAATGAGTTAATTGTGTCGGTTAAAGAGGCAGTGCACTTATTAGTATCTGTAAATTCGGGGATTTTACATCCTAAACCTGCTAATTCAATAAAGAGCCGGGCCACAGAGAGCCATTAAGAGCTGAACGTCGGGCCTCGCTTTGCATTGGTTTCTCCCACCTCTCCCACTAGGTGGTCTCCGTAAGGTAAATACTCCAGTCAATCGCCGCATGTAGCACTAATTGGTAAACTGTTAAAGCCGATTTCATTGTGTTTGTGTCAACAGAGGTGGGATTGCCAGCGACAAATAGATTAGGGGTTTATAGATAAAGACTGTCCTTCTAGCAACTTAATATCCAGCGTCAACAGTTTGCTAATAGATTTCGCACTAAGAAGCTCAACGGCTACAATGTGGAAAAAAAATATATATATTTTTTAAAATCTAAACATGTATCAATTTCAAAGAAATTCAGTAATAAATATTTTTGTGCTTTTTATTCTTGTTTTGTAAACCCAAAATAAATAAACAAATAAATGACAAAAAATAATTTCAAAATACACCACACAGACCCCTTTATCGTGAAGTTCCTCTTAAATTCTTGAGCTCAGTATGTGAAACAGTGCACCCCTTTTACTGCTGGTCCAGCGTATGGGACAGTGGTACTGTAAACCCGAAAGGGGACCTTCTCTCATTTTTGCTATGGGGTCCCTTCTCTCGCCCCAGACTATCCATAGGGCAGACAGGAGTGAAATAGACTTTACTGCGGTGCAAGAGGAGGGACCCTTGCCAGCTTTTGCCCTTATGGTCCGGGGTAATTTGCTGGGTCTGGACCTCAGTCGGGGATATAAAAGTACAGAAGTGAAATATTTCTACATTTCTATATCTTCTTAACAGATCTGGAGACTCTTGGGTTGACACAAGTGGTATGGGGTCCCTTCTCTCACTCCAGACTATCCATAGGGCAGACAGGAGTGAAATAGACTTTACTGCGGTGCAAGAGGAGTGACCCTTGCCAGCTTTTGCCAGCTTTTGCCCTTATGGTGAAGGGTAATTTGCAGGGAAAAAATAAGTTGGAAAAGTACAGAAGTGAAATAGTTCTACATTTCTATATTTTCTTAGCAGGTCTGGAGACTTTTGGGTTGACACAAATGTTGGAAGAGCTAAGGGCTCCTCAGGTCTCAACAACCCTTTTGGGACCCATGAACTGAAACAGAGGTGGTCCATCATTGGGACTTGTTTTGGAGCCAGGGCAATGCCTTGGTAGGTTGTGCTTTATCCTTTGGAAGATGGATGATGTCCAATGAAGTTGACCACCACCATGTATTAAGGTGCCCGTACACATTAGACTAATGATGGCTGATCTAGTCAACCATCTACTGTGCCAATTCTACAGATGTCGGGGGAAAGAAGGATTAGGCATTTTAGATTTCAAGATGCTTGTCCACAGGAGAGTCTTCTCTTCCTCTTAAAAAAAATGTGCATGCTCAGCCTACATTAGCATGCATGTGTATAGGGGAGACAGTCATTCTTATGTGTATGGGCAGCCTCACACTGCAGGTAAAACTGAGCTTTGCCCAAACTAGACAACCCCTTTAAAAAAGTAACTGTGACTCAAAACTAAACTGCAGGTTTGACCCTGAGCCCCTATCCCCTCCCCTGAAATGTCTGTTGTAGTAACTATTTGCATTCCCCATAGAATAACATCTATTCTTAGGATTCTATGTTGTGCCATTACTCTATTATTCCCACTAGAAGTTTATGAATAAATTGCTAAAGGTCCATCTGGGCGTTACCAGTTGGGGGTCCGTCCCTGCACAGTCTGACCCTGACAGCACTAATTGGATAGTGGCAGACTGAGCAGGGACAACCCCCCAACTAGTAACACCCAGCTGGACCTTCATTACAGACTGCTAGAAATTCTTTCAAAAACTTCTAGCAGGAATAATAATGGAATAGCACAACACAGAGTCATAAGAATAGATTACATGGGGGACGCAAGAAGTTACTAAAACAGACCTGTCAGGGGAGGGGAGGGGGTCCTCTTTAACATGAGATATTCCTGTGTCCGTTTCTAATGCATGATATGAGTAGAGGAGATCTAACTGCAGATCAGAGGGGACTCCTACTGTAAGACCCCTTATATGATATATATATATATATATATATATATATATATATATATATATACTATAGATACAGTATATGTAGCTGTATACGCACACCCTATGAACACAGGAACATCAGTATTGAGCCCGGACAAGACTCTGCCCTTGTCTGTCTCCATGAGGCTTGGCACAGAACACGTTCCACTGGATTAGCCGCAAGAGGGTCCAAAGGAAGTTTTGTGAAGTATTAGACATATTACCTAAGAATCTCCTTTCTTGGCAGACGTTCCGGGGTAAAGCCATCGACACAGTAATAAATGTCTCATAAAACACTGAACTTCACATTACAGTTTATAAGTCTGCACGCTACATTCATAATATGAGGGGCCGAGGCTTTAAGGAGGAACTCCGACTGAGGTAAGTGCAGTATATGGGTGAAGCCCTAACGGGGGTATCCATGCTGGTCTACACGTCTGTGAGATTTCCAAAAACTTTTACAAAATTGAAACTGATAAGATTTCTATGGATCAGCTTTAGAGATGAGTGAAGTATTGAAAAATTCGAATCAGCTGCTTCGCCAAACAATTTGCTTTAAGTGCGTTTCTTTGTAAGTAGCAGGTGCAATGACAGGAAGCGGCGATTGCGCGGATCCCGCCCCCCACTCATTGTACCCCTCAGATGGCGCTTTCATAGCTGACAGTAATAATACTTACCGCATCCATTTGATCACCGCCGCCATCTTGATTGAAAATCTAGAACGAAATCTCGCGTGGCCCGTAATGACGTCATCACGTCGGCTGACGTGGTGATGTCATACGTCACAGAGCACGGGATTTCGTGCAAGATCTTCAATCAAGATGGAGGCGGCCGGTCCGTCGTGATCAAATAAATGTATGAGGCAAGTATGATTTATTAAAAATTTTTACCGCCATTCAGGAAAAAGAAGCAAGAGGAAATGCGGCTTTGTGGCGAATCGGATTTTCCCTGAAATTCGGATCAAAGTCCACTCCGTAGACTTCGCTTCACTCAACACTAGGCTCAGCTCTACCCATCATCTCTCTATACTGGTCACTGTAATGACATTACGTAACAGGATGACTCGCATCCATTTCTAGTACTTGAGGGAGACCCCCGCCCCAAAAAAAAGTAAAGAGTTATAAAAAGTTACACAACTACAAGTTTCCTTTCCAATGACAAACTCTGCAACATGTTAAATAATCAATGTCCTGAAAACCCCTTTAGGCCTCTTTCACATGGGCGTGTTCGCCCCGAGGTCATGCTGCGGCCCGCAAAATGCAGGCCGCAATGCACAAGGACAGTCCGTGGGGGAAGCCGCAGCGGATCACAAAAAAATAGGACATGTTCTATCTTTTTGCGGAACGGAAGTACGGGACGAAACCCCACGGAAGCACTCCGTATTGCTTCCGTAGGGTTCCATTCCGTGCTTCCGTTCCGCACCATTCCGCATCTCCGGATTTGTAACCCCCGTGTATTGCGGATCTGCAAATGCGGTCCGCAATACTGCAACGGGGCGCACACGCCCGTGTGAAAGAGGCCTTAGAAGGGTATTGCTTAGATATGCCACCTCTGGGACCCACATCTATGTCCAGAACGGGCCCCCCTCCCCCCCCCGGATTGAAAGAGTGCAACGTGCAAGCGGGGACACCCTCCATTTATCGCTGGTTGCATGGCTAAGCTAGGACCTCCCATAGCGCATGCGCAGTATGCTCTTCTTGACTCGGGGGGGATCCTGGAGATTGGAGCAGGTCTCAGAGGTTGGATCCACACCTATCTTACTTTGATGGCCTATCCTAGCGATTGGCCATCCCCTTTTAGTTATGAATTTGCTCCCAGGGCTGAGGGATCCGAGAAGTCTACGTATGACCTGAACGATAATAATGTGTGCTAAATACTCCAGACAACAAGCGGTTAAATAGGTAACTTAGACCTGTGACGTGACAACCGCTTTCATGGTCCAGAAATGAGCTCAGACCTGTTGTCACTTCCCTTCCCCTGCTCCTTCAAAAATGACTCAGCAGGGGGCGTCAATGAGCACAAAAGAACGCTCCACCCAGAGTAAGGGCTCATTCACACGGCCGTAGACCGTCTGTGCCTGACCCGAATGGGTCCGCAATCCTCAAGATACGGCACAGTGCAGAGTGGAAGCCCACCGAAGCACTCAAAAACACTTCCATGGGCTTTTTGGTCCATGCCTCCGCACCGCAAAAGATAGGACATGCCCTACTGTTTGCTGTATATTGTGGATTGACTTGAATGGGTCCGCGCCGTAATTCGGGATTCACACTGCCAGTGCCCGACTGCAATTTTCGATTATGCAGCACGGGTACGGTCGTGTGAATGGGCCCTAAAGAGGATACAGCAACCTCCCTCTGTCCTGATGCATGATGGGAGGTACATTTGCTGAATCATTGACCTGTAACTGGAGTTGCCCTTTAATTAAGAAGACATATCATAAAAAATGGATTATTTTTGAGCCCCGGCAGTTGACCTTTCGGAAACCCTGATGGTTTTTTTTAAGCTGTTTGGAACCAGCAATGTATAAGTCGGTGGTAATGGCCGTGGACCGCTGCCCTCTAAATCGTGGTCCTCCATCGCTGCCTCAGTAAAATGTAATTCTCTTGACTGATATAATTGAATTTTCTCGCTGGAAAAATGTTATTGTAGAAGAAGTGTGTCCAGTCCACTCACGAAGACTGTAATCAAATCCACAGGAACAGATCCTGCAGCACAAGCAGAGCTTGGATTTCACTCGCTGATTTAATTAAAAACGAACAGGACGGATTTGGGAATATTTCATTAATCTTTCTTTCCTTTCAGTGAAAAGGAAATTAAGTCCAATCTAGTTTAAAGTATGTTTCCCCTCCATGATACAATAATCTGCCGGCCGCCATCTTCTCCCTGGCAGGCTAAGTAGTAATTAGTCACACGAAATTCTTCCTGACCTGTCACCGAGCTCCAGGAAAGTCTATCTCACCGTGCTCGATACCGGAGTCTTGTGTTACGGCTTGAACTTGTTATCTCCACCTCATAGTGGAACTAAATCTGGGAAATGAATTTGTTGTTTGTAGAAGAGAAAAAAAATTGTCTCCACTAGGGTCTTGTTTGGCCAAATAAATCTCGAATGTGCACGCGGCCAATGGACGACTCGCATATATTAGGACATATATAGGTAGAGGAGCCCCCTCTTATTGGGCAGAGAGGAGAACATCTTCGATAAACATCTGGCCATAAACATTACATTTTGCCAATGTAGGGGCCTCTAAACTGAACCCCCTTTTCACAGCAGAAGGATTTGCCATGTTGGATTTCGCCATGCCTGGAGAAGCTGTGTCGAGTGATTGCTTGCCTCCCCATTGAAATTAACATGCATATGGGAAGGTCAAGGAGACCTCTTGTCATCAGATGGGTGCATAGTGGCCAACAGTCTGTTGATGGGTGCATAGTGGCCAACAGTCTCCAGATGGGTGCATAGTGGCCAACAGTCTCCAGATGGGTGCATAGTGGCCAACAGTCTCCAGATGGGTGCATAGTGGCCAACAGTCTCCAGATGGGTGCATAGTGGCCAACAGTCTCCAGATGGGTGCATAGTGGCCAACAGTCTCCAGATGGTGCATAGTGGCCAACAGTCTCCAGATGGGTGCATAGTGGCCAACAGTCTCCAGATGGGTGCATAGTTGCCAACAGTCTCCAGATGGGTGCATAGTGGCCAACAGTCTCCAGATGGGTGCATAGTGGCCAACAGTCTCCAGATGGTGCATAGTGGCCAACAGTCTCCAGATGGGTGCATAGTGGCCAACAGTCTCCAGATGGGTGCATAGTTGCCAACAGTCTCCAGATGGGTGCATAGTTGCCAACAGTCTCCAGATGGGTGCATAGTTGCCAACAGTCTCCAGATGGGTGCATAGTTGCCAACAGTCTCCAGATGGGTGCATAGTTGCCAACAGTCTCCAGATGGGTGCATAGTTGCCAACAGTCTCAAAGATGTCAGGATTGCCCTTAATTCTGAGCACCACTCTCAGCAACTTTGCCTCGTCCGGCCAAAAAATAGGTGGAGTTTGTAGGTGTTCTTTTCAGGGGCGGGTTTGGGGCAAGCTTGTGGTTGGGGTTAAAATGCCTTGATTTAGGTCCTGGTGGTTTGGGGCATGCTCAATAGTGGAGTTAAAATACCTTGATTTTGGTCCTAGGTGGGTTTGGGGCATGCTCAGGGGTGGTGTTAAAATGCCCCAATTTTGTTCCTGGACAGGTTTGGGGCATGTTCAGGAGTAGGGTTAATAAGCCTAATTTTTGTTCCTGGGGGGTTGGATGCATACTCATGAGTGAAGTTAAAATGCCTCAATTTTGTTCCTGGGTGGTTCTGGGGCATGCTCAGGGTGGGGTTAAAATGCCTTGATATTTTTCCTGGATGGGTTTGGGGCATGCTCAATAGTAAGGTTAAAAATATCTGATCGTGTTACTGGGTGGGTCTGGGACATGCCCAGGGGTGGTGTTAAAATGCCCTGATTTTGTTTCTTGATGGGTTTGGAGCATGCTCATGGGTGGTGTTAAAATACCCCAATTTTGTTCCTGGATGTGTATGGGGCAAGCTCAGGGTGGGGTTAAAATTCCCCAATTTTGTTCCTGGGTGGGTCTGGGGCATGCTCATGGGTGTTGTTAAAATGACCTGATTTTGTTTCTTGATGGGTTTGGAGCATGCTCAAGGTTGAGGCTAAAATGACCCAATTTTACCAACACAAATGTTGGCAACTATGTGGGTAAGAGAGCTCATCCATCAAGAGTTGTTCAAACTGGACAACCCCTATGAAGGTTTTTTTTTCAAAAACAGATAGGTCCTGGGTTCATATCATGGGCAGACTGGGAACTTAAAATGGCCCTGGAAAATAAACTAAAAGTGGCCCCATATTGTAGCTGGGTCCAAATTGACAGAAGCGGACAACAGAAGCAGGTGGCGTCTGCAATACTGTAGTGCAGCACAAAATACTACATCAGCAGAAGCAAATACCACAGTGAAGCACAAAATACTGCTGCCTTCTCCATAGCATTCAACTATATCACCGTTCTGAAGACATGGATACAGTTGAATTCAGAAGGGCACCTGCGGCCATTGGTCAGGTCCATAAGTGCTTGATGCTCCTAGCATTAATTGATGCTTAGAGGCTCAAATTCTTATGTACCCAGCTGGCAACCATGAGGGCGGCTCTGGAGGCCCCCTGGGCATTGGTCCACCAGGAAATTTCACAGTAGGGTCTACAGCCAGTCCATCCCTGGTTCATAGCCAACCAAGGGCACCAGCCACATGGAGTTTATATGTTTTCCCTGTGTTTTCACATTTCCTGTCTCGCTCCAAAAACATCCTGATAGGTTACCCACCTTCCAAGGAAATCAGCCCTAGTGTGTGCCTTTGAGATTTGGGAAAATGGTGAACCCCACTGGGGACAAGGACTGATGTGAATGGTGACAATCTCGGTGCAACACTGGGGTATATCTTGGACGCAGTCCATCTCAGTTAGATCAGGATTAATTTACTAACCATGACCAAAGGATTCGGCGGTATTTTACACCAATAAGTATTAAAAATGTTAAATTTACAAGAAAATATGCAGGTCGTTCTCTTCTGTCAGCAGTGGCTATTATAGATGATTAGGTGAACCACGGCCGTCTGCAGAGGCCACAATGGACGCTGTGTCTGATCCTCTGTTGATATCAGGCTCACCATAAATCCAGATATAAGCCGCGGGGTCTTCACTGATGTTTTTGTTACATGGACAAAATATGAATTCAAATCTGCTACGTCCCCAATTGTTGTAATAAGCTGTAATTACCCCCTGAGATAAGGGCCCTGTGTTTCTCTAGTTAAATGAGATCCCAGGTGAGAAATAAGACAGAAGAGTCATTATCCGTGCAGAACCGACAAGCGCAAATCCCACAAATCACAAAAATAGACAAAATAAGAAAAAGATAAAAATGTATCAAAATCAGAAGCGACATGTTACCATTTTTGTACAGTCACACTGTGCCTCTTATATAATGTGCTGCTTTATTCTTTCCTGCCTCTCGTTTGCTTTTACATCGCGGTAATATGTTATTTTCATTTGTTTGCATACAGTATTAATCATTGACTCTCTCTCGCTCTATGATACCACCGCTGTTCTGGGACCTTGCCGAGTCAACGCTTCGGAAATATTTTTACTCATTTTACAAATAAAAAAAAAATTCAAATTATTGTTATTTTTATTTCCTTGGTTGAGCTCAGTAATCCAAACAGATTTACATGGCTGTTTATGCAGATCCACAGTTCACCACACTTCAGAAATTACAATATTAAAACCAGCAAGGAGCCACAGGCCCACGCAGAACAAGCGAATAGATCATTTAAAACGTGTAGAGTTGGAATTTCCACCAACTTTATGTTGTCTGCATCTCCGCAGGGGGGCGATTGGAAAGGCAGAATGAAAGTCACTTATGTACAGGGGGGAGATTCAGAGCTGTTCTCCGGCCGAATACATCAAATGTTAATTTATGGATATAGGGATGCAATCAACGTCCAACATCCATGTAAGTAGTTGTTTTTTATTCAAAAATTGGTCAAAAAATGTCCTAGTCTGAGTGGATCTTCCATCTCGCCTACAAGAACGTCTCAGAGTTGTACAAAGGAAGTGACAACCGTGTGGTGCCCATATCGGGCCCTGATCAGTAGTTGTCGCTTTTCTAAGAAACCAGAAGGATCCGTTCTGTAGTTGAGGTCCGGCGACCAGGCTTGACGCTCTTAGGTCCTTATGAAAATTTTTTAACAAGTCCTCCACAACCATGAGCCATTTATAATACTAGTATCTTAGGTCCAAACATTGTTTATCAAGACCAGTAGCGTACATAGAGAGGTAAGGGCCCCATAGCAAGGATCAAACCGGGCCCCTCACACAGGACAATAGGGGTTACTGCCTAAACCTTCTTCAATGACCCTTGGGCCATTTTTCCACCACTTCATTTGCTAAAAGTTGTTCCTTTAGAGGGTAGAGTCCTGACCAAGTTTTCACCCCCAGTAGAAGAGGAGATGATCCCAACTAAGACGCAAGGTCTGCCGGTATGGTAATTACACCCCTGATCAAGGCCCATTCATTTAGTTGCATTGGCAAAAATAAATAAAAATAAGTTTGTGAAGGCGTCCATGGCGTTTCGCTCCTTCAGGCACTGGTCGCAGATATCTCCAACTTGACTTTTAATTTTCTTGATTTGGAAAAAGTTGGAGCATGGCTAAATTGTAGGCTTTTTTGAGCGTCCATTTTCAAATAGGGCTTTAGAAAATTGCCAAGTGATGACCTGACTTGGAAAAATAATTACATGTAGTTGGCTATGCTGCGTGCATCCTCCATTTGTAATATATGCAAATAGACAGCACTCCAAATGGTAGATATGCAAATGAGTATTTACTCAGCCGGACATGGTGGTACACAATAATGCAACGTTGCAGGCTAGCGGATAGCCCTTTATCAGGCTAGATTGTGACCAGGGTCAGGGAAAGCCAGTGCTGGCTTTCCCTGACCCTGGTGCGCTGGCTTTCCCTGACCCTGGTCACAATCCAGCCTGATGAAGGGCTATCCTCTAGCCCGAAACGTTGTATCATTGTGTTCCGGCTGAATAAATACACTCATTTGCATCTCTACCATTTGGTGTGCTGTCTATTTGCATATATTACAAGTGTGGATCCTGAGGTGGAGTCAGGAATAGAACCGTGACGAGCACCCTAAAATAAGCCAGAATATTGCTGAGTGCTGTGAGTATTTGGGATTATACTATTAAATTATTCTGCATGCATCCTCCAGCTGTGTCTGATTGTTAAGTCTTAGGCCTCCTTCCATCCGGGTGCCATGCGTGAAACAAACGCATAGCATCCGGACTGAATCCTGACCCATTCGTTTCAATGGTTCTGTGCACATGAGTGTCATTTTTAACGCATTATTTCTGCGTTCAGGAAAAATTGCAGCATGTTCTGTATTTTTCACGCAGCTCCGGTTCCATAGAAGTGAATGGGGCTTCAGTGAAAAACTGATTGCATCCGGATGCAATGCGTTTTCCACTGATGGGTGCTAGGAGACGTACATTATTTTTCTTCCATTTTTTTCACGCGCAAAAACTGATTGCACCCGCGCAGAAAAAAAATTGAACACTGAATGCGATCACAGACAAAACTGGCTGAACTTGCGTGCAAAAGCATCAGTTTTTTCCTGAACAGATCCTGACACAATCTGTATTGTTTGTGTGAAAAAGCCCTTAAAGGGGTTGTCCAAGAAAAAAATCTGGTTTTCATACCAGTACCTGTATGTAAATACTTTTGTAATTGTGTGCAAGTAGCAATTTAGTATAGCCGCTGCATTATTAAATAAAAGCTATCTGTATGGCACCACCTGCTGTTTGTTCTTTTCCTTATTTCTCTGTCCACCTCAGTAACATCGCTGAGGTGGTTGCACATGATCAGTTCCATCCTTTAATTGGCATCAGTCATATCTACTGTTATAAGCAGGGAGAAATTGCAGGGAGAGAGCTGCAGCAGAAGGTACGTGCCCCCTGAGCTGTGATAGAGAGAGAGAGAGCTGCAGCAGAAGGTACGTGCCCCCTGAGCTGTGATAGAGAGAGAGAGCTGCAGCAGAAGGTACGTGCCCCCTGAGCTGTGATAGAGAGAGAGAGCTGCAGCAGAAGGTACGTGCCCCCTGAGCTGTGATAGAGAGAGAGAGATCTGCAGCAGAAGGTACGTGCCCCCTGAGCTGTGATAGAGAGAGAGAGCTGCAGCAGAAGGTACGTGCCCCCTGAGCTGTGATAGAGAGAGAGAGAGAGCTGCAGCAGAAGGTACGTGCCCCCTGAGCTGTGATAGAGAGAGAGAGAGCTGCAGCAGAAGGTACGTGCCCCCTGAGCTGTGATAGAGAGAGAGAGAGCTGCAGCAGAAGGTACGTGCCCCCTGAGCTGTGATAGAGAGAGAGAGAGCTGCAGCAGAAGGTACGTGCCCCCTGAGCTGTGATAGAGAGAGAGAGATCTGCAGCAGAAGGTACGTGCCCCCTGAGCTGTGATAGAGAGAGAGAGAGCTGCAGCAGAAGGTACGTGCCCCCTGAGCTGTGATAGAGAGAGAGAGATCTGCAGCAGAAGGTACGTGCCCCCTGAGCTGTGATAGAGAGAGAGAGATCTGCAGCAGAAGGTACGTGCCCCCTGAGCTGTGATAGAGAGAGAGAGATCTGCAGCAGAAGGTACGTGCCCCCTGAGCTGTGATAGAGAGAGAGAGATCTGCAGCAGAAGGTACGTGCCCCCTGAGCTGTGATAGAGAGAGAGAGATCTGCAGCAGAAGGTACGTGCCCCCTGAGCTGTGATAGAGAGAGAGAGATCTGCAGCAGAAGGTACGTGCCCCCTGAGCTGTGATAGAGAGAGAGAGAGCTGCAGCAGAAGGTACGTGCCCCCTGAGCTGTGATAGAGAGAGAGAGAGAGCTGCAGCAGAAGGTACGTGCCCCCTGAGCTGTGATAGAGAGAGAGAGAGCTGCAGCAGAAGGTACGTGCCCCCTGAGCTGTGATAGAGAGAGAGAGAGAGCTGCAGCAGAAGGTACGTGCCCCCTGAGCTGTGATAGAGAGAGAGAGAGCTGCAGCAGAAGGTACGTGCCCCCTGAGCTGTGATAGAGAGAGAGAGAGCTGCAGCAGAAGGTACGTGCCCCCTGAGCTGTGATAGAGAGAGAGAGAGCTGCAGCAGAAGGTACGTGCCCCCTGAGCTGTGATAGAGAGAGAGAGAGCTGCAGCAGAAGGTACGTGCCCCCTGAGCTGTGATAGAGAGAGAGAGCTGCAGCAGAAGGTACGTGCCCCCTGAGCTGTGATAGAGAGAGAGAGAGCTGCAGCAGAAGGTACGTGCCCCCTGAGCTGTGATAGAGAGAGAGAGAGCTGCAGCAGAAGGTACGTGCCCCCTGAGCTGTGATAGAGAGAGAGAGAGCTGCAGCAGAAGGTACGTGCCCCCTGAGCTGTGATAGAGACAGAGAGCTGCAGCAGAAAGGACATGCCATCTGAGAAAGGATACCTCCCCTGAGCTGTGATAGAAAGAGAGCTGTAACAGAAAGGACACACACCCTGAGCTGATATAGGGAGAGAGCTGCAGTAGAAAGGACATGCTCTCTGAGCTGATATAGGGAGAGAGCTGCAGTAGAAAGGACACACACCCTGAGCTGATATAGGGAGAGAGCTGCAGTAGAAAGGACACACACCCTGAGCTGATATAGGGAGAGAGCTGCAGTAGAAAGGACACACACCCTGAGCTGATATAGGGAGAGAGCTGCAGTAGAAAGGACACACACCCTGAGCTGATATAGGGAAAGAGCTGCAGTAGAAAGGACACACCCTGAGCTGATATAGGGAGAGAACTGCAGTAGAAAGGACATGCTCTCTGAGCTGTAATAGAGAGAATGCTGGAGAAGAAAGGACCCCCCCCCCCCCTAAAACAATTGGAGCAATGAATGGAGAGATCTCTGGTTCCATGTGAGGTCCAGGGCTGGTTCTAGGTTTGTTAGAAAGAGATTGTCATGTCCTATATGATGTTTGATCTTCGTTTTATTTTACATTAATGATGTGATAATCATTTAAGCTCCCCACACACTTTAGATAGCTGATGGTTAAAGGCATGTTCAGCTAACAGTTATTCTTCCTGACTCCCCACATACACACTCGGCTCAGCCAAGCGTGCATGTGTTTTGGATGGGTATAGGGCAGCTTATCTTCCCTGAAAACAAAAGGATTGGGCATTTGTAAAGGCAGCAGTCATATGTTTACCCACATCTCCCCTAAGGAAATGCCAGGACACGGTCAGACGGTGGTGTGATCCACCACTTAGTAGTGGAGTATCGGCAGACTCCGACACTGATCCATGTCTTGTTCAAACCCAAAATGATCCACCAGAAACAAGGAGAAGGATCAAGCGAGTAAAACATAATAGCTTCTTTTTTCCATAAGTCATATTAAAAAAAAAAACACACATCATCACAAAGCTGACACGTTTTGACCAGTTCAAGATCTTAATCATAGACACCCCCATACACATTAGATGGTCGGCCGACATTGCTCTGTTGTGTATAATCAGCTTTAGTGTGTTGCAAATCCCATCTAACAAGGGAACAATATAAATTCTGAGTGCAAAGTGAAGCCTATTCAAAGTTGTTTTTGAATCACTTTTTCTATAAGCCTCAGTTTTGGTGATCCCTCCATGAGCCCAGGGATAATGGAGCATTTATCCTTCCTGATATATCGGTTGGCTGGACTGACAAGTAAATGAGGGCAGACCAACTATTTCTATCCAATGTCTTTCTATTTTCCAAAATGTTTTTCAAAAATATATCCTTCACAACGTCCAATGATTGAGTCATGGAAAAGCCACGGATTCCTATGAATGAGCTGAGGAGGACGTGTGATAGGTGAAGACCAAGAGCCCAAAAATTTACGTAAAAATCTTTTTCATTTTTGAATTGTCTTCTGATTTTATTTTTTTTTTACCTGTTTCCTAATACCATGTGAAAATCTTCTCGGCTTCACTGATTTAAAGTGACTTTTATTACATTGAGAATATTAGTGAAGCCAAAATATATAAAATGAGCTCCTGTAAACGGCCTAATTATCTAGTGTGTCCCTGGAAGGACCCGCTGTTCTTTCCCTTGCACACCGTGTTTTACACCTGAAAAAGATTAGCTGGGACCACCAGTTGCTTGAAACTCTAATCTTCTCTATTCTGTTACCAGAGCGGTGGTTAAAGCTACTGCAGGTGTTCTGATTAATTAGCTGAGACCGAGGCTACGAGGCAATTTCATTGTGTCTCTGCTCAAGAATTCGTTTTACTGTTTCCATTTTATGTTCGAAATTAAAATGTGTCTATGACGTGGTCCCTTCCAGAATCCTGAGAAACTTTATTACAGAGGTTTTTTTTTACAATTGTCAGGTTGTGGGTTAGTAAAGTGACAGAAGTCAATCAGTCGGAACCTTCGTTCAAAATAAAGCTTGAGGTTGTACAAAAGGCATCTTGCCTCTCTAAATGGCAATCAAGAAGACACACGTCCATATTTTATGTAGTGCTGACCAAGAAGGCGGCAAAAATAACTTTTAGAAAAATAGTCAAATTGTCCATCAGGTGGATAATTTGTTAGGTCCTTCCAGTAGATCTCAAAATGAGGGCAGCATAAAAATATACATTTCATAACAGTTGACATCATGTCTTTAGTGGCTTTAAAGACCTAAGACCTTCAAATTCAAACTTTCATGACATCTTGAAGTTCTGACGAAGAGTTCTCCAGTTAAAGGAGGTTTCCTGAACCAAGTGAGTCTCACAAACTCAACTGAATTAGACATAATACGCCTGTAGAAGCAAGTTTGTACACTTCTTACCGTAGTACTTTAAAGTTGCATGGATTGGCCTCTTGGAAACCTAATCACATGATGTTCCACTTGTGAAAGTTTGACTTTCATCAACATCATGTCCTTTACCAGGTCTGGCCTATGGATAGGATTCCACTTCTGCGGTGAACTATTCTTCTGCCTGGCACCTGTGTAGATGAGCAGGAGTTTGCACATGTGCCAAGGATAGGAATAATTCTGGCCTCACCCACAGCAGAAGTGATGTTCCTTCAACAGTCCAGGCTGGAAACCTATTAAAGGACATGATGTCAGTGGAAGCTGGATTTTCAGCCGAAGAGCATCACGTGTCTGGGTTTCCAGGAGGCTTATCCATTTAAATTCGGAGTGGTGAGCATATTACAAATTTTTCCTCTACAGGTGTGTTCTGTGTAATTAAGGTGGGTTTGCAGGACCTTCTGTCTCCCAGAAAATCCCTTTATTGTGTCCTCATGGTAGGCTCTGAGTTTTTGTAAAACTTTACCAAAACTAGTGACCATTTAGCCAACATTTAGTGTGTTCCTGTGCTAGGAAAAGCTACGTAAATGACAGTCAAAAAGTTCAATATGCCCAATGGGTCCCACAAGCTTGGTGATGACCAAGAGAAAGACCAAAATATACCCATGTTAGGTGCCAATTTGCTCTCATGACTGGGAAACCTCTTGCAAAGTCTCAAAGTGTTGACCAAGAGACGAGATGTCCTAAAGATAGGGTCATGTATAAATAGATTCAAGTCATCATATTCTACTCTTTATTTTCAAAAAGTTGACAAAGCAGTGACCATTAGTCAACCTGTCCTTGTTATGGGCAAAATCTTTGTAACTTCAAAAACAGCAAGAAAATATGTCATTCCTGGCCAAGCACCCATGTATGATATGTCTAAAGCTTGCTTGGTTTGAAGATGTGGACACCATCTGACAAAACTTTAAAGATTATTTTCTAATTTAAAGGTTTGTTAAGAAAGGGCTTCAAGTGAAGAAATATTTCCCATGATACGGTTGCTCTTATTTTCAGTATTGCCCCTGTGTATTTTTTTCCCAGTAAAATGGAGTTAATTCTATGATTGTAGGTGTATGATAACTGGGAAAAGCAAGAGTAATCCATGTAATGACCAACAACGGGGTCTCAATTGATCATTTTTGCTTTAACGTACGCAATCATTTTGTCAAATGTAGATGTAAATAATATTTAACAACATACAATTATGCAATGCAAAGGAAACATTTGGGGACAAGATGATTTTTGGGGAAATTGACAGCTTGGGAGAACATTATTCAAAAAACACAACATATATCTTATTAAAAAAAAGTCATCTATAGATACACCCTAAAAAGTACAATGATGTGATTGTAACCCAGGCTGGCCATTGACCCTACAGGGAAATTTCTCAGGTACCCTTCCTCAGGACAGTGACACAGTTGAATAGTGTACTGGTTCTGCTGGGGCACTATTTTGTGCTGCTTTACAATATTGCTGGCACTATCTACTTGTGTTGCCCTACCTGTCACTTTGGACCTGCCTACAACATGGGGCCACATTTAGTTTTTTTTTCCAGGGCCACTTTAAGTTCCCTGTCTGCCCCTCAACCCAGGTCACCCATGCCTACAACGAATGAAGGTACAATGAGAACCTGAAACTTTTTGCAATGTCAGGACAAAATCAAAAGATATGTCGAGACCATTGGGTTCAGGGGTGGTTAGGCCATAGACCTTACAGGGAAATTTTTCCCATGGGTCGATGCCCAGGGGGCCTACGTGCTTTTTGCCATTGGCCAGGTACATAATGAGCCCTTAGTGGTAATTAACGCTGTGAGAATCAGATGCTCATGTACCCAGCCAGCGACCGCACATGCCCTCCTGAATTTAACTGCTGTGGCCCACATTTCAACATTTCAGCTCCATATCGTAATCAGAGACAACTGGAGGAGGAGGACAGAGAATGGCATCTATTGATGCGCACAACAATGGGACAGCTTTTGGGGCAACATATGGAATATGGTTCTGATGGGACAGTATTATGCGCTATGGTATTGCTGACTCTGGCTACTGAACCCCCTACAGCATGGGGCCACTTTTAGTTGTTTTTCCGGGGCCACTTTAAGTTCCCAGTCTGCCCTTCTGAGCCTCCAACTTCCTGGAAATAGAATAGGAGGAGGTCAGGACTCTGGTCCGTGACCTCACTTGACCTGGTATCTATAACACATGCCAAACAAAAAAATCCTCTGCCAAAGAAAGTGTCTGGGTGGTTGCAATTTTATCAATTTTGCAAGCTGCTTCCATATTCTTTTCACAAGGTCAAGAACTGCAATTTTGTACTGACGGAGCCGGAACCTTAATTGCGCTGGTTTGCATAGATGTACAATTTCAATTTCTACTTGTCTATCTACTTTCTGGTGAATAACTTTCTGGACATTTTGATATTGTATATGCGGAACATATAAGTAGAGGCACGCTGGGGGTTTAATGTAACTTATTACAATACGCGTAAATAGCCAGGCAATACCTTCAATTTGTGTCTGTGCCGAAAGCGAGTTCATTTTGAACATATCAGCTCGGACAAAAGCATACTGAGTCTATTTTTATTATCCCGCAATATTAATATTGGCTTCTGTGATTCTCGGAGACTGACTACAATTTTATGGGAATTTTTTTTTTTTTTATGAAAACTGACTGGGATGAAAATAAGTGAAAAAAGCCTGAAATGCAGCAGATCTGATCCATGTTTAAGGACTGATGCATGTTTTAGACATTAGCGTTGCTGAATTTATAGTCGGGGGCTAATCTGGCAGACCGACGGTTACCAAAATGAGCTCTTTTTGCCTAATCATTGTTTCATTTCCCATAATCCCCATTATTAAGCACAGTATGTATCCCACTCATGTTATGTTTGATCAGATATTAGCCTTTATAGAACTCCACCATATTACACAGCTCCACACTCTTCACAATAAAGCCCCCTTTTTTAATACTTATTTTTGGGAGCTTGCCCTGTAGATTTTGATTTGCCAAAGTGGACCATAGACCGAGATAAGTTACCCATAAAACTGATAATGCAATCATTGTGCGTCTATGGCTGGAAACCAATCCTGATCTATAGGTTGGAAATGTATAAGGCATCCCTGTATTTCTGTGTTTTACCAACTCTCCAGTAAAATAATAGGCAAGTCCAATTGGTGAGGTAACTGGGACTCCCAGATACCACACGGGGACCCTTACTGATCGAAATTTAGATTTTTTTTGGGGGGGGGGCTTTGGAGGGACCAAGGCAATAAGCCCTAAAGCCGCAGCATGATTTGCAGTTCTGGAAAACCCTGCCTGGTAAACACATCACATACTTTGAGGAAACAGTCAGTATGCTGCATTGATGTGTAAATGAGGGGGTTTCAACAGCAAACTCCTATTCTTATGTCATATTAGGGCACATGGACATCATCAGGGGGGTTAGGTTATTGCCCCTCATTAGAAATGTGTAGCTCTTCCTCAACACGACTGGATTCTACTCAGAGACCCATTGAACACCTTCTACCTGTCTTTCCCCCTTTGATAGGAATTTCCTTCAATTATTTTTGCTTCCCCATTCCATTCTTTTCCATCTCTTCCCTCCTCTTCCCTTTCCTTGTCGTTCCTACTCTTCTTTTCTCTTTAAACTTTCTCTTCTATTCTGTTTTCTTCCCTTCTTCACACATCCCTCCTCTTCTCTCTCTTCTCTTTCCATTTCCTCTTTGCTTCTATGCCTTTATCTTCCCTTCTACTCACTTCTCTTCCCCTTTATTTTTCATTCTTTTGTAGCACCTTTTCGTCCATAGTCCCTGTATCCCCCTTTCTGCTTTCCCATCCGTTTTCGTCCCTACTCCTCTCTTCTCTTCCGTTTTCTTTGCTTTCCCTTTTCCCTCATATTCTCTTTGTCTACTGACTGTTTTCTTCACTTCCCTACTTTTTCCTTTCTTATCTTCCTTTTCTTCCCACTTATTTTACATTCTTCTTTCTCTTCTTTTCTCTCCCCATCTTTGCTTATTTTCCCTTTTCCTCTTCTCTTATTTTTTCACTTCCCTTATATTTCCTTTATTTTCATTACCTTTTTTTCTTTCACTTTGTCTCCCATTTTTGCCTTCTCATCTGTTCTTGTCCCTACATCTCTCTTCTGCTTCCACCTCTTCTCTTGCCTTTTCTTTTCTTCCCGTTTTCTCTTCTGTTCTCTTTGCCTCCCTTCTCTTCTCTACCTTTCTCTTTCCCTTCTCCTTGTTCCTTTTCCTTTATCTTCTGTTATGACCCCCATTATTCCCTTCGTTCCCTTCTCTTCTCCCTTTTCATCTCACCTTCTTTTCTCGTATTTCTCTCTTTTCTTTCCTCTTCTTCCGCTCTCTTTCCCTTTTTCCTGTTCACTCATTTTCTCTGCTCTTTTCTCTTCCCTTCTGCCCTTCTGTTCCTGTATTTTTCCTTCTACCTTTTCCCTTCCCCTCTCTTCTCCTTTTCTCCCTATTATCATTTCTTATCCTTTTCTCTCCGCAGTAGGGGTTGCGATCACTGACCCTACACATCCTCTTACCTCCACTGATCCCCTTCATTGTCCAGGACTGTATCACTTGCCACATTGTTACAAAATAACAAAACACTGAAATACAAGAAAGTTGTCTGATTACAAATACAATTCACGTCCTCGTCAAACTCCACAACGAGGTTTATGTGTTTTCAAAGTCAACGCTAAAGGTGAGAATAAATAATATCTTTTTTTTCTTCTTAACTTGTCAGTCGTTGCCTTTTTGATTTGTTCTCAAGCTGCCAAAATTACATGTTTTATCATAAAAAGGATAATTCACAGCATTGCCATCTGGAACTATACGTTAAGTGTAAAATTTACAAGAGAATGATGTAAAAGGGGGAGTGCGACTTGTCATCTCCTGCGCATCTCACATTACGATAAAGGCTTAATTTTCTCTCTGACCAAAGGGAGAAAAAGGGAATTGACGAGGAGCGTTCGACACGTGCATATTAAACCTTGATTTTCCGGTGACATACCTGCTTAGTGGCTGTGATATGTGTATTCATGCCTCTTTCCATTTTACCAGCCAATGCTACCTCCATAATTACTATGTGCATTGAGGTCTTTTCATAGGAGATCATCAGTCAATCTCTTCCAACAAGGTCAAACCCAACAGATAGACATTTTATTTAATGTTCAAGAAAAGGTTGCACCGTGTGGTGAGTATTCGAGCGCGGGACATCAGCGCCAATCACTGTAATTTCCCGTCTCTTGGCCTCTTTATTTAGGCATGTTTGTGGAAATGGAACGATCATACCATTATATTAATAGCCCCAAGGATCAGGGGAACTTTTGTTGGTTGACATCTTACATTTCCTCTACAATTTTCTTTGTTGACCCTGGTGTCATTCAAGTCTTGGAATGGATTTCACATTTTTTTGTGTTAAGGAGGAAGGGGGGGGGGGCATCGGGGGAGAGAAATACATTTATATTAATGCAGACTTATTCTACAGATAGAATTTGGCTTGTAGAAGATTTAGATTTGGATTGTGAAAGACAAGAAATATTCACTTAAAGGGGTCTTCCGATCTCAGACATTAATGTTACATCGCTAAAATGTGGCATCAACTCCTATATACAGAATGGGATCCTCGAAGGGACGGAGAGCGCACTCTCCACTCACCGCTATGGGAAGCTGCTGGAAATGCTCAATCCAGCACCCGGCTATTGTCGCAACTTCCATAGCGGTGAATAGAGAGTGGCAGCGCTTGCTCAGTGCGCTCTCCTTAACTTTGGGGGGGACTGTTCTGGAAATAGAAGCAAGTGGGACCTGCACCTATCTGACATTGATGACATCCTAGGAATATGTCATCAATATCTGAGATGGGAGTACCCCTTTAAATCTATGACCAGATGATCGATCGAATGAGGGATGGGCAAGATTCGTAGATTTCTCACATTAGGTCCATATTTATACATAGGATTTTCATTTTGGAAAATGTCTTTGTGATATATACCATCAGATGTTGTTTGTCAAAACAGAAGATGTTCATCTGTGAAGTGTCCATAAACCTAAGGGCTCATTCAGACGGATCCGCAAAAGTGAGTTCTGCGATTTACGGAACAGATGGGACGGCTCATTATAGAAAAACGGACAAGAATAGGACATGTTCTTTTTTTTGGGGGGGGGGGCATGGAACGGAGGGGGGGGGCATGGAACGGACAGCACGCCTTGAAATGAATGGGTCCGCAACTGTTTGCGAAAAATTGCAGAACGGATGCAGAACCATTCATACAGTCGTGTGAATGAGCCCTAAAGAGGACCTGAAAAGTCTATTTTAGTACTTACTTTGAGTCAGGTCCATAAATATTGGGACATGGACACAATTCTAACATTTTTGGCTCTATACACCACCACAATGGATTTGAAATGAAACAAACAAGATGCACTTTACCTGCAGACTGTCAGCTTTAATGTGAGGGCATTTACATCCAAATCAGGTGAACGGTTCAGGAATTACAGCAGTTTGCATCTGTGCCTCCCATTTGTTAAGGGACCAAAAGTAATGGGACAGAATAATAATCATAAATCCAACTTTCACTTTTTAATACTTGGTTGCAAATCCTTTGCAGTCAATTACAGCCTGAAGTCTGGAACGCATAGACATCACCAGACGCTGGGTTTCATCCCTGGTGATGCTCTGCCCGGCCTCTACTGCAACTGTCTTCAGTTCCTGCTTGTTCTTGGGGCATTTTCCCTTCAGTTTTGTCTTCAGCAAGTGAAATGCTCAATCGGATTCAGGTCCGGTGATTGACTCGGCCATTGCATAACATTCAACGTCTTTCCCTTAAAAAACTCTTTGGTTGCTTTTGCAGTATGCTTTGGGTCATTGTCCATCTGCAGTGTGAAGCGCCGTCCAATGAGTTCTGAAGCATTTGGCTGAATGTGAGCAGATAATATTGCCCGAAACACTTCAGAATTCATGCTGCTGCTTTTGTCAGCAGTCACATCATCAATAAATACAAGAGAACCAGCAGGGCCGGCCTTAGGTGTTCAGGCGCCCTGTGCGAGCTAACCTTGTGGCGCCCCCCCCCCCCAAAAAAAAAAAACACTGCTTGTTGCTGGCATCATGGCATAGGCTGGCTGACTATCCAACCAAGTAGTTACCAGCCCGCACACCCCAAAGGCCGGTGTAATGTTATACTTCCCTACTTCGTGAGATCTCCCTACCCTCGTCACTTCCGGTCGCACCGGACATGACGTGAGGAGGTGTGCAGCGCCACGCAGGCGCACAACGACAGGTTAGGGAAATTTCACAGCAGAGTGCGAATGCGCCAGGAGCCTCGCCGGCGGTTAGGGTAAGGAAAAACTATGGGCCAGTGCGCAGGCGCAGTGATCGGATGGATGTTCTCAGCTGGACACCGGCCGACACTGCGCATGCACCGGGAGCCTCACCAGCGGTTAGGGAAAAATTACGTACGGGCCAGTGCTTTTTCCCTACCCTAACCGCTGGTGAGGCTCCCAGCGCATGCGCAGTGTCGGCCGGTGTCCAGCTGAGAACATCCATCCAATCACCGCACCTGTGCACTGGCCCATAATTTTTCCCTACCCTAACCGCCGGCGAGGCTCCCAGCGCATGCGCACTCTGCTGTGAAATTTCCCTAACCCGTCGTTGTGCGCAGAGCGCCCCCCCAATATAATAAACATTGGTGGCGCAGTGCGCCCCTCCCAACACCCCAGTATGATAAACATTGGTGGCGCAGTGCGCCACCCCAACACCCCAGTATAATAAACATTGGTGGCGCAGTGCGCCCCCCCAACACCCCAGTATAATAAACATTGGTGGCGCAGTGCGCCCCCCCAATATAATAAACATTGGCGCAGTGCGCCCCCCAATGTAGCAAACATGAGCGCAGTGCGCCCCCCAATATAACAAACATGAGCGCAGTGCGCCCCCCCAATATAACAAGCATGAGCGCAGTGCGCCCCCCAATATAATAAACATTGGTGGTTCAGTGTGCCCCCCCAACACCCCAGTATAATAAACATTGGTGGCGCAGTGCACCCCCCATATAATAAACATTGGTGGCGCAGTGGGCAGTGCCAATGAGGGTTAAAAAATAAAAAAATAATTAACTCACCTCTTCCAATTGATCGTCTCCTGTTCTTTCTTCAGAACCTGTCAAAGGACCTGTGGTGACATCACTGTGCTCATCACATGATGCATCACATGATCCATCACATGATCCATCACCATGGTAATGGGCCATGTGATGAGCTCAGTGACGTCACCACAGGTCCTGAAGAAACAGGAGACCGGCAGCTACCCGATCAACTGGAGGAGGTGAGTTAATTTTTTTTATTATTTTTTAACCCTCATTGGCACTTCCCACTGTGCCACCAACGTTTCTTATACTGGGGTGTTGGGGGGGAGGGGGCCACACTGTGCCACCAATGTTTCTTATACTGGGGTGTTGAGGGGGGGGGGGCGCACTGTGCCACCAATGTTTCTTATACAAATACAGGAGGCGGGTGCCGGAATCAAATAGCCGGCACCCGACCTCTGTGACAGGGAGCTGCGATCAGCGGCAGTTAACCCCTCAGGTACCGAACCTGAAGGGTTAACTCAACTGCAGCTGATCGCAGCTCCCTGTCACAGAGGTCGGGTGCCGGCTATTTGATTCCGGCACCCGCCTCCGGTATTTGTATTACAGGTCAGTTATCTTCATTGGTGGCGCAGTGGCCTCAGCCCCTCCCCTCCTCCTCCCATGTCTCTTCTTATTGGCAGCTGCGGGGGCAGCAGGCAGGTCAGACACAGGGGAGGAGGAACGAATCAGGTCAGACAGGGGAGGGGGAGATGGAGGGGGCGCCCCGAGGGAGAACACAAGTGCAGCCTCGCCTGCCGCATATTACATTGCGAGCTGTCGGCCGCCCAGCGCCCCTGTTGCTATGGCGCCCTGTGCGGCCGCACAGCCCGCACACCCCAAAGGCCGGCCCTGAGAACCAGTACCATTGGCAGCCATACATGTCCACGCCATGACACTACCACCACCATGCTTCACTGATGAGGTGGTATGCTTAGGATCATGGGCAGTTCCTTTCCTTCTCCATACTCTTCTCTTCCCATCGCTCTGGTACAAGTTGATCTTGGTCTCATCTGTCCATAGGATGTTGTTCCAGAACTGTGAAGGCTTTTTTAGATGTTGTTTGGCAAACTCTAATCCGGCCTTCCTGTTTTTGAGGCTCACCAATGGTTTAGATCTTGTGGTGAACCCTCTGTATTCACTCTGGTGAAGTCTTCTCCTGATTGTTGGCTTTGACACACAGACACCTACCTCCTGGAGAGTGTTCTTGATCTGGCCAACTGTTGTGAAGGGGGTTTTCTTCACCAGGGAAAGAATTCTTCAGTCATCCACCACAGTTGTTTTCCGTGGTCTTCCGGGTCTTTTGGTGTTGCTGAGCTCACCGGTGCGTTCCTTCTTTTTAAGAATGTTCCAAACAAATGTTTTGGCCAGGCCTAATGTTTTTGCTATCTCTCTGATGGGTTTGTTGTGTTTTCAGCCTAATGATGGCTTCACTGATAGTGACAGCTCTTTGGATCTCAACTTGAGAGTTGACAGCAACAGATTCCAAATGCAGATAGCAGACTGGAAATGACCTCTGGACCTTTTATCTGATCAGTGTAATTGGGATAATGAGGGAATAACACACACCGGCCATGGAACAGCCGAGAAGCCAATTGTCCCATTACTTTTGGTCCTGTAACAAGTGGGAGGCACATATGCAAACTGTTGTAATTCCTGCACCGTTCACCTGATTTGGATGTAAAGCCCCTCACATTAAAGCTGACAGTCTGCAGGTAAAGCACATCTTGTTTGTTTCATTTCAAATCCATTGTGGTGGTGTAAAGAGCCAAAAATGTTAGAATTATGTCGATGTCCCAATATTTATGGACCTGACTGTATGTCCCAGCATAGCATTTCTGGAACATCTTTTCTCATAATTTTGTATTATGCCGTTCCTCTCTTATTCTTCTTGTAAATAAATTGGCAGCTGCCAAAATAGGGGGTTCAGCCAATATGTATCTAATGTGTATGGCCAGCTTTAGGATCCAAACATTAGTAAATGTCTCGCCAAGCATCCATAACCACTTATGGTTCCTGAGGGTATATATGACAAATATGAGCTCATGCTATTGCAAGTTTTGGTATGGCCCAAAGCATTGGCTGAAGTCTCCAACCGTACCATAGACCGGCATAAGATTAGATTGGCCCTATCCTCTGGCTCCATGAGTGGTTTAAAGAGCACCAATTAGTAGGATTAATCCAATAAAACCAGGCATAATCCTGGTAAGGATGATCCTGCTGATTAAAATACCTGTCTTGTGAAAATCGGTTGCCGTCTCCCCAAGAAAAAATACTTTTATTCTCTATGCAAGTGAGAACTTCAGTGCACTGAGGGGCGGGGCCTAGACCCTGGGTGCTCCTCAGCTTTCCAGTGCTGGACACGCCCCTCATTTGCATAAATATATGGGTTAATCCTGCTGAAAGGTGCTCTTTAACCCTTACAAGCAGAATGACATTAAATTGTGGAGCTGCAGTTTTAAAGTCTATGGAATGACTGGGATCGGTGATGAGGCCAATCTCGGTCATTTAACCCCTCAGATGCCATGATTAATTGTAACCATTGCATCTCAGGTAGCTTTCTCCAGGAACATTGCGTTTCCAGGGCCTGATAGGCTCCCTTGTCCCTCCCATGTGATCAAGGGAGCCGTTCATTCGCTGTGGCAGCCTTAATACTGTATTTTTGTTGCGCCGTAAAAAATAGTGAACAAAAAGTTACACAAACTTGTACCAATGAAAACTACAAAGTTATGGCTGGTAGAAAATGGCAATGAAAAAAAAAATTGTTTTCAAAGGTTTTTAAAAAAATTATTATGTAGCAAAACAGAATAAAAACTATATAAATTTGGCATTGCCGTAATCATACTGACCCGTGGAATAGGGTTGTCGCGTCATTTTTAGTGAATGTGGCAAAAACAAAACCCAAGAAACCCCTGGCAGAATGGCCATTTTTTTTTTTTCAGTTTCAACCCACAAAGAATTTATTTCCTGTTTCCCAATAAATCCACGGTAAAATAAACATTGCCAATAAAAAATACAACTTGTCCCACAAAAAAACAAGCCCATATGCGGCTATGTAAACAGGAAATAAATAAAAAAATTATTGATTTTGCAAGGCGGGGAAAAAAAAAAAAATGAAGCTATATCCCAAAAAGGTTAAGGGTCCATTCACACATCCGCAACTGTTTTACGGACCGCACATGGCCTGCACTATGGTAGAAATGCCTATTCTTGTCCGTGGTTGCCGACAAGAATTGGACATGCTCTATACTTTTTTTTTGCACCATTGAAATGAATGGGTCTGCACGCGTATCGCTAAATTGCGGAACGGATGTGGATCCATTTATGCGGACGCGTGAATGGATCCTAAACCTGTGAAAGACTCCTCCTATACACACACTGTATTTAAAAAATATAATAATTTAGGGCCATTCATACTGAGAAGCAAATAGTCACAGAGTCACCCAAGTTTCCTAGAAAATCATAGCCCCTGCTCAGTCCACCTTTACACTTATCGTACTCAGGTGATCGATATCTCTGGAAAGCTTCTTTAAGGGCATCTGTCAGCAGTTTTGTCCCTATGACACTGGCTGACCTGTTACATGTGCGCTTGGCAGCTGAAGGCATCCGTGTTGGTCCCATGTTCATATGTGCCCACATTGCTGAGAAAAGTGATGTTTTAATTTATGCAAATGAGCCTCTAGGAGCAACGGGGGCGTTACCATTACACCTAGAGGCTCTGCTCTCTCTGCAACTGCTGTACCCTCTGCACTTTGATTGAAAGGATCAGGCACTGAAAACATCATCACACCTGGCTCTGTCAATCAAAGTGCAGAGGGCGCAGCCGTTGCAGAGCCTCTAGGTGTAATGGTAACGCCCCCGTTGCTCCTAGAGGCTCATTTGCAAAAATTAAAACATCATTTTTCTCAGCAATGCGGGCACATAGGAACATGGGACCAACACGGATGCCTTCAGCTGCCAAGCGCACATGTAACAGGTCAGCCAGTGTCGTAGGTACAAATTGGTGATAGATGCCTTTTAACTACTTCCTGGCCATAGCGGTAGCTCCGATACGTTTGGCTTTGGACCAGAGAGGTGCCGCCACAGTGCCGTATTGGAAGCCTAATTTGCAGATACACTCAAGGAAACGGACTTGGACTATTTTCTTGAAGGGTTAAGCGACCAAATGGGCTCTTTCCCTTTCCTGCGAACAGCGTGTTAAAGCAATTTCGGTTTCTCATTGCAGGCGGCTATAAATCTGATGTGTTATTTTAGGTTCAGAACTCTTTTTATAGTGATATAAAGTGCTCCTTTTTTCAGGGTTCTGCCTGGAAAAGCAAAAGAAACTAGGGGGGAAAAAAAGTTTCTCTATTCGCCATCTGCTTCCTGCATGAAAAAAATAAAATAAAAAAAATAAAACACAGAGCAAATTATTAAAAGAATAATTCTAAAAGTCTGGACGTAAATGACTTTTTAGCATCGGATTTACATTTTAAATGCATCAATTTGTAATTCTAAATGTGCAGCCATAAATCTGGGAGAAATGTTTTTTAAGAGCGGAGTAAATATGCGCTGAGTGTACCTGGAGAGGCGGCGATGATTGAAATAACACAGTTCAGTTCTACTCGGCCGCGTGACAGCGGGAAAGATTAGGTCCTGACGTGTGTAATGTCCACAATGCTGCTGATTACAATGTGTCGATATTAGATGGCAGAACACAATAAGGTTCCCTGTAGGACGTTCAGTGGAAATATCGCCCCCTATCTGCCATCTCATTACTTACAATTAGTGCTGAGCGAACTTGTGTTTTTAATTTCGGCGTCTAAAGTTCCGGTTCGGGTTATCAAAGAATCGGGTTATGGATTCTAAATTCCGTTATGGTCCGTGGTAGAGGAATCCATAACGCGATTCTTCGATAACCCGAACTTTAGACGCCGAACTTAAAACACAAGTTCGTCCAACACTACTTACAATGTTTAAGTGCTGCCCCTGTGGGCATGCTCCCCCTATCCCTACCATCCTACATGTCGGCAGCTGGGGGGCATCCACCAATCTCTGCGACAAAGGCTCCTATGGATTTTTGGGATGAATGAAAGAAAAGTACAAAAACCGGAGTAAGGGCCCATTCACACGGCCGTATGAATGAGTCTGCACCCGTCCTGCAATTTTGCGGAATGGGTGAGGACCCTTTCATTTCAATGGGGCCGCAAAACATGCGTGAAGTTCCGTTCCGCTGCCCCCGCAAAAAGTATAGAGCATGTCCTATTCTTGTCTGCAATAGGCATTTTCTATCAGAACGGCGGCCATGTGCAGTCTGTAAATTGCGGATCCGTGTTTTGCGGATCCGCAATTTACAGACAGCAAAACACATACGGCCGTCTGAATGAGCCCTAAAGGAAATCTGAAAAGAAGGAGTAAGGTCTCATGCACACGACCATATGTATTTTGCGGTCCGCAAAAGACGGATCCACAAAATGGACAAAAAATAGGACACGTCCTATTTATTGATGACCGCTAAAAAAATAGCGCTACGTCACTATAATACATATAAAGTACAGTTAGATTTTTTATTACGTTTTTGGATGGAATGGATTTTTTTTTTTATCTTTATGTTTTACTTGTGCCTGTGGACGCGCATGGACTGTAAATGCTATATTATTATCGATAATATATCTTAGGGGTTAAACTGTAGGGTTGGTAATTATCTCTTATCCCAGCCTGAAGTCCTTGCCCCTTTTCGCACAAGCGACTGTTCCGCGTGGGTCCTGACCCTTTCATTTCAGTGGGCCTGTGCACATGAGCGTTGTTTTTGACGCATCATTTCTGCGTTGCGTGAGAATCGCCGCACGTTCTGTATTCTGCGTTTTTTCACACAGAAGTGAATGGGGCTTCAGTAAAAAAAAACAAAAAAAAAAAACGCATTGCATCCGGATGAAACAATGAACGCAATTGCAGACAAAACTGACTGAACTTGCTTGCGAAATGGTGCGAGTTTCACTGAACGCACCCTGAACGCATCCGGAGCCAATTCGTATCGCTCGTGTGAAAGAGGCCTAAAGGTTTACTACTTACTAACAGTTATTGGCTGTGTGATTTTAGGTAAACTCAGTGTTCCGTGGACCTGTGGAAGAAAATTGGTTCCATTAACACTTACCTGTCTGTTGCTCCACTAATACCATTGTCCCCACCGCACTAGCGTTGACCGCCAGCTCTTCCGCTCTTGTCCCGACCTGATGTGTGCGCTTATTTTCCTGTTCAGCTGCATTTATTACTATGTAGCTGAACAGGAAAAGAAGCGCAAACATCTATTCGGGACAAGAGCTCACGGCCGGTGCGAGTGCGGCAGCGACAACAGCATTAGTGGAGCAGGTGACAGGTAAGTATTAATGAAACCACATTTCTTCCACAGGTCCACGGAACGCTTGTATTTTTCACGGTGCCCGGAGAACCCTCTTAATTTATCTTTATACCGTACAAACTTCTAGTTTGTCAACAGCAATGGATGTGTGCCTGCTTGGAACACAAGGGGCCATTCACACGGCCAGAGCGGGTGTCCGCTTGCGGCTTGGTTCTATTCAATAGAGCTAAGCTGCAGGCGCATCCGTGGCATCTAAAGTGAACAACCATAGCAGAAACCGCGTCAGTTTGCGGTATACACATCGGATTTTGACAGCATCAAAATCCTACGTGTGTAAGGCTTCTTTCACACTTGCGGCAGAGTGATCCGGCGATCTGCATGCAAACGGACGAATCCGTAGATGCGGATCCTTCTCACAAATGTATTGCAAGAACGGATCCGTCTGTCCGTTTGTCACACGGACAAATGGATCCGTTTCTATTTTATTCTACATTTTTACCGACGGATCCGGCATTCAGACAAGTGTTCAGTTTTTTGGGCTGTAGATAAAACCGTAGCATGCTGCGGTATTATCTCCGTCCTGAACAGTCAAAAAGACTGAACTGAAGACGTCCTGATGCATCCTGAACGGATTGCTCTCCATTCAGAATGCATTGGGATAAAACTGATCAGTTCTTTTTCGGTATAGAGCCCCTGTGCCGGAAAAGAAAAACGCTAGTGTGAAAGTACCCTAAGGCCTCCTACACGCGAACGTGTGCGCCCCATGGCCCGCAAATTGCTTGAACACCGACCATGGGGCAGCAGCAGCGAATTGCGGACCAATTCCCTTTAATGGTTCCGCGATCCAGCCGTTCCGCAAAAAGATAGACCATGTCCTATCTTTTTGCGAAACGGAAGTAGGGCAGTGCTTCCGTAGGGTTCCGTTCCGTATCTCCGGATTTGCGGACCCATTGAAGTTAAGTGCAGAATGTTCACGGAACAGTGCCCGTGTATTGCAGATCCGCAATACGGCCACGGGGTGCACATGTTTGTGTGCAAGAGGCCTAAGGGGTACAGGCCTAAGAGTACAGCTTTTTTGCAGTAAGGAAAACTACAACGGAATCCGGGCCCTTTTTATGTATTGGAGCTCCTTCTAGTCTGCCATCCCCGACAGGAAGTGCAGGGGAAGAGTGACACATGTAACCACTGATCTGTATCCAACACAATGAAGTGATACAATGAAGCAGCAAAGGACTGAAGCAAATACAATGGTGATTCCACTAACTTATCAACCTGATGATCCCCAATCCACAAGATGATAAGGACTGTGGGTGGGACTGTCCACAATAGGTCCTAGCACCTCATTAACACCTGAACGTGTCAGTGTTTACTGAGCTGTAAGTCCGGGCAGCGCGCTCTCCGAGGATGAAGGACCCTGAGGTGTCGGTGGCTTTGTCTGTTACACTTGTTTTCAATTATCATCCAAGCTGCAATTATTAATGTGTGAAGTCCTACATTCAGGGTGTCTCGGGTTCACCTCCACCAGAACGTTCCCAACCACCTCTTACTTTTATGGCACCGCTCAACATCTCCTCTTCTGTTGTCCACATCAACCAAAGATCGGCAATGGGCCTAACAATTCCAAAAAGCTGCAGATTCAGCTATACTGCTATATTACCCTGTATGTTTTGTAGCACTATGTTCTCCAAGTATGCCTTTAACAGTAAGGCTGGAGGGAAGGGGTTAGGTTGAGAATTTGGCATGGGGGGGTGGGGGGGTCATTTCAGTTTTCACCTCAAGCAGCAGAAAGGCCAGGTGCACCCCCTGGTAAACGCCATAGGTAGAGCTACAGCTGAGTTGAATGTTCAACAATGTGGCAGAAGAAGACAACGTAGGACATTAAATGTACGGGGATTTTCCGGGTGCAGAACTGATCCACGGACTATAGGTGGCGCTGAGGTCGTCTGCTTTATATAACACACTGGTTGAGTCCATTAAGAAACTTGTTGATTCCACCTCTGACGTTCCTAACACTATGAGTGATGGGATTTGGGTTTTCTGTTACTCTTATGCTGTTTGGCGTAATGTGTCATAAATGGTGCCGCTGATGGACAGGACTCAGGATTGTATAACGCGGCGCTATAGGGCCCACAGAGCTGCAGGGCTTTCATCTTCATGTTTGTTGGAATATGTTAAGTCTTGTGTAAACTTTTTCCAAACAGAGTGAAACGCGTTAGTCACCTGTCACCGAAGTGGTGCCAGCCAAAGGAGCTGACGCCAGAACTGGAAAAATAATCTCTTATTGGTAGAAAGTGCTAAACTGAGGCAACATCCTACAGAAACCGCATCATGGAGATCCACGTGGACCATCATGCCTCAGGACTCACATGGACATTTATAAACACATGATCCACATGGATGCTCATGCTTAGGACTAGTGTTGGGCGCGAATATTCGAATTGCGAATATTGGCACTTTGAGAATTTGCTAATATTTAGAATATAGTGATATATAGTCGCAATCTCGAATATTCGAGATTTTTTTTTCATCAGTAACCTCCCTTCTTGCTTGTGGGCCAATGAGAAGGCTGCAATGTCTTTGTCTGAGCTTAGCAACATCCCTAGCAACCAATAGGAAAGCAGCCTCCCCCTTACTATATAAGAACCTCCCCAACAGCCCTTGTATGCAGTTTTATAGGGTTCTGAGAGAGAGAGAGCAGTGACATTGCTGTGCTCTGTGCTTTGTAGATAGTTAGTTAGCTTATATATATATATATATAATACAGATAGTCAGTGTAGGTTAGATAGTGCTATAGTGGAGCTAATAGGTTCCAGTGCAGGGGGTTAGGTAGTGTGATAGGGATTACTGTTTCTCTGCTGTCCATACATACATGCTACAGACACAGTGCTGTGATGTCACAACAATACTTAGTGCACCAATCAGTAATATCTACTCAGACCTGCTCAAATGTGAAGTTGCTCGTATTGCGCAAAAATATTTGCCTCATTAATTGCCGATTAGTGCAATTGAGAATATATCGGAGCGCTCTATCTGCATATACAGCTATTGTAATGTTCTGCCGTGCCAACCATTTTCTCCAGTCTGAGGAAACTTCTAGCAGCTTAGAAAATGTAGCAAAAGTGACCCACGCCTGTATTTCGCGCGCATTACACGAATATTACTTTGCCGATTTTTCGCAATCAAGAAAATAATCTCAAATTCGTGAATTCGCGAATATATTACGAATATTTGCCCAAATATTCTTAAAATATCGCAAATTCGAATATAGCCCCTGCCGCTCATCATCACTACTTAAAGGGAACCTGTCACCGGGATTTTGTGTATAGAGCTGAGGACATGGGTTGTTAGATGGCCGCTAGCACATCTGCAATACCCAGTCCCCATAGCTCTGTGTGCTTTTATTGTGTAAAAAAAACGATTTGATACATATGCAAATTAACCTGAGATGAGTCCTGTCCCTGACTCATCTCACATACAGGACTCATCTCAGGTTAATTTGCATATGTTTCAAATCGGGTTTTTTACACAATAAAAGCACACAGAGCTATGGGGACTGGGTATTGCGGATGTGCTAGCGGCCATCTAACAACCCATGTCCTCAGCTCTGTACACAAAATCCCGGTGACAGGTTCCCTTTAAGACCCACATGGGCACTTATGATACATGAAGAATAGACTCTCACCAAAGTAGATGAAATGACAATTAGAATTGGGAATACCAACGCAATAAATAGCGGATAGCCGGCATTTACAAGACACTTAAAAAAGGAGAGGAAATTTACTGTATTAGAGGAAAGACCCAGCGCACTAAATGTGTCTAATCTATTTCTATCTCATATCTATCTATCTGAGCAAGTCACAGAAAATACTAATAGGGATATTTTACCATCTCAGTTAAACAGACGGTCACTGATATTCATGAACGGTATTAAAAATAAAAATAATAAATCTTTATTACTATTCGGATTAAAAATATTGATGAATCCCTTTGAACAGATAGGCCAATTCTAAGCTAAGGTGGGTGAGTGTGCAGCGTGGCTATAGTATGTGTGTATACCCCCCCCCCCCCCCCGCTCTTCGCTTTCACCACAATACACTAACCCGATCCCACCTCAGACGTGATGTCACTATACAGTAGTCTGGGCTATAATGTAGTCCAGCCCCAAGTAACACTAGGGTCCCTATTCCTTGTATCCCTATGATCTGCTACATCATACACTGATCAATTAAGGACCCTACCTGCCGCTGAGCTCTAGTCTGGCTGATAACAGCTAACCCTACTCAACGCGTTTCTAAGACCCTGTTGCGGGCTTTTCATCAGGAGCTTGTCGGGCATGCGGTTATAATAATAGCATTGTAGCCAAACAGTCAGAGAGCGCTTGCACGTGGAGCGTAATAAAGATTTATTATTTTCATTTTTAATACCGCTCATCAATATCAGTGACTGTATCTATCTCCATAGATAACTCATGTACTTTTCTTTCTGTCTTTCTTTCCTTCTTTTCTATTTTATCTATTTCATGTATCTCATGTCTGTCTTTCTTAGAAGCATGGCTAGGTTTTCCTATACCCTGGGGCAATGACTTAGATTATTATAATAACAATACATAACTAAGTAAATAATACACTAAAATAATATGTATAACCTGCCTAATCTTTGTGACATCCCAGGACAGACCTCATATATTAGATCAAAGGGAAAAGCCCAATGCACAAAACTCCATAAAAACCACATTAGTCGCACTGGTCCCTGGTGCTGAGGGGGGACTTCAGGGACAGCAAGAAAACACCAGTCCCTGGACTGTTACCATAATGCGGACTGCCAGTCACAGGGGTCTATGGACTGTTAACCCTTATAAGGATGCGTAGAGGGCTGAACTGATAACATACATGGCCACTTCCGGACCACCAACCCTTCTCTTACATGAGGGACATCTCTGTTCAGCGGAGGTCATCAACCTGCTGCACTCCAAGACTACAACTCCTAGCATGCCCATCTGCTCAGCCAGCTGTTCTCAGAAGTCCTATAGAAGTTTATGGATCATGCTGGGAGTTGTGGTTTTACAAAAGCTGGGGTATTGCAGACTGCCCTTCCCTGGTCTGGAATAGACATAGCAAATCTGGATTATTTGTTGTTTATTTACCTGGATGTACTTGCTACATAATAACCAAATGCCTTATATTGATACAAGGCTTCATAATCTGCTCAATCCCCATGACTGCTCTTCCTGGCATCATATCACCACTGCCCCTCATCATCTGCTCAGTCCCCATGACTACTTTTCCTGGCATAATACCACCTCTTCCCTTGTTCATGCTCTAAATCCCCATGACTACTCTTCCTGATATCATACCCCTTCTGCCCCTCATCATCTGCTCAATCCCCATGAATACTCCACCAGGCATCATACAACCTCTACCCCTCATCATCTGCCCAATCTCCCCATGACTACTCTTCCTGGCATCATACAACATCTGCCCAATCCCCATGACTACTCTTCCTGGCATCATACAACCTCTACCCCTTATCTGTTCAGTCCCCATGACTACTCCACCAGGCATCATACAATCTCTACCTCTCATCATCTGCTCAGTCCCCATGACTACTCTTCCTGGCACCTTACAACCCTTACCCCTTATCATCTGCCCAATCCCCATGACTACTCTTCCTGGCATTAAACAACCTCTACCCATGACTACTCTTCCTGGCACCTTACAACCTCTACCCCTCATCATCTGCCCAATCCCCATGACTACTCTTCCTGGCATAATACAACCTCTACCCATGACTACTCTTCCTGGCATCATACAACCTCTACCCCTTATCTGCCCAATCCCCATGACTACTCTTCCTGGCATCATACAACCTCTACTCCTTATCTGCCCAATCCCCATGACTACTCTTCCTGGCACCTTACAACCTCTATCCCTCATCATCTGCCCAATCCCCATGACTACTCTTCCTGGCATCATACAACCTCTACCCCTTATCATCTGCCCAATCTCCATGACTACTCTTCCTGGCATCATACAACCTCTACCCCTCATCATCTGCCCAATCTCCATGACTACTCTTCCTGGCATCATACAACCTCTACCCCTTATCATCTGCCCAATCCCCATGACTACTCTTCCTGGCATCATACAACCTCTACCCCTCATCATCTGCCCAATCCCCATGACTACTCTTCCTGGCATCATACAACCTCTACCCCTTATCATCTGCCCAATCTCCATGACTACTCTTCCTGGCATCATACAACCTCTACCCCTCATCATCTGCCCAATCTCCATGACTACTCTTCCTGGCATCATACAACCTCTACCCCTTATCATCTGCCCAATCCCCATGACTACTCTTCCTGGCATCATAAAACCTCTTCCCCTTATCATCTGCCCAATCCCCATGACTACTCTTCCTGGCATCATACAACCTCTACCCCTTATCATCTGCCCAATCTCCATGACTACTCTTCCTGGCATCATACAACCTCTGACCTATTTTCTAAATAAACTACAAACAGTAGAAGAGGAGGTGGATGAATGAGAGTAAAGGGTGGCTGCTAGGTCAGACTACAAAAGCTTTAGCTCTCTCATGATGGTGACACATAGGTCTGCATGAGAGCTGTACACACAAAAAGGTAGCATTTTCATGCAATCAAAACCAGAACAATAGAAACCTGTTGCAAAGGTATACACACCCTGGAAATTCTATACATACATTCCTTTTAAAGTAAATTGGAAGCATTTTTTTTAAAATGGAAAAAGGGGCACCCAGATTTTTGACTCATCCTAAAATTATTGCAAAATAGTGTGCCATTAATGTGTAATGGTCTGGTACGTAGATCTCTGAGGGTGGGGGGGGGGGGTAAGTGGCTGCAGATAATGTTACATAATGACACAGTCATTGAAGCTGCAGCCTCTCCACCACTGTCACTCCTGATGGCTCTCTGTCCCCCCCCCCCCCTCACATAGGATGATAATAATATAGGGGGGGGGGGGGGTAGGTGTCACTGGTCTTAAGGGCAGGGGCAGATCCCAGCATAAACTGGGGCTTCTAACACAGACCTGGGGGCCAATATCTGTCACATTGCTCCATGAGGGTAAGAAGCTCTGAGGCCAGGGACTGGAAACCTGGAGACAGACACTTCTATCAGTCCTCCAGTTATTTATCTTCTATAGAAATGTAGGATTTGAATTTCATTCCAAGAATAATTAGAGGAATTCTCTGTTAACAGTTGGGAACAGCGTAGATAGATAGATAGATAGATAGATAGATAGATAGATATGAGATAGATAGATAGATAGATAGATAGATATGCGATAGATATTAGATAGATAGATACTAGATATAGATATATATATATATATATATATATTGAGATGGATAATAAATAGAAAGATGTTAAATATAGATAGGTAGATATATGAACACATAACCAATATATTGATATGCATAATAAAAAGAAAGATAGAAGGATAGGTAGATAGATAGATGTGAGAAACAAAGAAAGGTAAATAGATCAACAGATATAAACTAGATAATAAACAGATATGAGATAGATTATACAAAGATAAATAGATCAATGGATGGATAAATATAAACTAGATAAATAATATGATGGGTTGGACGGCTGTTATTAGCAGGACGGGGCCGCCGCCCAGGAGCAGTCATTAGCAGGGATGTCGCAGAAATCAATGCTCGGTGCCGGATAAGGCGCAGCTTTGCGCCCACGCTGAGATTTTACCGCTAAGATCTGATCGCTTAGCAACCTCCAGCCGCACAATTTACTGCCTAATTCCTTCTATTATTCCTCCTTATGTCCCCGGGAGAATTTATCATCTAGCAAGTGATATGTGATTAATATGCGCCTTATTACAGACAATTGTAGGGATTGGTAATGTACTACGCGCCCCTCAGTCTGGTACTATAACTCTCAGTATGGTCTAGGGGCATTCCGGGAGTTTCAGTTCTACAATAGCTATGGGTGACAAGTCAAAGATACCTTGTTCTAGCAATATTTCCTGTAAAGTGGATGCGACATAATTTAGATATATCAGTATAGACCAGTGTGATTGGTGCAGGGATGAGGCGATGTCTGTAAATACAGTGTAAGTGACTGTACACATGAGCGGTTTTAGGTATTGTGCAGTCACTGAGGCTGGAGATGGAATCTTCTTTTTCTCCTGCACTTTTACCTTTTCTTTAAAAACTACATAAAAAACAAGGAAACGCGTGAATGTGAGAAGGCGGCACCGACTGCGACATTGTAACGGAATCACCCCCAAAGTCTAAGGAAGTTCCTGAAAATTATCTATCTATCTCATATCTATCTATCATCTATCTCCATAGCCACCTCGTATATTTCTTTCTTTTTCTCTTTCTTTCTTTCTTCTTGCATTTTTCTTCTCTATCTTTCATATCAAACCTGCCTGTTTGTTTACTCTATCTATTATCTATCTCCATAGCCACCTGGTATTTTTCTTTCTTTCTTTCGTCTCTCTTTCTTCTGTCTACATACCTGTTTGTTGGTTTAATCTATCTATCCATTTATCTATTATCTATTTCCATAGCCACCTCTATCTTTCTTCTGTCTCTTTCTTCCATCTATCTACCTACCTGTTTATTTACTCTATCTATTATCTATCTATCTCCATAGCCACCTCATATATTTCTTTCATCTATCTATCTCATATCTATCTATCTCATATCTATCTATCTATCTATCTCTCATATCTATCTATCTATCTATCTCTCATATCTATCTATCTATCTATCTATCTCTCATATCTATCTATCTATCTATCTATCTCTCATATCTATCTATCTATCTATCTATCTATCTCATATCTATCTATCTATCTATCTATCTATCTATCTATCTATCTCCATAGCCACCTCGTATAAATATTTCTTTCTTCCTTCCTCACTTATCTAATAAAGAGGGGGGAAGATAATAGATATCTCTGTGATGTATTATATAATTGTTGCATTTCCCATCCCCCCATATAACGCAGATGATGTCAGGAGGTCTCGGTGTGAATGGCTCTGTCCCCTCGGTTTGTTCCTTGTACACAGGGACTAATAGTTTGTCGGACAATTTCCTCCTCCTGATAAATCTCTGATGGGCAAACAGTCTAATGTGATTCTGTGACCTCCTGTGGATTGTGGGGAGCAGTCGTGACAGTCCGAGACTGCAGCAAATCACCCAGACAGTCAGCCCCGGGTCCTAATGAATGCAAAACACTGCGCAGCCCTGACAGCAGCATCTCCCCTATTAACAGGCATCACCCATGGACGGTCACCCCGGCAGCCGGGGCCCCTGAACCCCCACATCAGACGTCACCCCCCTCCAAAAGCCGCACGTGAACTCTATTAGCGGCTCATTGATGCGTTCATGCGACTTAATCAACATGTTTTCCAATCAGCATCACTGATAACATTGTATCCATCCATCGCTACATTGTATCCATCCTTCCTTCCTAGTAAACAACTTTTACCAAATAAACAACTTTCAGAAGTGAATGGTCGCAGCGACTTTTAGACAAGTGCAGTCAAAGCAAAAATAAAAGGTAACATTTTGTATCCATAACTTCCAGACGTGAATATAGACAAGTGCAGTCAAAGCAAAAAATAAGGGGGACTCACCTGGCAGTGTAAGGGTTTGGTCCCTCCTGTGGTGGGTGAAGGGTTAATCAGGGAAGTAGCACTCATTCATTCCACATTGCACACAATGAATGGGTTAATAGCCCCCAGTTCTTAGCACAATGGTATTAATCAGATTATGAGGCCGTGCAATTAGCTCCCAGGGCTGGCTGAGGATAAAGGGGGCTTTGGCAGTGGAGTGGATTAGATTGATTTCATTAAATCTCAATATACAGATCAGTCTGCTATCACCCAGTGCTGCCCCCTCCCCCTGCCAGCCCTGGCCCCTGGGTGCTGCTGCTGTATGGGATGTGCACAGGGTCTGAGCCAGGGTGACGTGGTGGGAGTATATAAGCCTCACTGCTGGGATAGGGCTGGAGAAAGTTTGCAGAAAGGAGACAAGGACAAGTTGCAGAGCAGCAGAGAAGTTGCAGAGTTGACTCCTGGTCCCCTCATCTGAGGATTTCTGACCCATTTCTGAGGACCCCCCCAGTAATCACCCCCTCTGGTCCCTGTCTTTCCCTGGCACACAGCCCTGTGGAATGCCCTCTGGCATGTTCAGCATTGACAACATCTTGGCAGCCAGGCCTCGCTGCAAGGAGTCGGTCCTGCTCCCTCAGACTGGAGCCCTGCTCTTCCCCGGCCTGGGGGAGTCTCTTTATGGGGGCGCAGACTACGGCGGATTTTACAACAGGGCAGTGGCCCCTACATCTACCCTGCAGGCGGTGAATGGATCTAGGCTGGGATTCAATAACTATTACTATGGACAGTTACATGTGCAGGCTCCTGTGGGCCCCTCCTGCTGTGGAACCATGCAACCTCTGGGGGCCCAGCAATGCTCTTGTGTACCCACTGCCACAGGTAAAAAGATCTACCTATCTCATATCTATCTATCTATTTATCTCATATCTATCTATTTATCTCATATCTATATCTATCTATCTATCTCATATCTATCTCTACTATCTATCCATCTATTATCTATCCATCTATTATCTATCCATCTATTATCTATCCATCTATTATCTATCTATTATCTATCTATCTGAAAGAAAAAGAAGCCGCAACCCACCCAAGTGCAGATAGTAGTGTCCTGTACTCATCCATATAGAGACATTTCAGTCCTTTTACTGGGACTGTTCTCAAGAAATATCTATATGTGTGAATGAAGGACAGAACTTTCTTCGCTGAAGTTGGATGATCTGCAGCTTCTATTTCTTTTCTGACTGGTAGATTGTCCCATCTACACTGCCCCCCCCCCCCCCCCCACTACCACTACTACACTGTTCTATCTCCTATCTATTTATCTATGTATCTCATATATATCTAATATCTATCTCTCCATCCCAGTCTTTTTTTCTTCTTCACTGTTCCTTGCTGCTCTCTTACACTTTTCTCTCTATACTTCTGCTCTGCTTTTAGATAATTCCCCATTTTCAGCTCATCCCACTTACTGCTGCCCATTGCCTACACTTTATCTGGTCCCCAGTAATACTCTGGATTTTGCATGGTTTCCATCCTTCTATGGTCCGGTCAGTAACACATTGATAAGCCCATTCACATGACCCTCCCCGGTGCAGAGCAGTGGAGCGGCTGTCACCCCCACCGCCTGTCACACACTGCCCCCCCCCCCCTGTACACCGGGCACTAGGACAGCAGCGCGTCTGCCCGCGGGTCACGTGACCCTGAGAAGGGCTACATTGTGTTCCAGATGTTTATCTAAATACAAAATGCATCGTTATCTAACAAGTCCCAACAGCATCATAAATGCAGAATAATCAATCTAAAAATGGGCTATAAATTAGAATGAATACAAAAGCAGGAGAATTTTATTTTTTATTTATTTTTTACATCGACAAAAGTTATTCCGTTGTGAATCATAAATGTTACTGATAATCCATGTAGACAATGTACAGCAATATCTTTGAGTTCTTGTCATTTTGGAACCACAAACTTATTACCGTCAGAGTTCTTTTTGTAACTTCAAAGTATTAAAGTAGTAAAAGTAAGTGGTAAAAAAGAAAGAACAATTTGTAATATAAGATTTCATTAATGTAGTTAATAATAATAATTATTATTATTTATTTCTATAGCGCCACCATATTCTGCAGCGCTTTACTAATTTTATCATTATAATATATCTATCTATATAGATACTTTTTTCGTCTCTCTCTCTCTATATATATATAATCACTACATTATTGTAATCAATAAAATATTAAAATAAATAATAATACTTGTATGGTTAATGTTAGATATATTATTAATTTTAACAGCAATTTTTAGTGTATTATAATTATAATATTATGATTATTCTTATATTATAATAAACAGTAAGGACAATTACTGTATACCAGTTGAACAAAATAGGTTCATTTTAAAATAATGAAATGCTATTACTTTGAATAATAATAATAATAAATTTGCATAGTGTCACCATATTCCACAGTGCTTTACAATTTAAATAATGATGATTATTATTTATTTGTATAGTGCCACCATATTCTGCAGCACTGTACAATTCAGATTATTATTATTATTATCTTAGTTTTTACATAGTAGAATATTTGTCACTTTGTGTGTTGCCCTGACCCCAGTGATCACTGCTGTGAGGCTGTCCTAGTGCAGGATCTAAGCTGGACAGTTGCTGGACATACACTTGAGGGATGGGGTAGAAGCTGCTCAGTCCTGTATCAGTCCCTAACTGTCCCCCTTTCTTCTCCAGGTTATGATGGGGCAGGTTCGGTATTGATGCCACCAGTGCCCCCACAGATGTTGCCCTATATGAATGTGGGCACATTGTCCAGGACAGAACTACAGCTCCTTAACCAGCTGCACTGCAGGAGGAAGAGGAGGCACAGGACCATCTTCACAGATGAGCAGCTGGAGGCACTGGAGAACTTATTCCAGGAGACAAAATACCCAGATGTGGGCACCAGGGAGCAACTGGCCAGAAGGGTCCACCTCAGGGAAGAGAAAGTGGAGGTGAGTCTCAAGTCCTTAAATATAGGTGGTATCAGCAGTGGTGTAGGGCTGCAATGACATGTAGGTTTTTGCTGGCATTTTTCTGCACTTTTGCTTTTTTAGCACTTTTTGCACTCAAGGGTGTTGTGCATTTTTTTGCTGTAAAAACACCAGCTCCAGATGTTAGCTGAAGATCTATGGGAAATATGAAGTGCAGGACACAAGGTCCTGGTGTTTTTGTTCATTAGGTGGCATTTTTTTGCATTTCTGGCTTCCTATCTAAAAACGCAGCTCGCGAAAGCTCTTGTTGTTTTTTCAGGAATTTTGCCAACACCTTTAGTGGGAAAACGCAAGCGGTAAGACACACTGGGTGCAAGAAGTGGCGGAAAAAAAACATCAAAAAACCACAGGTGGCAAAAAAAACTAAAAGAAAAATCTCATTAAGGCTACATGCACACCGTGTGCTGTCCGCATCAGTATGTCCGTTCCGTAGCCGCAGCAAAAAAAGTAGAATATGTCCTATTCTTGTCCGTTTAAGGCATTGTTACAATGGATCCGCAAAATAAAAAATAAAAAAAACGGAAGGCATACGGATGTCATCCTTTTTTTTTTGCGGATCCAATGTAACAATGCCTAAAACAGACAAGAATAGGACATGTTCTATTTTTTTTGCGGGGCTACGGAATGGATATACTGATGCGGATAGCACACGGTGTGCTGTTCGCATTTTTTGCGGGCCTATTGAAATTAATGGGTCCGCATCCTATCCACAAAAAAAAAAACTAACGGAATGGACACGGAAACAAACAACGTTCGTGTGCATGTAGCCTAATTCTGAGGCTTTCTTTAGGGATCGTCAAAAAAAAACAAAAAAACGTATGACGTCTGTATGGCATCCTTTTTTTTTTGTGGCATCCGTTATTTTTGCGGATCCATTGTAATAATGCCTATCCTTGTCCGCAAACTAGAAAAAAATAGGACATGCACTATTTTTTTTTTTGCGGGGCTACGGAACAGACATACTGATGCGGACAGCACATGGTGTGCTGTCCGCATTTTTTGCGGGACCTATTGAAATGAATGGGTCTGCATCCTATCCGCAAAAAAACCCTGACACGGAAACAAAATACGTTTGTGTGCATGAGGCCTAAGGATCATCACCACCTTCTCCATCAGCCTGCTCTAATTATGTCCCAATTAACCCATTCACTGCCATTAACGTCAGCCACCCGCAAGTTACACTCTAGCGTTCTCCTGACGGTTTCCTAATGCCACTTATTCCAGTAAATACCTATACACGACCTCTTCAGATTAACCTATGCAGTGTCGGCACCCTCATGTCGCTCGCCCTAACATAACGTATTACGTCTGGATGACAGTAGTTTTCTTGTGTTAACCCAGTCAGCGCCAATGCCCCCTAATAGGTAACCTTGCGGTGTGCGGAACCACAAAATGGATACGGTCGCATGCAGGAGGACTGAGGCTACTTTCACACTGGCGTTTTGGCTTTCCGTTTCTGAGATCCGTTCAGGGCTCTCACAAGCGGTTCCAAAACGGATCAGTTTTGCCCTAATGCATTCTGAATGGAAAAGGATCCGCTCAGAATGCATCTGTTTGCCTCCGTTCCGTCTCCATTCCGCTCTGGAGGCTGCCTGCAGCGTTTTGCTGTCCACTTGACGAAACTGAGCCAAACGGATCCGTCCTGACACACAATGTAAGTCAATGGGAACGGATCCGTTTAAACTGATACAATCTGGCACAATAGAAAACGGATCCGTCCTCCATTGACTTTCGTCTTGGCTATGTTAAAGATAATACAAACGGATCAGTTCTGAACGGATGCAGACGGTTGTATTATCTGAACGGATCCGTCCATGACGGATCAGCACCAAACGCGAGTGTGAAAGTAGCCTTACACTGACACATAACTCTGCTGACTCCATCCCATCTCCCTGGTAATAGGAAATTACATCAATATCGGATGTAAAAAAATATATATTATTGAGACCAGGGAGCACCACCTGGAAAACTACAACTCCCAAGTTTTGATGTATGTTTTACTGAGAGTTGTAGTATTACAACAGTTAGAGAGACACAGGTTGCAAACCATTGAATTAGATCAGGAAAAAAATGAAGGTCACCAAATGGAAATGATTAGTAATCCTTATTCTTATGTAGTAGTAGTAGTGTATTAATAGTAGTAGTAGTAGTATATTAGTAGTAGTGTAGTAGTATATTAATAGTAGTGTAGTAGTAGTAGTAGTATATTAATAGTAGTGTAGTTGTAGTAGTAGTACCGTATATTATTTTACTATCAGCACCATCATCTTCATGAATATTAATCTCATGCCATTACCCATTCTTAAAGGTCTGGTTCAAGAACCGCAGAGCCAAGTGGAGGAGGCAAAAGAGATCTTCATCAGAGGAGTCAGAAAATGGACAGAAATGGAATAAAGCTCCCAAATCCTCGACAGAGAAAACAGAGGAGCAGAGCAAAAGTGACCTGGACTCGGACTGCTGACCAGGACTAATGATGGACCTGGTGGACAGGGGGGACTTTGCACAACAGGACGCTGCTGAGCTGCACACATGCTGGGACCTGTACATAGCCTGTATATATGATTACCTGTATATAATTACCGTGTGTCGCACCGATATACACTGTACCAGAATGTGCTATTTATACCGTAAGTTAAAGGAATTTCTCGACAATAAACAGATGGTGGCTGCACCGTGTTGTCTGTGACCTCAGTCATTTGTGCAAGGACAGGACAAGGAAGGTAAGTGCTGATGACCTGGACATATGGCCTCATATCAAGGAGAGAGGTTCATGCAGGAGGGAAGTAGAACTGTGGCTCTCCAGTTATTGCAGAACTACAAATCCCACAATCCCCTGAGCCTGCTGAAATAGATGGATGTGGGGAGAGTCCACACTATGGCTAAGTAACTAGGCCGTGGCTGTATTTCCATCCCTTTCCTTATTTGTGTGTTACACTGAAGAGATGCACTGGGGGTCTGTCTGTCATAGGTGGTCCTCCGGTACAGGACGTGGGATAGGGAAGTCCTCGGGATAAAATAGACCGTCATTAGTGGGAATTTAGAGGCCAGTTATATAATATAAAATCTATCTAATATCTATCTATTTATATCTATCTATCTATCTATCTGTCATCTATTCCTCTCACCCTTGATATACATTAGTCTGCACTGGAGCTGTATACATTAAGTTTTTAATTTCAGTCATGATCTCTACTTCATATCTATGTAACGTCCATCTATATGATCCCAATCTCTACATTATTCTACTTTATTGTTGATTACTGAGCTCTTTACCAATTTACTCTATTCTCATGGTGAGCCTTCAGATAATTTATATCTTGTTTAGCGCATTCCAGCTGTCTGTCTAATATCTATTTATCTAATATCTATAATCTATGTAATCTTTTTAATATCTAATATCTATCTATCTATTCTATTTATCATCTATACTCCATCTATCTTTCTATCCATCCATCTATCTACAGGTGAAACTCAAAAAATTAGAATATCGTGCAAAAGTTCATTTATTTCAGTAATGCAACTTAAAATTAGAATTTTGTGAAAAGGCTCAATATTCTCGGCTCAAAGTGTCACACTCTAGTCAGCTAATTAATCCTTACCCCCTGAGCGAAGGGGACCTGAGATTGTGACTTTAGGGGTTTCATAAGCTGTAAGCCATAATCATCCAAATTATAACAAAGGCTTGAAATATCTCGCTTTGCCTGTAATGAGTCTCATATGTTAGTTTCATTTTTTAATTTGCATTACTGAAATAAATGAACTTTGCACAATATTCTATTTTTTCAAGTTTCACCTTTATCTATCTATCTTCTATGTAATCTTTTTAATATCTGTCATATCTACCTAATATCTATCTCTCTATCTACAGTATCTATCTCATATCTATCATATTTGGCAGAAAATTGTACCCCTGTGCATCACCGACCTCACAGGGAGATTGACTTAGTAGTTTTTCAAAGTTAAGCTGTTACTTTTTCTAACTCTTGAATCAAGGCCTGGTTCACGATGCAGCAATTTTGCAAGATGAAACCCAAATGTATCTAGCAATGTTTGCTCCACAGGAACGCCCTCATATGATCAGTTTTCATGGGCAATAATCACAAATGGATTGAATGGAGATGTTGAACATTTGTGTCTCCAGACAAGTTCTATTGCGATGAAACAGGAGTCAGATTAATTTGTTATAGCAATGAGCGGTCAACTGATGTCACACATTGCAGTCATTGCTATAAAGGGAACCTTCTCATCCCATCATAATATCCCTGCCTGTTCCTTTTTTCCTAATTATCGAATGAAAAGTTGGAGCAAAATTGTTGGTAGGGATGGTGGAAATAATTTGTATGGTTTGAGATTTATGGAGAACAATCCAGAGTTTGTGGCTCATATCACGGCTGATTCAGAATAACAGATGGAAGCTTGTAATAATAGGACATCCTGGCTAATATAGCTGTAAAACAACGGAAAACCTCAGAATGTGTAAGGAAAGTTTTCATTAAACAAATGTAAAAAAATTTATGAAATTCTGTGGTTGCTCGGCCAGTCAGGGTACCATTTGGCAAAAAAATTGGTATTCATGCAGGAGCCATGAGTTTTACTTGCCAGAAAGACTGATGGACAAAATGCAGACCGGATAAAGTTTATCAAACATTGGCAGCTGCAATTTTTGAAAAACAAAATATAATAATTTATTTATTCAGTTAAATATAGACTTAAAGTTGAGATTACACATGTATATAGTGAATATTTATTTTCATGCTTTTAAAAAAATTTTAATCTTCAAATTCCATTTTTTTTTTTTATAAATTAATTTTTTTAATTTTATTTATTTATTTTTTATAAATTAGATAGCATTTTCCTGTATTCGTGGAACTGGTTCCAATACGTTTATTTTCTTAGTTCTTGGAAATTGAAATCCGCAATCAACAGGAACAGGAAGAAGATGATGGTTGTTTTAGTACCAGGTGGATGAAAGAATTGTCAACATATTGTAAATGAATCGATGATGTCAATCATTTTGTGCAGCACAATCCCATACAAATCCACTAATGGCAATGTAAAATATGTGCGTACCTGTAAATTATATAAGTACGGAGAGCACTGAACAATCTGTACTCCATTGACTTCAATGTTAAAAAAAGCAATTCTTTAGTCTTTATTTTTTGCACATTGAAGTCAATGGACTATTGATTTGACAAAGTTTTTAAATATTGATCAATTTCCCTTAAATTTCTTACCTAAAAACATACATGTCCTGTATGTTTTATTTCTTTAAAATGACTCAAATTTGTATCACTGTCTAAAAATTAAATTAAATTGTATACAATTTCTACCAAATAAAATTTGGGAAAAACAAAAAAGTGCATAAGAAATTTCAGGTCTGCGGTGAGATTTCATGAAAAGTTTTAAACTTAATGCAGCAAGTTGACAGAAGTGAATTAGTTTAAAGGGAAAAAAAAAGTACTGTATGTTTTTGAAATGGTTTTAATTTTATTTTTAAGATTTTAAAATGATTGTGTAACATAAAGCGATGTCTTCATGATGAAATGTACTTCTCTCAGGGGGTATAGACTAGGATACAAAATTTTTTGTATATCTTAAGTTATAAAACAGATTATAATCGATAACTTTTGCAAATTTTTAAAACAATTTCTGGCTTCTTCTCTCTAAAATAACAGTAAATATCGATATCACTTACCAGGCCATACACAAGCCATCCAAAACGGATCATGATGACTGGTATAAAAATAAAGTGAAATCTAATAAAATGCATTTTAGTTCTGACCTGGATACAAAATGCAAACAAAAAGCAGCAAATTCATCAAAGTGACAACTCTTGGAGGCTGTTTGTTTTGGTAAATACGTCTTGGGGTCTGTGGCTCTACGCTTGACATTGAACATTCGCCTCTTTGTGCCCAGCGTTGACTCTATGAATGTTTTACTGTGTTTATATTCTCAGGATAGTTACTTTGGAAGGTAAGTCATTGGGCAGATATTTTGTTTTCTTTATTTTTATAAAAATCCCTTCAGAGTTTGAAGCTGAAAGCCACACAGATATAAGTTCATTCCAGGCTGTAGGGGTTAAAACCAGACACCCGAGGCTGGCGAACTACAAGTCCCTGTATGCTTTCCAGTCAAAGGAAACCTTGGAGAAGGTTTGTAATAATTCCACCATCAGGTTGTGGAACTTCACATCTCTATATACTGTTACAGGTAAGAGAACCCTTGGAGATTATTTTTAGTATTATTTTCAAAAAGGAACTAAAAAGTTGCAAATTCACACATCCCTGCATAGTCTCCGGATAAGGGAACCCTTGGAGACTGTTTGTAATCCTGTAATCAAAGATTAGAGCCTGGGAAACAATACATCCTTGTATAGTCCTAAGGTGAGGGAACCCTTGGAGACTGTAATTCCACATCAGGGAATTCTAAAGCCGTGGAACTACAAGTCCCAGCATACTTTCTACAAAAAAAGATACTGGTTGTCCTATCTATAGTCAGTGAATACTAAGGCCTAAGTCTGAGAACCTACACGTCCTGGTTTGTATTTCAGTGTAACCCTTGGAGACTGTTTATAATTCAATAGTCTGTGAAATTGGAGACCCGAGGCAAGGAACTACAAGTCCTTGTATATTTTCCAGGTAAGAGAGCCCTTGGGAACTGTTTGTAATTCTACAGCCAGAGAATTCCAGGGTTGGGGAACTACAAGTCCCTGTAAACTCTCCAGAAAAACTAACCCTTGGACACTGTCTGTAATTCCACCCTAAGATAATTCCAAGGCCTGAGGCTGTATAACCCTCTATACTTTCTAGCCAAAGGGACCCTTTGAGACTGTATTTCTACAGTCAGAGAAAATTGGTGGTTATGGGCTGAAGGCGTAGGTGGGTGTGCTGGTACTTGTAGTCCCATAATGGATTAGTTGCAGCTCATGTAAATCTATTTGGGGGATCAGAGTTCATAAATATACGTCAGGCTGCACTTAGAATAATATACAACTCCTCGGCATCTTAGAAAATGAACTCCCAACGTTCAGGATGCAGATGGGATGATTGGCAGCCTTGCAAGGTGAAGGTTCTCAGAAACCATTCACACTCCCTATTACTTCACCTCACTGAAGGGTCCCCTCCGTCCCGCGCTTAATTTGTTGACCTTCCTCACTTTTATTTTCCTTCTTTTGTCCCAAAGGCAAACATCTGCACCAGACCCTCAACTACCTTTCCAACCTTCCCCTTCCACGTGACGCGGTCAGAATTCCCATATCACACGGTAAGCTGAGTTTATTTTAGGACTTTGCCTTTAACTGTTTCAATGCTCGAGAGCGATTCGAAAATCAGCAGATAATACCTAGGAGACAATGGCAAAAATTTCCCATGTTGTGCACTTGAAGACTGCTTTTGGTTTTGAATAATTCTGCAAACAATATGGGGAAATTTAGATAAAATGTAATCTCTAAATGACCATAATATTAATACTTTGGATTTGCTATGTTTAAACAATAATAACAATAATAATAATAATAATAATAATAATAAATAAATTAAATAAATAAATATATTAAATAAATTAAAATAAAATACTCCCAAAATTGAAAAATAAAAAAAATATTCTAAAAAAAGTTTGCCTCTCAATTAATAATATTGACTATTACAGTAAGTGACTCGTCTGACTTTTATATAGATGATGCCTGTGTTAGAGTCATACTTCCAAATTTTATTGGCATCCTAATCTCATCAGTAGATTTGATGGCAGCTCAATAATATATATTCAATTTTTTTTTATTGTTTGTGAGATTGGGGGCAATTAATAAAAAGATAATTTGGTGAAAAGCTATTGTCATGAATTTTTTTTCCAGTGGTCCCTATATAGCCTTATAATATACCCCATAGAATGATGTTACCATTGAGAGTATTTTATTTTTAATTAAGTCATATACAGTAAGTTGAACAGTTTTCTTTTCACGGATTTAAAAAAATATATATTATTATTATTAATCATTAATAAAAATATCTTTTTTTTTTTGCTTGGTCGGTATTAGAAGTCTTGATTCATTACATTTGCTCAGTTCTGGCTTAACAGTAGTAGGGTTGCCGGGGTTGAGTCGAAAGTTTTATCAATTTAATTTTTTTTTAGTTTAGTCATTGATTTTTTACAATTTTAAATGTTGATAGACTATGTCTTGCATGGCATAATCATTTCTTCTTTACATACATTCGTGGTTACACGTCAATGTTTTTCTATTCATGAACGTTAGGATAAAAATTAAAAAAATAAAAGGATATTCTGAAAATGTAAGGTTGGGGATTCATGGAGACTTTTTATATTGTGATAATTTAAAATTTTAAGTGATAGTATCAGACCGCATAAGAGGTATTCATTCTTAAGTTTTCCTCTGGGCTGGAAAGTTGAACTATAGCAAGTTTCCATGTAGCTCCAGTTTTCAGCAAATGTATTTTGTCAAAAATATTCTCTTATGAAAATTATAATTGTCATTTTTTAAATTATGGATGAAAGTCTACATTGATGAATATGAAGAGTATTTCTAAAAAATGATATAATATATTCAATTATATAATATAGAAATCAATTTTATATAACTTTTCCGGTTATATTTCCCCTGGGGTGATAGTGGTCCCACATGGCCCTTTAAAATTCTATACATAAGCCCATCATGTATTTTTCTACATTGTGCATGATGTAATCGGTTCTCCATGTATAGGGGTTGCAGTCCAAGACACTTTGGGTTGATGAGCCCGACTTATTTTTAAGCAACCCTTGACGAACCCTGGTGGATTCGAGCTCAGGGAGGGTTGAAGAGAAGGGCTAGGAATTGAAAATAAATTTCTAAACAAGGCCCATTGAGAAAGATTTTTCGAAGCAAGTAAAGCACCAAATTGCGGGCGTTGGTTGTGTTTTGATAGCCTTTATTATTTTAAAAAAAATAATAGGGCAGTGGAGAATTCACCCCACAGGCTATAAACCAGTCTGAACCTTGATGTCAACTTTTTAGCAGTTTTGATATATAAAAACTTTTCCCCTCATGGTCTTAGATCTACAGAATGTCCACAACCAACACCCCTTCCAGCCCCAGAATTTCTTCTCGACTTCGCAGTAGATCATGCCCCTAGAAAGCCTAATGTCATCGCGAGGGGTGACACCAAGGCACCCATGTTTATATTTGACTACATTACCTAAGGGAGGTTTCAAAAGCGAATTTAAATTTACATTATTGCAAATAAAAGAAATTAAAAGAAAATGAAAATTTAGTTAGAGGTTAAGAATTTAAAACTTTTGCACTTGTTGTTCTCTAGTAGAAGTCTACCACGTAACACCTGCAATGGAAGCGTGTGACAAAACATATTAAAAACATAAAAAAATTTAATGTATCTCAGTTGTTTGTGGTCTTGAGTTTTGATGATATTCTTCAAACTGACTGAACCTTGTACATACATTTTTTGTAAATGCTCAACATGCTCGTTTGCATCTTTGGGGTTTCATTTTTTTTCAATTTTGTTACTGTAATTTTGGGGGTTTAGTCCCCAGTTTATGGTTGAATTTACATAATTTTATGCTAAATTTCCATAATTGTTTTGTATATGTTCGACGTCCTAGAAGTTGGAAGCACTCTTTTGTGTCTTTGTGCTTTTTTTAATGTTATTTTGCTTTTTTGTGTTTAGTTTTTCTTTTCATTTTATCTGCAGCTTTGCAACTTTGTAATTTCAGGGGTTTAGTCCTCAGTTTTATGGTTGAATTTACTTGGATTGTATGCTGAATTTACACCAAGCCTAGATCTTCTATGTCTATGAACATTATACTACGGTAACATGACTGTACTTGATCAGTGTTGATGATAATGACTTTGAGAACAAAATCATCATCATTGTTACATTCTTGCTACTTCCACTTACCTTTTCTCAAAAGTGTCTTTAACTTACAGTTCTTCATGTAGTGCCAACGGTGAACAGCAGAGGTCCTGACTATATTGAAAAAGGTTCCCTTAAAGGTGCCAGAGTCCATAAATATAAGGAAAAGACAGAAGTCCCTAGCCTAGCTGAAATCTGATTACAATAAGAGTTAACAAACAAACCTTTAACTATTTTTACGCTGAATCCCACAACATTTGCCTTTTCTAATTGATGGCATACACTGAGTGGCGTCATGTTGACCCCATTCAAGCAATTATGAGCTGTACAAACACATAGACGGGCATGTTTACCGTCATTCGGTGATTTGTGGAGAATGTGTGTTTGCGTTTTGTCATGTTAATCAGCCTGCTTGGTGGGGTTTTGTGATGCAGGGTTTTTCTAGCTCCCCTGGTATATGTATACATTTACGTGTGAATTGGTAGTAAAACTATAGAAGCCAGATGAAGTCACAGGCCGGGAAGGAAAGGTGAACGCAATCTATAAATGAGCGCGGTCACATGACGGAATGATATAAAACCGACAGAGATGGGAATGAATCGCGGTCACTTGGCGAGTGTTCTAAATGCGTTACACTCATTTGTTTGACTTCACTTTTTGTTCATTGTTTTGGTCAACTGTGATTTATTCTTATTAAAACACGTTGTTGTTTTTTTTAATTTTTGAACAAAAACAAAAATATCCATGAGTAGTGGGGCTAATGTATTAATGTATTTTACTGTTACTATTCTTATGGTGAAGCCATTGTTAAATATCTTTCAGTTTCTCGCTTTTTATATTTTATAACTCCATATTATATCTATATCCCAATCTATAAGTAGTCTTATCTGTCTATCGATCTATCCATCTCATATCTATCTATCTATCTATCTATCTATTATCTATCTATCTATTATCTATCTATCTATCCATCTCATATCTATCTATCTATCCATCTCATATCTATCTATCTATCCATCTATCCATCTCATATCTATCTATCTATCCATCTCATATCTATCTATCTATCCATCTATCCATCTCATATCTATCTATCTATCCATCTCATATCTATCTATCTATCCATCTCATATCTATCTATCCATCTATCCATCTCATATCTATCTATCTATCTATCTCATATCTATCTATCTCATATCTATCTATTATCATGTATCCCAGTCTATAGGTAAAGATTAAATCAAGTTTTGTATCGAATTATCCATATTGCTCTCTCATTGTCTATTTATCTATCTATCTATTAATTCATCTTTTTTCTGTCTATCTCTGAATCTTCTATCCATATATCTTTCTTTCTTTTATTCTTTCTTTCCTATCTATCTATCTATTTATTATCATGTATCCCAATCTATAGGTGAATATTAAATCAAGTTTTTATATCCAATTATCCATATTTTTCTCTCTAATAAATATCCATCTCCTATCTATCTCATATCTATCTATCATCTATTTATCTATTCATCTCTTGTCTGTCTATCTCTCAATCAGTTTCAATAAATCTAAATGCTGGAATAACTTTTTTGATTCCTGACTATTGTACTCTTTACAGATGAATTGGAGCGATAAATAAATTGATTGCAAAAGTTTACCCACCCTGATAGATAAGTAGGATGTATTTATAGTGAAGCTCCAGCAATCTTTGCTTTGTGATGGACTAATATAGATAAGCTTAGAAATTACTTTTTGTTGGACTTTCGGGGGAGAAAACATGTAAAAAAAAAATAAAGTTTCTAAAGTCTTGGTGTTTTATTTTTAAGCGACGTGCTAATTACAGAGGTTATGATTGGCTATGCAGGCTGCCATGATTTATATAGCCCCATATACCCAGTCCTCCTTTCCTGTTTAAATAATCCTAGAAATGGTTTCAGTAAGATGAGGAGTTTTCATTTCTCCTTCTCTTTCTTGTGGTTTTCCTTCTAAACAGTTTAAGAAATTGTGTCGTACATTGATGTGAAGAATCACTGCGCTTACCGCCGCCGAGGGGAACTGAAAAATATACAATCGCTTGTTATGACTCCTCCATAAGCACAAATGAATCTGAGATTCGTGTAAATGTAAGTGACGAGAGGTTCAGGGAAATCCTCATCCACGGCCAAAAAGAGAGGTCTGGTTAAAGTTATAGAAAGAAAGGGGTTCCTGAGTAAAAAAAAAAAAAAAAAAAAAAGGAGACGCTATTAAAATATTTAATGAGTTGATCCCTTCCACTCCAGCACTAATGGTCTTACTCTCGCCGCCATGATGTGCCCATACACTGCATGTGACCACTGCAGCCAATCACGTGTCCCAGTGGTGTGCAGCATGAGGCTCGTAATTGGCTGCGGCAGTCACATGCAGTATACAGGCACATTACCACTGCAGTCATGAAAGCAAAGTCCAACAGGGAGGACGGAGTTGTGGCACTGGAACGGAGGGGATCAAAATTGGACAACCCCTTTAATCAATCAACCAAATTTTACTCCTTTATTTTATCCCAGTGATCTCCATCGCCATTGCCATAGCTCTTCAGCTGATGAACAAGTACAACTCCCACCATATCAATTACTACAAGGAATCAAATAAGAGAATAAGTTAGCTATTTCCTCCCTGACTGTTTTCACTCTTGTGATATTCCAGTCCCAGCATTGATATTGTAATGATCAGTGGTCCTCCATCTTGGTTTCAACTGCTTCTGTCATTTTGTAACAGCTGAGGAGCCACAGATTGGGGGACACTAATATAGTCTGTGGTCAATCTGAAAACCCCCCCGTTTTGTCAGCTGATTATTTCTCCCATGCTACAGGCATATCTGTACCTATTGAAAGGAATATAGAAAACTGACTGCCAGGAAAAGTTGAGAGAGCTAATATGGTTGACAATGATAAGATGACAACTGTAGTAGAAGAATGGAAGAGCTACTATTTGTATGCATGTGTACATCCATGTATATGTATCTGCATATATCTGTATATATGTATGTATCTATGTACAGTGCATTCAGAAAGTCTTTAGACAGTTTCACTTATTTCACATTTTGTTATGTTGCTCCTTGTGCTAAAATAAAAAATAAAACCAAGTTCACCCATCATTCTGCCCTCAATACCCCATAATGAGAAAGTGAACACAGAATGTTAGAAATGTTAGCAAAGGAAAAACTAAAATTTATCCTGGATATAAGAATTTAACCCTTTGCTATGACCCAACATTTAGCTTTGGGGCCTCCCATTTCTCTGGATCATCTTTAAGATGTTTGTACACCATGATTGGAGTCACCTGTGGTAAATACAGTTGGTTGGACCGGATTTGGAAAGACTGATCCCCGTCTATATAAAGGTCTCACAGCTGATAATGCATATCAGAGCAAATACCAAGCCATGAGGAAGAAAGAAATGCCTGTAGAGCTCAGAGACAGGATTGTGTGAAGGCACAGATCTAGAGAAGAGGACAAACATGTCTGCTTAACTGAATGTTCCCAAGAGCATAGTGGTCTCCATAATCATTAAATGGAAGATGTGTGAAAAAAAAAGAGGGCTATTACTAAAGCTGGCCGCCCCACTAACCTAGGTAATCTTGGTAAGAGAGATGAACAAGAACCCAATGGTCACTCTGGCTGAGCTCCAAAGAGCCTGTGCAGATAGGAGAAACATCTAGAAGGTCAACCATCACTGAAGCACTCCACCAAACTGGGCATTATGGTACAGTGATCAGAAAGAAGCCTCTCCTCTGTAAAAGAGGAAAGTTTGCAAAAAAACATACCTGAAGGACTCTCAGACTGTGAGAAAAAAAACAAAACAATTTTCTGGTCTGAAGAAACCAAGAGTGATTTTTTGTACTTCAATTCTAAGCGTCATATTTTGAGGAAACAAAGCCCTGCTCATCACCTGCCCAATACCAAGCTGAATGGAGCAAAGTACAGAGAAATTCTTAATGAAAACCTGATCCAGAGCGCTCTGGACCTCAGACTGGGCCAAAGATTCAACTTCCAACAAGACAATGACCCTAAGTACACAGTCAAGACAACACAGCAATGGCTTAGGGACAACTCTGTGAATGTCCTTGAGTGGCCCAGCCAGAGCCCTGACTTAAACCCAATTGAGCATCTCTGGAGGAACCTTAGAATGGTTGTCCACTGATGGCCCCCATCCAACCTGACAGAGATTGAAAGGATCTGCAGAGTAGAATGGCAGAAGATCCCTAAATCCAGGCATGAAACCTCTTGAGTGAAGGGTCTGAATACTTATGTCAATGCAATTGTTCTGTTTTTGATTTTCAATAAATTAGCAAAGAATTTGAACATTCTGTTTCACTTTTTCATTATGGGGTATTGAGTGCAGAACGATGGGGAAAAATGTTAACTTTTTTATTTTAGCACAAAACCACAACATAACAAAATGTGACAACAGTGAAAGGGTCTGAAGACTTTCCTACTGCACTGTATGTGTGTATCTATTGTGACAACTTGGGAGCCACTTCGGTTTCTGGGATTGGCACACCTCAAGAAGCAACTCCAACACCATAGATTTGGGTGCAAACTGGCCACAACCAGCTTTATTGTTTTTTTTGTCACAGTAAGACAGTGTACTTTCCACAGCAATCAGTGTAAGGCCTCCTGCACACGACCGTTGTGTGCACCCGTGGCCGTTGTCCCGTTTAACGTGTTTTTCTGCGGTCCGATTGACTTTCAATGGGTCCGTGGAAAAATAAATAATCGGAAACGGCACCGTTTGGCAGCCGCATCCGTGTTTCCTGGCCGTGAAAAAAATATGACCTGTCCTATTTTTTTCACGGCCAACGGTTCACGGACCCATTTAAGTCAATGGGTCCGTGAAAAATCACGGATGCACACAAGATTGTCATCCGCGTCCGTGATCCGTGTCCGTAGTGTCCGTTTTTTCCTATCATTTCAATGGCAAACTTGACTTAGATTTTTTTTTTATTTTTCATGTCCGTGGATCCTCCAAAAAACACTGAAGACCCACGGAGGAAAAAACGGGCACGGATCACGGTACAACGGAACCACGTTTTGCGGGACGTTAAAAAATACTGTCGTGTGCAGGAGGCCTTACACAGGACACAAATCAAAACCCTAGGCCGTTTGGCCACTATTTACACAGTTCTCCCTAACAACCAGGACTTGGATCTACTTGGCGCTCTGGATCCTAGAGGTGTCGTGACTAGCTGTCTCTTCCACCGACTGAAAGCCAAGTTGGTAGAGTTCAGTCTACATTTACATCAGATCCTGAGCTGGCTGCTAATTCAGCTTCGTTAACATCCAACTTGTCTGATAACAGAGGAAAAACCTAATTTTCCTACACTTTTCTCTCTCTCACCCAGCTTTCCCTGGGTAAGAAACTCCATCAGGATGGCAATAATATGTCTCTCTGGGAGCTCCACTGCAGGTATCCATGTATGTATGTTGAAATATATTTTTTTATATTCTCACTATATAAGCCAGGGAGTAGTTATACGTGAAGCAGGGGAAGTGGCTGCTTTGGGGCTTGTACTCAGAAGAGGCCCACCCAGGAGGAGCACTAAAAGATTTTATTGTCAGGACCACCTTAAGAGTATCATAAAATTACTTTATACGCTGCAGGAAATGGATGGAGCGGCTTCCTGGTCTGGTCTAAGAGAGTGATCTTGACTAGATGCAGGAGTGGACGATCCATGGTAGGATAGGGTTGATAAGAAGTTGCTTGGGAAAGGCGGGCCCTTTAAAAATGTGCTGTGGGGCCCAGTCATTTCTAGTTACGCCACAGATATAAGATGCAATGAAACTGTATGCTTTCCCTGTATGTGGCACATAGGAGTAAGACTGATAATATACATTTCCTCTCTCAGTAAAGTCAAGAGATCTGAAGCTGAAGTCTCCAAAGGGAACCCGGTCATGCACACACACACTTTGGAAACTGAACCCACAGACTCACCAGTACTTTGCCAGGGATATAGCTGGGGAAAGAGGACTGGTCGGTCATGAGTCATGTGTACTGTGAGCCAAGAGGGTAGGGTCCTATCAAGGCTTGCCCAGAGTATTTAGCTACAGAGCTAGGGAAGCCCTCTTCTCAGTAAGGACTAGTCATCAGTAGTGGTAGACCATGAAGAAATATGTTCTTCCAAGGGTTCTTCATCCGTTTCTGTACACACTTTTAAGGGTATTGAGAGCTCATAGAGGGAGGGGGATCTCCTTTTCACAGAATCATCTCTTAGCTACAGTGGAGAACAGTTACAAAGAACATGTCTCTTTCTGCAGAACCTGTCCTGTCTTGCCTTTCATGGACAATCCACAGATTTCTATGGACACAGTGTAATGCTTAATTTTCCCTGTGGTGGCACTGCAGGGAAACTGGACACTTACTGCCAGGTTTCCCCACAGATTACAGCTGATCATTAGGGGACCCAGTAGGGAATACTTCATGTTCAGTTTGTTGTCAAGAGACCCTTTAAAGTACAGTAGGTAGGGATTGTCCAAAGTGGAAGATGCCTGCAAGCTTGATGCGTGGTGGACATGAGGAGGTTCATGAAGATCCTCAATAGAAAATGAATTGTGAATATTGCATTGCTAGTTGCATCAAGGAGTTGTTGAAGACAAGAGACAAAGCATCTCCATCCACCATGGGCTTCTCAATGAGAAGTCCCTCCTCATTCACTGCTGTAACCCCTTTAAAAGTGAATCACCACCTTTTAACAATGTGTAATCTCAAAATGGTAAAACTAATTGAGGGAGATTTATCAAACTAATGTAAATTAAAACTGGCAACCAACCAGATCCCACCTTTCATTTTCCAAATGAGCTGTGAAAAATATCGGAAGGAATCTGATTGGTTGCCATGGGCAACCAAGCAAGTTCTACATTACACCAGTTTGATAAATCTCCCTCAATGTGTACAATGCTTACTACAATTTTATATCTCCTTCTAGTATCAAATGGAATGTCCATACCTGGATACCATTTTGTTTTTCTAATCTAATCTATATAAGTCCAACATTCTGTGCTGATTACTTTCTTAACATGCCTTCATAGCGTTTTTCTGACCGGTTTCTAAAATTCATTCAAATATCCAGACTTAAATGATAGAATTATATATCCTTCCTAACGTCACCGGGGGGAGCTCAGGAGCTCACTGCATAATGTTATTGGCGAGTTCCCCCTAGTGGTGACTTCCGGCAGAGTCTTATGATGTAGCCTAATGTCCGTTGAGATTGTTTAAAAAAAAAAAAAAACAGAGTATAAAACTTGATGTAGGAAATCAATCAGCACCAACATACAGTATCTCTTTCGAATAAAAGTGAAAAAACAAACTGGTGTTCAAGGATGGACCAACAACAAAAAACAGTATGGATGCAAATACCATAGTCAATGAACTTGCCTTCGAAACTGGAAGATGTCCACCAGTGCCATCAGCTCAGAACTGGCAGAAACCAGTAGGACCCAGGTACACCCATCTACTGTTCTGAAGTCTGGCCAGAAGTCATCTTCGTGGAAGAATTGTGGTCAAAAAGCCATACCTTCGACATGGAAACAAGGTCAAGTGACTCAACTATGCCCAAGAACATAGGAAATGGGGTGGCAGGTGCTCTAGACTCATGAGTCAAAGTGTGAAATATTTGGCTGTAACAGAAGGCAGCATGAAGGGCTGGAGAGCAGTACAATAATGAGCAACTGCGGGCAACAGTGAAGCATGGTGGAGGTTTCCTGCAAGTTTGCAGCTGCATTTCAGCAAATAAAGTTGGGAATTTGGTCAGGATTATTGGTGTCCTCAATGGTGAGAAACACAGGCAGATACTCCACCATTATTCAGTACGGCGTCTGATTGGCTCCAAATTTATTCTGCAGGAGGACAACAACTCCAAACATCCAGCCAATGCCATTAAGACCTATCTACAGCATAACGAAGAAGAAGGAGTCCTGGTAGTGATGAAATGGCCCTCACAGAGCCCTGATCTTAACATCATCTAGTCTGTCTGGGATTACATGAAGAGACAAAAGGATCTGAGCAAGCCTATATTGACATGTTAGTTCTCCAACATGTTTGGAACAACCTCCCTGCCGAGATCCTTCAAAAACTGTGCATGTGAAGAACTGATGCTGATGGTAAAGGGCATTCAGACTAAATATTGATTTGATTTAGATATATATATAGATATAGATATAGATATAGATATAGATATATATACACACACACATTCACCAATAACACATACACATATACAACCATGCATACATACACACATATAATATGAGCATTATGTGACGGACTGGGTGACATTACCAGCAGCTTTAGTGATGTTTTTGCATAAACAAAGTTTAAATCTGCACATCGGTGTACTGTAATTTTAGGTGGATTTTAGTTTGGGACTAAGGGAAAATTATAGATTTTAAAATGTCTCATGTAGTTTGGAGTGTTGTGGTCGGTATGTTATTTTATTCAATAACCCTCAGCTGCTCCAGGTCAGGATGCCATGTGAGGTGTATCGTTTTCTCCCTGTGCTTTCACATAATTTCATTTAATAGAGAATGGTGTCAATAGCACATATCTAAATCACTTCAAAAAATCTGCCTGCATCCACCTGAAAAAAGCTATAAAGTCATGGCCACTAGGGGTCTCACTTCCACCCAATTTTCAGTCCAGTGTCTGCTGTTAGGCCAGATCTGTCCCTAGTTAAAAGCACAGGAGTGTCTTGTGTGTCTCTAAGTGTGATTTCTCCCTCCTCATCTGTTCTGTGAACTCTGGAGCTGAAGACAAACATAGTGGGAACAGCAGCACACGGGTGGTAGATTCAACAGAAGGGTGGCACCCCTGTTTGTGAGAGAAATGCATCTAGCTGTGCGGCTTAAATAGGGAAAAATATGACTGCAAATTTTTTTAGGGAAACCCCCAAAAATACAATTTCTTCACACATTGCTGGGCGGCACAGAGCCCCACACATTGCTGGGCGGCACAGAGCCCCACACATTGCTGGGCGGCACAGAGCCCCACACATTGCTGGGCGGCACAGAGCCCCACACATTGCTGGGCGGCACAGAGCCCCACACATTGCTGGGCGGCACAGAGCCCCACACATTGCTGGGCGGCACAGAGCCCCACACATTGCTGGGCGGCACAGAGCCCCACACATTGCTGGGCGGCACAGAGCCCCACACATTGCTGGGCGGCACAGAGCCCCACACATTGCTGGGCGGCACAGAGCCCCACACATTGCTGGGCGGCACAGAGCCCCACACATTGCTGGGCGGCACAGAGCCCCACACATTACTGAGCGGTACAGAGCCCCACACATTACTGAGCGGCACAGAGCTCCACACATTACTGAGCGGCACAGAGCCCCACACATTACTGAGCGGCACAGAGCCCCACACATTACTGAGCGGCACAGAGCTCCACACATTACTGAGCGGCACAGAGCTCCACACATTACTGAGCGGCACAGAGCTCCACACATTACTGAGCGGCACAGAGCTCCACACATTACTGAGCGGCACAGAGCTCCACACATTACTGAGCGGCACAGAGCTCCACACATTACTGAGCGGCACAGAGCTCCACACATTACTGAGCGGCACAGAGCTCCACACATTACTGAGCGGCACAGAGCTCCACACATTACTGAGCGGCACAGAGCCCCACACATTACTGAGCGGTACAGAGCCCCACACATTACTGAGCGGTACAGAGCTCCACACATTACTGAGCGGCACAGAGCCCCACACATTACTGAGCGGTACAGAGCTCCACACATTACTGAGCGGTACAGAGCCCCACACATTACTGAGCGGCACAGAGCTCCACACATTACTGGGCGGTACAGAGCTCCACACATTACTGAGCGGCACAGAGCCCCACACATTACTGAGCGGCACAGAGCTCCACACATTACTGAGCGGCACAGAGCCCCACACATTACTGAGCGGCACAGAGCCCCACACATTACTGAGCGGCACAGAGCTCCACACATTACTGAGCGGTACAGAGCCCCACACATTACTGAGCGGCACAGAGCCCCACACATTACTGAGCGGCACAGAGCTCCACACATTACTGAGCGGTACAGAGCTCCACACATTACTGAGCGGCACAGAGCCCCACACATTACTGAGCGGCACAGAGCTCCACACATTACTGTACGGAGGTTTACAGTCCACACGATAATTAGCTGTAGTGTTTTTTTCCTCAGTGATTTCTGGTGGAGCAGCTATTTCAGGTCCATATAAATCTCTTGCTAGAAAAGTGCTGCATCCAGTGGATGACTTCCATTTTACCTGTGGCTGTTTGTGATTTGGGGCAGAATCTGAGACTCGGCACATTCCAAAGAAGTTTACACTTCAACTAGAAAGGAGAATTTTCATTTATTTTCTTTTGGATAGTTCATATTGTATCTGTATATTTTTGATACATTAAACCAGTGCATTAACTACAGTAAAGCCCCTCTAATCTGACATCAATAGGACCTAATATGTGTTATTTTATGACATTTGGATGATTGTATGGTCATAGAAAAGAACATTTATATGCAATGGTGAAGACCAGCGACGACGAGAGCCCAAAATTACATCTCATTCTAGATGTTTGCATTTCAAAATCAAAGCAATGTTCTTATTGTTTTTTCTTCTCAAGAGAAGACACACCCTTGAAAAATGATGATTGATAGCCTGCTGGTGACCCTCAAAAACATTAGGGGCGAGGGCCTGCTGGTGACCCTCAAAAACATTAGGGGCGAGGGCCTGCTGGTGACCCTCAAAAACATTAGGGGCAAGGGCCTGCTGCTGAGCTGACCATCTAAAACATATCGGCACTTTGAGAATTCGCGAATATTTAGAATATAGTGATATACAGTGGATATACAAAAGTCTACACACCCCTGTTAAAATGTCAGGTTTCTGTGATGTAAAAAAATTAGACAAAGATAAATCATTTCAGAACTTTTTCCACCTTTAATGTGACCTATAAACTGTACAACTCAATTGAAAAACAAACCGAAATCTTTTAGGTGGAGGGAAGAAAACAGTGTGCACACCCTCTTATAACTGGGGATGAAGCTGTGTTCAGAATTAAAGGGATTCTGTCATGAGATTTTACGCCTATAACCTAAACATATGCTCATGTCCGGAGTATTAAGAATAATCCTAAACTGGCCTTATTAAACCCCACTGTGGCTCTATATTGCCCAAAAAACAGGTTTTTATAACCTGTCAATCACTCACTTAAGGTGCCCAAGGGGAGGTCCGTTAATACAGGGTGCCCGGCCGCATCCCTCGCCGTCCGGTGCCCAGCGCCGCCTTCGCTGTCTTCTGCGCCGCCTTCTACAGCTCAGCACTGCTTCCGCAATCCTCCCCGTCCCTCTGCCAGATCCTGCACCTGCGCACCAGGCTCAGCCTGATGCGCCGCGGACTCCTGGCAGCGGCTTCGTTGAGCGAAGTGCGCATGCGCATCAGGCTGAGCCAACACTGCACATCACCAGAAGAACCCCATCCCCACAGTGAAGCATGGCGATGGCAGCATCAGGCCAAGGGGCTGTTCTTCTTCAGCTGGAACTGGGGCCTTAGTTAAGCTAGAGGGAATTATGAACAGTTCCAAATACCAGTCAATATTGGCCCAAAACCTTCAGGCTTCTGCTAGAAAGCTGAACATGAAGAGGAACTTCATCTTTCAGCATCACAACGACCCAAAGCATACATCCAAATCAACCAAGGAATGGCTTTACCAGAAGAAGATGAAAGTTTTGGAATGGCCCAGCCAGAACCCAGACCTGAATCCGATTGACAATCAGTGGGGTGATCTGAAGAGGGCAGTGCCCAGGAGACACCCTCGCAATATGACAGATTTGAAGTGCTTTTGCAAAAGAAGAGTGGGCAAATCTTGCCAAGTCACACTGTGCCATGCTGATAGACTCATACCCAAAAAGACTGAGTGCTGTAATAAAATCAAAAGGTGCTTCAACAAAGTATTAGTTTAAGGGTGTGCACACTTCTGCAACCATATTATTTTATTTTTATATTTTTTCTTCCCTCTACCTAAAAGATTTCAGTTTGTTTTTCCATTGAGTTGTACAGTTTATAGGTCACATTAAAGGTGGAAAAAAGGTCGGAAATGATTTATCTTTGTCTCATTTTGTTACATCACAGAAACCTGACATTTTCACAGGGGTGTGTAGACTTTTTATATCCACTGTATATTTGTAATTTCGAATATTCTAGATATGTTTTTCATCAGTAACCTCCCTTCTTGCTTGTGGGCCAATGAGAAGGCTGCAATGTTTTTGTCTGAGCTTAGCAACATCCCTAGCAACCAGGGCCGGCTCCAGGATCATGTGGGCCCTTGGGCGATAAAGTCTCAGTGGGCCCCCTTACACAGTGATAACTCTCTAAGTACAGATAATACAGTAGATATCACCTGCAGTCCTATGTAACAGCATAGATAACACAGTCATGGCTATCTGAGTACAGAAAATGTAGTAGTGTTACCTGCAGTCCTATGCAAAACCACAGATAACACTAGTGTAGATCATGTGGTAGTGTTACCTGCGTCCTTAGTGTGCCTTCCTGTGCCTCTACCACGGACTCCACGCTGGCGGTGCTGCCTCCTCTTCCATCTTCATCTTGCCCCGCACAGAATGTCCTGATGCAGCTGCGTCAAGACAAAGGGAACACTGTGGGCATGGTGATAGTGACACACACACACGGGGACAGACACACACACACACATGGGGACAGACACACACACGGGGACAGACACCTGTGCGATCATCAACCAACTTCTATCTAATGTGTGGCCACCTTTAGGGGACATTAACCGCCTAACGCAGGATTGCGTTCCGGCGGCGGCAGTCTCAGGCAGAGTCACGCATCTATGCGTCATCTCACGAGACGCGAGATTTCGGGCAAAGCAGGCCCGCGCATGCGCATCGCGGGCCGGCAAAAGTTAAAGGACAATTTCGTCATCAGCCTGCCAGCCAATGATCGTGGCTGGCAGGCTGATGATTTTCAAAAAATTAAATCAGAAGCCTTCTAAACACATTATATTTATAAATATAAGGTGTTATATGGCTGCCCTGCTCCTCTGCTGGTTCTTTTCGTCGGTTGGATCCAGCAGAGGAGCAGGCTTCACAGTGAGTACACAAGACACAACACTTAGCCCCCAGATCACCCCCCATCACCCCAATTAACCCCTTGATCGCCCCTGTCAATCACCTAGTGAAAGGGAAAAAAGTGATCAGTGTAAACTGTCACTTTTTTCCCCACTGGTATTGACTGATAGGTTTTAGGATAGTTTAGGCCCATTGGTTAGGTAGTTTAGGGATCAGTTAGCGCCCAGCCCACCGCACCGCAGTCACTTATTCGCTGATTAGCGTATCGCTAATCAGCATTTGTACTTTTATAGTATCTGTAAGTGTTAAAAACTGATCACGGTCAGATCTATAATTGTATTAGTGTCACTTTAGTTCGCCCTCCACCCAAAATGCAGTGTTTGCCCGATCAGGCCTGATCGGTTGCCTACACGTGCGTTCGCCCACGCCCGTCCCGCCGCAGTGACAAAATGTATTTATTTATTTTTGATCACTGCACAATCACTTTACAAGCGCTGCGGCGATAAAAAAATCAGTTTTGATATTTTTTATCAACCGCAGCGGCCTCCGGTACTTCGCTAGCCTCCCCTTTGTAAGACAGGCTTACTTTTTTTCTTGGGTAGTCTCAGGGAATACCCCTAAATTTAGTTGCCCAAATGTCAAACAGGGGGTATTCTTCTGAAGAGGCCTACAGGCTTCTGACCCAGTCGGATGAGGAATGGGAACCCTCATCTGATGAATCCAGCGGGTCAGAATATGAACCTGTAGAAAGCAGTGGCACTCTGACCCAAAGTTCGGACGAGGAGGCTGAGGTCCCTGATAGCACCAGGCGTACCCGGCCCCGTGTTGCTAGACCACAGGTTGCGCAGGATCCGCTTCAAGGGCAGCAGAGTGGGGCTGGTGCTGTCGGATTACGTGGTGAGGCATACACCAGCAGCGCAGCCCATCCTGGACCTAGTACCAGCACTGCCGTACAACCTGGTGAAGTGGCGAGCACCAGAAGGGCAGTTGAAGCTGGTACGGTGGCACGTGCAGTAGTTACCCGTCGCAGCCACCGCACAGACGTGCCCGTAGAGCCCCTAGAGTCCCTGAGGTGCTGGCAAACCCTGATTGGCAGTCCCCAACTTCATCTGCACCAGTAGTTCCCCCTTTCACCGCCCAGTCTGGAGTTCGGGTTGAGACAGCTCAGATCGGTTCGGCACTGGGATTTTTTGAGCTGTTTTGGACTGCGGAGCTGTTGGACTTAGATGTGCCAACCCGGGAAGCTTTTATGCCCAGTCTTTCCGGTGGAAACCCGTCCAAGTTTCCGAAATTAAAACTTTTTTGGGCCTTATCCTCAACATGGGCCTAACCAAAAAGCAGGAATTGCGGTCATATTGGTCCACGAACCCAATTCTTATTTAGTGTCCCGCCGCACCAGACGCTGGTATAAGAAGGTGTCTGTATATTTAATTCAATTGGCTCTGTACAATAGTTTTGCTCTCTACAGTAAGGCTGGGAGAACTGGATCCTTCCTCAAATTTCAGGAAGAGATCATCGAGAACCTCCTGTACCCAGGAGGTTCCGTGGCCCCATCCACCAGTGTAGTTAGCCGTCTACACGAGCGACATTTCCCCAATGTCGTTTCTGGTACCTCAACCCAAGCGTCACCCCGAAAAAGATGTCGTGTCTGTAGCAGGAGTGGAATAAGGCGTGACAGCCGCTATTTCTGTCCTGACCACCCTGCCCTATGCTTTGGAGAGTGTTTCCGGAAGTACCACACACAGGTACACCTAGCATAGGGATCACATCTCACAGGACAGGCACACAGGGCTATTAGGGCCCATTCACATACAGCTGCTGCAAACCTCTCCTTTCACCTGGGACAAAGTGCATAATGCACTTCGCCACATCTTTGGGTGATTTGCGCTTTGCACATTGTCCCATGGGGAAGGAGAGGTTTGTCCTATAAAAGGTAAAAAAAAAAAAAAAATCACCAGTAAGCAAAAAAGTTAATGTTCCGTTCAAATGTTATTATAATGTTAATAAATTTATTGCGTTGCGGCCTGGTTTTTTAAATTTTTTTTTACCTTCCAGGTGGACCAACCGATCGACTAGCTGCAGCACTGATGTGCATTCTGACAGAAGCATTGCGCTGCTGTCAGATTACACACAAGTCGGTGTATGCGGCGCTGCAAGACGAGATTTCTCCTCTGCAGTAAAAGATACGTTTGCCGAGGCATATGAGCTGAGGAGGTGTAGCTACTGAGGAAGAGGACTGAAGTCCTCGAAACGCGTTTAGCGTTATATCCCTGCCAACAACAAGCTTTGGACAAGCTTTCTACATGATCGACGATATTTGAATTACCTTCTACAAGTGGAGCGCTCCATTTTCTATCTACTCTGCAGCTCTCATCAGATCTTCGGACTGAAACACCCAAATCCCGCGATAACTCCGGTACACCACGTGACAAACGCCGGAGAGCGGAGACGCTGAGAGCGAGCAGAAGCAGCACAAACAGACGGCCAGAATTTCGTCTGGGAGGGTAAGCTATAAACATTTACCCCTAAAAATCGATCATATACTTCAATTGGAAGTGACAAGATTGCTATAAGAACTGTGAAAGACAAATATAAAGTGAGTGACACTACTCCCCAACAGCATTTCATACAGCTTGTGGACTGGGTTATATGTTGCATTCAAAGTGACGGCTTTGATTTTCAATTGGACGCATACTGCCCAAATCAAGCAGAGAATCATCTATTCTCCAACAGAGACTTTGTTCATTTTATGGTGCGGTTTGTGATCCGATACATCAAGACACTTTGCATTTTAGTATTTATTTTTTAGGGGATTTTTTAATCATTATTTTTATATTAAATGTATTTTACTGTTATATTAGCGGTATAGTGATCAATAAATTGTTGTTAGATGTGAAACCACATAGTGAGTGCCAGCCGTCTTTTTCTATTTATTGTACTCTCTTGGACTGTTAGAGTGAGCAGTCTTTCGGCTAGAGCACCCCTACCTTACTGAGGAGGGTGGTGAGCTATCCACATACCTTTGAATATGAGACTTTGTAAGAAAAAAATAATAAAAATCATCATTTACCACTAACTTGTGACAAAAAATAAAAAGTTCTATGAACTCACTATGCCCATAAGCGAATACCTTAGGGTGTCTACTTTCCGAAATGGGGTCATTTGTGGGTTTTTCTACTGTCTGGGCATTGTAGAACCTCAGGAATCATGACAGGTGCTCAGAAAGTCAGAGATGCTTCAAAAAGCGGAAATCCACATTTTTGTACCATAGTTTGTAAACGCTATAACTTTTACCCAAACATTATAAAGACATGTAGAACAATAAATTTAGATAAAAATTTATATAGAAATGTAGTTTTATTTGAAAAATTTTACAACTGAAAGTGAAAAATTTCATTTTTTTGCAAAAAAATAAATAAAATAATCTAAATTTCGATTAATAACAAAAAAAGTAAAAATGTCAGCAGCAATGGAATACCACCAAATGAAAGCTCTATTAGTGAGAAGAAAAGGAGGTAAAATTCCTTTGGGTGGTAAGTTGCATGACCGAGCGATAAACGGTGAAAGGAGTGTAGTGCAGAAGTGTAAAAAGTGGTCTGGTCATTAAGGGTGTTTAAGGCCTCTTTCACACTTGCGTTGTCCGGATCCGGCGTGTACTCCATTTGCCGGAATTACACGCCGGATCCGGAAAAACGCAAGTGAACTGAAAGCATTTGAAGACAGATCCGTCTTCAAAATGCGTTCAGTGTTACTATGGCAGCCAGGACGCTATTAAAGTCCTGGTTGCCATAGTAGTAGTGGGGACCGGGGGAGAAGTATACTTACAGTCCGTGCGGCTCCCGGGGCGCTCCAGAATGACGTCAGAGCGCCCCATGCGCATGGATGACGTGATCGCATGGTTCACGTCATCCATGCGCATGGGGCGCTCTGACGTCACTCTGGAGCGCCCCGGGAGCCGCACGGACGGTAAGTATACTGCTCCCCCGCTCCCCACTACACTTTTCCATAGCTGCCAGGACTTTAGCGTCCCGGCAGCCATGGTAACCATTCAGAAAAAGCTAAACGTCGGATCCAGTAATGCGCCGAAACGACGTTTAGCTTAAGGCCGGATCCGGATCAATGCCTTTCAATGGGCATTAATTCCGGATCCGGCCTTGTGGCAAGTGTTCAGGATTTTTGGCCGGAGCAAAAAGCGCAGCATGCTGCGGTATTTTCTCCGGCCAAAAAACATTCCGGTCCGGAACTGAAGACATCCTGATGCATCCTGAACGGATTTCTCTCCATTCAGAATGCATTAGGATAAAACTGATCAGGATTCTTCCGGCATAGAGCCCCGACGACGGAACTCTATGCCGGAAGAAAAGAACGCAAGTGTGAAAGAGCCCTAAGCTAGGGGAGCTGAAGTGGTTAAAAGGGAATTCCACCTTTAGTTATGCTCAAACCTTTTGTTACCTTCTAATATGACTCCCACTGATTCCCAGTACTGAGGTTTAAAGGGGAATTATCAACATGTATAATGTAGAGAGAATCTGGGTCGCACATCCTCAATCCTATACTTCTAATATGACAACTGTATGAACTTTGCAGCATTTCGTTTGATACAACATGGCTGTACAGCACTAGTATCAATCATTTGCTGTGCCCTATGAAGAGGCATTAGTATACAGTTTGATCAAAGAGCATAGGCCCACTTACCGCGACAAGGTTGCCTCTTGTTAAGTGGGGACCTACTCTAACCATAGCGCGGCGACCACCGCGCCTCCACACCGCTCCAGCAGGCAACGGGATCCGGCAGCCACACCGTGGCCCCACTGTGAGGCAGAGCCACCTAGGCCTCAGATCCCATCACTCCACCAGCACGGCACAGAAGCAGCGACGGCCACCGTCCAGCGCCGCATGTGAACTGGTGCAAAGGGATCACCTGTTCACAGCTTCTCAGGAACTCCAACTGAGATGTGGTAGGAATTAATTGACCCTTTGCAGACTTCTGCTAGTTAAAAGCACCTGTGCCACATGGGGAGGAGTGCTGACTCAGGGGGGAAAAGTGGATACAACATATAAATTTGTATAATGTAGAGAGAATCTGGGTCGCACATCCTCATTGCGATACTTCTAATATGACAACTGTATGAAATTTGCAGCATTTCGTTTGCAGCACATCTCAGTTGGAGTTCCTGAGAAGCTGTGAACAGGTGATCCCTTTGCACCAGTTCACATGCGGCGCTGGACGGTGGCCGTCGCTGCTTCTGTGCCGTGCTGGTGGAGTGATGGGATCCGAGGCCTAGGCGGCTCTGCCTCACGGTAGGGCCACGGTGTGGCTGCCGGATACCGTTGCCTGCTGGAGCGGTGTGGAGGCGCGGTGGTCGCCGCACGGCGCCGCGCTATGGTTAGAGTAGGTCCCCACTTAACAAGAGGCAACCTTGTCGCGGTAAGTGGGCCTATGCTCTTTGATCAAACTGTATACTAATGCCTCTTCCTAGTGCACAGCAAATGATTGATACTAGTGCTGTATAGCCATGTTCTATCAAACGAAATGCTGCAAATTTCATACAGTTGTCATATTAGGCCTCTTTCACACTTGCGTTGTCCGGATCCGGCGTGTACTCCACTTGCCGGAATTACACGCCGGATCCGGAAAAACGCAAGTGAACTGAAAGCATTTGAAGACGGATCTGTCTTCAAAATGCTTTCAGTGTTACTATGGCAGCCAGGACGCTATTAAAGTCCTGGTTGCCATAGTAGTAGTGGGGAGCGGTATACTTACAGTCCGCGCGGCTCCCGGGGCGCTCCAGAGTGACGTCAGAGCGCCCCATGCGCATGGATGACGTGCCATGCGATCACGTCATCCATGTGCGTGGGGCGCCCTGACGTCACTCTGGAGCGCCCGGGGAGACGCACGGACGGTAAGTATGCTGCTCCCCCGCTCCCCACTACACTTTACCATGGCTGCCAGGACTTTAGCGTCCCGGCAGCCATGGTAACCACTCTAAAAAAGCTAAACGCCGGATCCGGCAATGCACCGAAACGACGTTTAGCTTAAGGCCGGATCCGGAACAATGTCTTTTAATGGGCATTAATTCCGGATCCGGCCTTGCGGCAAGTCTTCAGGATTTTTGGCCGGAGCAAAAAGCGCAGCATGCTGCGGTATTTTCTCCGGCCAAAAAACGTTCCGGTCCTGAACTGAAGACATCCTGATGCATCCTGAACAGATTTCACTCCATTCAGAATGCATTAGGATAAAACTGATCAGGATTCTTCCGGCATAGAGCCCCGACGACGGAACTCTATGCCGGAAGACAAGAACGCAGGTGTGAAAGAGCCCTTAGAAGTATAGGAATGAGGATGTGCGACCCAGATTCTCTCTACATTATACGGAATTATCAACATGTACCAGAAGGTGGTCTAAACCATAACCCATTAGGCACTGGCTAGACTGTGGGATGGAGTCTAAGAAATGCCTCAGGCCTCATGCACACTGCCGTTGTGCATCCGTTCCGTGAATTGGGGACCACAATTTGTGGTCCCCAATGCACTGGCAACGTCCGTGCGGCGGCCGGGACAGATTGAGACCCATTCAACCTGAATGGGTCCATCATCCGTTTGCACAAAAAAATAGAACATGTTCTATTTTTTTGCGGTGCGGAGGCATGGACGGAAACACCATGGAAGCACTACGGAGTGCTTCCCATTGAGCGATTGCGGACCCATTCAAGTGAATAGGTCCGCATCCGTGATGCACACGGCCGGTGTGCATGAGGCAATAGACACAGAAAGGGGCACACACACAGGGACAGACAGGCAGACTGACATACACACAGGGACAGACAGACTGACACACAGGGACAGACAGACACACATCATGGCCCTCAGAATACACCTGGATCTGTATGATAAACCCCCTTAATTGCACCAGATTCCACCCCACTTGAACCCCACTGCCCCTGAGTGCTCCACCTGCCCCCTCATATATGAGCTCCATCTGCTTCCCCTCACTTAGTTCTATGTTCTCCAGCCGCACATCTTACCTCACTCTGCATCTTGCAGGCACACACAGCCCCTCCTCCTTCCACAAGCTGCTGCTGCCATCAGGGTTTGTCATGTGACTATGAAGGAGCATGTGACCAGTGATGTCACAGACCTCCTTCTAACAACTACATTCTAGCATAGGATCGATCATCTACCGAAACTCCATCTACCCTGTTCTGAGTTCTGGGGCCGCTTACCCCAGCAGTGCATATGGCGAAAATTGTCTGCATTGCTGAGGTAAGCGGCCCTAGAATTCAGAACAGGCAGGACACAGCTGCAGGAGTGAGCGGGCACAGTGGGCCCCCCCAGGAGCAGAGGGCCCTGGCACTTGCCCGGGTTTGCCAGGTGGTGGCGCTGGCCCTGCTAGCAACCAATAGGAAAGCAGCCTACCCCTTACTATAGAAGAACCTCCCCAGCAGCCATTTTCTACGTTTTTTTTAGAGTTCTGAGAGAGAGAGAGAGAGACATTGCTGTGCTCTGTGCTTTCCACTCATTACATTAGATAGATAGTTAGCTTATATATATAATACAGGTAGTCAGTGTAGGTTACATGCTGATATAGTGGAGCTGTTGCAGTGCAGGGTGTTAGGTAGTAATTAATTCCTTATTTGCGCAATCGCGAATATATTGGAGCGCTCTATCTGCATATAAAGCTGTTGTAATGTTCGGCCGTGCCAACCATTTTCTCCGGTCTCAGGAAACTTCTCGCAGCTTGAAAAATGTAGCAAAAGTGACCCACGCCTGTATTTCACGCGCATTACACGTATATTACATTGCCGATTTTTCGCAATCAAGAAAATAATCTCAACTTGATGAATATTCGCCAAAATATTCAGGAAATATCGCAAATTTGAATATAGCCCCTGCCGCTCATCACTACTGCTGAGCTGACTCTCTAAAACATTAGGGGCGAGGGCCTGCTGCTGATCTGACCATCTATAAAATTATCCGTTATAATGCCACCACCAGCAGTACACGCTCTGACAAAACGCAGGCCAGCACCTCCAAGGCGTAGAGCGCCAGTTCATGCCATGTGTCCAGCTTGGACACCCAATAGTTGTAAGGGCTCGTTCACACAAATGTTTTTTGCGTTCCGTATACGGCCCGTTTATTGCGTTTCGTATACGGTCCGTATACGGAACCATTCATTTCTATGGGTCTGCAAAACAACCCAGAATGTACTCCTTGAGCATTCCGTTTCCGTATGTCCGCATTTCCGTTCCGCTACATTTTGAGTCTTGTCCTATTATTGTCCGCAAATCACGTTCCGTGACTCCATTCAAGTCAATGGGTCCGCAAAAAAAAAACTGAACACATACGGAAATGCATATGTATGTATTCCGTATCCGTTCCGTTTTTGCGGAACCATCTATTGAAAATTTCATGCCCAGCCCAATTTTTTCTATGTAATTACTGTATACTGTATATGCCATATGGAAAAATGGAACGGAAAAACGGAACAGAAACAGAAACACAACGTAAACAAAAAATGGAACAATGGATCCGTGAAAAACGGTCCGCAAAATGCTGAAAAAGCCAGACGGTCGTGTGAACAAGCCCTAAGACATAGAGGGTTCACTGTGGACACTGACACGGTCTGCTATGAACTCCTTCACCATCTTCCAAAACTTTTCTCTCCTTGTGACACTAGGCCGCGCATCAGGGTGAGGGTGCTGGCGGGTGTCATGTAACTGTCCCAGGCCTTGGAGAGTGTTGCCCTGCCTCTGTTGGAACTGCTGTGTTTTCCCCTCGTCTCCCCTCCTCGGTTGCCCAAGGAACTACGGACTCTGCCGCCGGCGTTGTCAGCTGGAAATTTTTGGAGCAATTTTTCCACAAGTACCTTCTGGTATTGCACCATTTTGCTGTCCTCTCCACCACAGGAATGAGAGATGAGAAGTGCACATTATCTCCTCATGTCCGTCTTCAATTGTGCTTGGCGAGAGGCCCAAATCAAGAAATGGTGATGAAAACAGCTTCTCGGAATATCCGAGTGTGGGATCACTTGTTTGCCCAGACTCTCCATGGTGGGAGGAAGGAGGATCAGGATGAGGATTGTGTTGACCAGACTCTTGGCTACTGAGACTGGACTTGGTGGAAGACAGGGTGGTGCTTAACCGACTGGAAGCATTATCTGCTGCAATCCAACCGACCACCTGGTCGCACTGGTCTGACTTTGAGAGTGGTGTCCTGCTCCGCCCTGCAAACTGAGACATGAAGCTAGGTATCGTGGATGAGTGTGTTTCTTGTGCTCTGGCAGCAGGCACAGTTTCACCGCGCCCAGGGCCACGGCCTCTGCGTGCACCATCAGCAGCACGGCCACTTCCCTGCCCCTTACTGCTCGCCTTCTGCATATTAAATGGTATATATGCTTCCAATTATGTCACACGTAAAGTAGCGCAGGTTTTGTAAGTGTATGCACAAATAAATTAAACTGAATGTCACTGATATTTCGGATGCGCAAAAGTTATACAGGAGATGTAGAGCGGGTAATGTAACTGTCCGCAGCGGACACCGTCTATGGAAAAAGTACACTGGATGTCACAGATATTTTTAGGCTGCGCACACGTTACATAGGATATATAGCGCAGATAATGTTTCTGTCTGCATTGGACAAACAATTGCATGCCATTTAGGGCAGGTTGCGCTAAAAATATATATTGCTGCCAGATACAACAATGGTCCTTAAAAGGACTTTTGGGTCTCTAACACCAACCCTACCTAACAAAAAAATAAAATTCAATTCCCTACACTATCTGTCCCTTCTACAGCACAGCTCTCCCTGACTAAGACTGGCCGAACCACGTGTCATCGGGAGCTTTATAGCACCTGATGACGCGTTCCGGCCAGCCAATCACTGTAATGCCAGTAACCAACATGGCTACGGCATTATAGTGAGTGGGTTGTTTGTCCTATGTTATTGCTCCTGAAGAAGGGGTGCACTGTATAGCCCCCGAAACGCGTTGAGCCTCGATTCCAATAAAAGGGAAGTTTCCTGACGTACCCACTTGGTGACTGCGGCCTCTTCCTGTGATTCTACATGCGATCCTGGCGGGGGAGTTAAGCCTATGGGTGTCTTTAGTTTATCCCATAGACTATCTCCCCCCGTGAAGTGAGTTATAACACAGATTTTCTTGGTTTTACCTTGTTTTCATCTTTTGATATGTTTTAAGGTGTTATTTGATACCCATTATGTATTTTGATTCTTATTAGACATTACTATATTCTCCTATTTAGTTTTATTCATACACTACGTTACAGGGTTGGCGCCCTCGAGTCTGGCCGGGCCCACTTTTTTTTTTTTTTTTTCTCTTTTCCCAAGTATATATTACAGTGAGTGACAGTACTTACCGGCATGTTTATTGGCTGTGTAGCAGTCAACAAACGTGCAGGGAGGAGACTCGAGCATCGCGTTTGAGCACACGCGGTATTCGGCCGAACACCGCGATGTCCCGAGCATTGCGATGCTCGAGACGAACTGGTGTTCGGCCAAGCATGCTCGATCAACACTAGTCATGGTGCTATTATTTGGCAATAAAATAAAATTTTAACTTTTTTTTCTACATTTCATTTGTAAATGAAGGCTACTACAAAATAATTATATCAAACATGACAGTTTATTAAAAAGTAAAAATGATCATAAATAATTTAATAGTGATATAAATAATGTAGAAAACACTTTTCTTATCATTTTCAGATTGAGACAAAATAAATGTATTGAAGAATAAAAAATAATACTAATAAATTAATGTAACAGAAATAATAAAATAAATCTAGTGAACTGTAAACCTTTTAATACAAATACTAATTATGGTAGTAATAATATTATGAAAATAATACATATTAACAGCATCAAATAATAGTTATATATTATAATATTATTCTTAGTAGTAGTTTTGTTATTATTATGACATTTATTTAAAAATAATTAAGTTTTTTTATTATCACTGCTACGGATTATACTAGTCATCATTATAAACAACACAAAAGTTTGTTATACTTCTTGCATATTTTCTTTTATGTAATATCATTTCTATGGTGTACCAGGCGAACGTTAAAAAACTCAAACACACACAAACGAATATGAAATTTTCCGTCATTTGCAGAACACATTCCCAGCTTATGATTTGCAGTGTGTTAGCTTCTAAGGTGGCAGAACAGTAGTTAACACGCTGCAAATCCAGATCCATGCAATATTCATGCAGTCACTCCCTGGAAAGTTTTCTCGGAAATGCCGCTGGTAGATGCCATAGAAAACTAACAATGACTTGATTGCTGCCCAGTTGCACGTGGTTTGAGAGTCTTTTGGAACGTGAGGAAAACAAGACAACGGCATGGACCGTACCCACAAATATGTGAGCTTTTTAAGGAGCAACACCTTGACTTCTTTACCACACCTTTTCTCATAGGAGAAGCTGTAGTTCACTAATAATACAGCAAGTCGTGCATGTTAAAGGGAAAGTATCAACAGAAAGAACATTTTTATCATAAGTATATTTCAGATTTTAGTGAATATATACAGTAGGCAATGGAGCACAACAAGTCTGACATCTCATGTTTTCTGCGGTTTTTCTTTGTAGACTCAGACAGAGTCAGCAGAGTCATTTCAATGTCATAAGCTGGCAGAGTGAGCAGCTGTGTAGGCATAGTTAGTGATTGTACATTGGCCACTAGAGCACACACAACAGGCTGACATCTCATGTTTTCTGCAGTTTTTCTGTGTAGACTCAGACAGAGTCAGCAGAGTCATTTCAATGTCATAAGATGGCAGAGTTAGCAGCTCTGTAGGCATAGTTAGTGATTGTACATTGGCCACTGGAGCACACACAACAGGCTGACATTAACATTTTTCTTCAGTTTTTCTGTGTATATTCGGACAGAGTCAGCAGAGTCTTCTCACTGTCATTTAAGGGCAGAGTCTGCAGCTGAGTAAGCATAGTTAGTGATCATACATTGGCCACTGGAGCACAAACACAACAGGCTGACATTTCCTGTTTTTATTTTTTGCAAATTTTCTGTGTAGAGTAGGACAGAATCAGCAGAGTCATCTCATTATCATTAGAAGGGGGAAGGACCAGGACCAGGCCATCTCATTATCGGATTTAATGAAATCTCTTTTCTGTGCCGTAGGCCTAGATTAGCTTAGGATATCTATATTTTACACTATGCCAACAGCAGATGAAGTCCGTCCTCTCCCTCTAAGATCGAAGATCGGCTGGGATGCTGCCTAAAGAGGCAGCATCCCAGCCGATCTTCGATCTTAGAGGGTGGGGACGGACTTCATCTCTTCCTGGAGACTTTATTAGTCTACATACACCTTTCTGACCAGACCATTCAGTATCCAGTCCAGTGTGAACGTCAAATCTTGATTGTAAAGAACATCTGGAGTGTATTGAAATTTGTGTACTACATTCATTTATGCATTGGATTTCCCCTCCCCTGACCCATAATCATCTTGTCTCTTGGGACCCTGCATTTCAGAAAGAGGAAGTCCAGATTCCTCCTGCACTACTTGTAACATAGTAGGAACTAGGGCCCTGATTTATCACACCTTCACTCCAGAATTCTGGCATCAAAAAGTTGCAAAAATAGGGCTTTTGCGACTCTTTGCACTTGCACAAAATTTAGCAACTTTTTTGCACTCGCTTGCGCAAAATTTTGCAACTTTTTGTATTTTTACATTATTCACTCCGGTGTTGTATTGTGGGTGGGAAAGTGGGTATGGTTAGCTATGTTAATGAGTTTACAGATTTATCATTGAGAGTTTTTTTTAAAAAGAGTTGCAAAAAAGTTGCACTCTCACTCCAGGAGGAGGGTGGAGTAGGAAAACTGGAGGAGCTTCTTTAGACAAAAGTGTCTATGGATAAAACAAATTTATCGAGTAACATGAGACATTTGATAAATGTGGCATAAAGTACTCCAACGCAGACTCAAGCAAAACTGACTTCAAATATAACCCCCCCCCCCCCCAGGTATTTTAGGGTTTCTTTTCCTCCTCGGAGTTCAGAGGACAAGTAGTTTGAAACGCGCGAGTACTCATAATAGGAAATATAGTATTGTGTATATGGGGATATTATCTTGTTTTCTACTGGAATGACCAAACACAATGCTTGATTGATTGCTCTAAAGTTATCTAGAACATTGGAAGATCTTGAGGATTGGGAAATGCAGAGGGAACCTATAAGGTTCCTTAGGGTTCTGAATTTCAGGGTGTGAATTAAGTGATAATTTGGCAAGTACCGTGCATCCCAAAAATTCCCATCTTTACACATCCCACAATCCATCAGTTCCCCGGAAAATACCTTAATTCATTCCTTCGCTTTTTACGATAATATTACGCTGGCAGATGATTGTTATTTTCCTAACCTTTCCCTGTATAATTCTAACAGGATTCTCTTCTTCTCCGTCTTACACTTTGCTCTTTCATGTCTTTATTTTTGTAATACAATTTTTCTTGGGTAGAACAATTTAAGGCAGCGTTATCCTAATTAAAAGTGGCAAACACGGGTCAGAAAAACATTTATGTAGCGAGGCGAAGAGGGCGGTCTGCAAGACACAATCACCGACTCGTTACTATGTTGCAAGGTTGTACAAATAAAATTTGCACGTTTGGAACTCAAATTACATCCTGCTGTGCGTCGCCGGGACAGCGCTCATTTCTGTTCCTTTACAGCCACTTTTATAGGAATGTGTACAGTGCGCAGAGGTGAAATGGAGATGCGTGCGGAGTAAATCAGATAATTTGTGTGCACGCTGTCATAGAATGCTCTGCAGATGCTCAGAGTTTACTCAGCTTCAGTTTTCTTTTCTGGAATATCCAATTAGGGTTGATCTCGATGAGTCAAATGGCACCTTATTTGTGTGTTTCCATTGTGCCGTTCCTAAAATAAAGATCATCGGTCATCAGGATCAACCCTATTGATGAGTAAAGTGAGACCTGAAAGTGTTGTCCCATCTTGGACATTGGGGACATATTGCTAGGATATGCCTTCCAATGTCTGACCGGTGTGAGTCCCACCTCTGAGACCCACACCTATCCTAGGAAGAGAGCCTGCAAAGCGTCGGAGGGCTCACCGCACATACACGACCACCACCCTATTCATTTCCATGGGACTTACGGAATTAGCTGAGCCAGCGCTTGGCTATTTTTGACAGTCCCATAGAAATGAATGGGGGCAGTCGCGAATGCACCGTGCACCCACTGACACTTTGCATGCTCTGTTTTAAGGATAGGTGCACATCCCAGACAATGGGGTCATATGCTAGTGATATGTCCAAGATGGGACAACCCTTTTAATGATGTGCCTCTGTTGCACCGTTCCTGAGATATATCACTTTTTAGAGATATGTAATTTACATCTTTGGTGCACCGAAGGAGGAGCCCCAGCCCCAAGGAGCACCAGAGCTCCTCTGCCCTGTACCTCTGGCCACTCTTCCCATCCCCTTGATTGACAGGCCAAGGCTTCTTACCGGGCCCTGTAATGTCATGCTTGTGCTGAAGCCTACACTACAGGCGCTTGCACACAGGGCCGGTGCAAGGATATTTGCCAACACAAGCGAAGCTCCATTCCTTCCCCCCCCCCCCCCACCTCGCAGCTCACCTGGCCCTGGTCCTGTCTGCAGCAGCTGGCCTCTCCTCAGTGTGGTCCTGGTGTCTTCTCTCTGCTTCAGACAATCACTGATTTGAGGACCATATTTTTCGCCCTATAAGACGCACCTAGGTTTTAGAGGAGGATAATAAGAAAAAAATATTTTCCATTACACCTCAGGTCAGACCAGCAATCAGACCCCCAAGGTTAATCAGACCTCAGATCAGACCCCCAATTCCTCATATCAGCCCCCCATGTCAGCCATCAGCCCCCTATGTCAGCCATCAGTCCCCCATGTCAGCCATTAGCCCCCATGTCAGTCATCAGCCCCCATCCATCATGCCCCCATGTCAGCCATAAGCCCCCCGTGTCAGCCAGCATGCCCTCCATGTCAGCCATTAGCCCCCATGTCAGCCAGCATGCCCTCCATGTCAGCCATTAGCCCCCATGTCAGTCATCAGCCCCCATCCATCATGCCCTCCATGTCACATTTCTCCCCCTCCTTTTTACATAATCCCCTCTGTCACATAATTACCCCCTATTGCGTCACATTTCAGTCCCCCCCCCCCCCCCTCGGCCGGCCCTGGCCTCATCCCCATGTCACAGACTACAGACATTGTCCCCCCTCCCATCATGTCACAGTCACCATCCCCCCCCCCCCCTCCATTCATGATTGCTGTTTGTGTAATAATTTTTTTAAATACATTTATGCCGTGCGCTCTGGCGCTAGTGCGCTCATCAGTGATCACCTACCCACCTGTCCTGCTGCTACGGCAATCTGACTGTGTGCGAGTCAGACTCACAGACACAGTCAGCTCCAGTCCCTGCTGCTGCCCGCCGTCGCTGCGCCATTTGCCAGTCACTCCCCCTCCCGGCCTGAACCCGTGACCTTGTTGCTGTGCTTCCGGGCCCGTGCCGCTCTGTGGGTGAGGGCCAGGGCCGCCCGGCACACTCAGGCTGGGGCGGGCAGCCGGCGGCGCAGCAGCGCAACTCACAAGGGTGCGCCTTAAGGCAGCCGCTTAGTCTGCCTTATGGTAGCATCGGCCCTGCTTGCACAGTGCATCTGGCTCTGCTTCCCCAGGGAACGCAGATGCTTTCTGTGCATGCACCAGTGCACTTGAACAAAACCAAGCCTCTGGTCTTCTGGGTGGAGGACGATATCATATTCTGTGCATGTGCAGCAGTCACCTGCACAGCTGGGGAAGCAGAGCAACAGCGCATGCGCATATGATGATGTCACCTGGAAGAGGAGAGGTTCAGTTTTGTTCAGGTGGAGAATCTCATCATTGGTGCATGTGAGGTAGACATCTGCATTGCTAGGGAAGCAGAGCCAGATGCACTGTGCATGCGCCAAGACTGTACACTACTGTGCAGGTGCAAGATTAAAGGGCCAGGCAAGATGGATGGGAAACAAGGGGATGGGGACAGTGTCAAGATGTGCAGGCTGATGAGCTCTGGTGCTCCTAGGGGCTCAGGCTGATCCCTCCTAATCCACATATCACTAAACAGTGATATATCTTAGGAACGGTGCAACAGAGACCCATAATTATGGCATCGCCTTACTCAGAAGGGTCAACCATCTAATAGGGTTTATGTGGATGACAGATGATCTTTAAAGGAGACAACTTCCAATCAAAAGAACTAATTGCTATATTTGATGGGACCCAAAAACATACATATTATTGTGTTTTCCCAGAACCGTGTCCTGGATATTACATCATACTTCATCATTACGATAACATGATAGGGCTGCAACCATCTAGACTAAGGGTGCACAACCTTTGGTTTGGGGCCACATGCATCTTGCAATCCTATTTTGTGTGGTCCCTAACAGTCCCTAATAAAGTGAAGCGGAGTTGCCTTCAGTGTGGGAACAGGGATGTGCAAGCACTAATGGTCCTCAGCTCTACTGAGAGAAAGAGTAAGAACTTGGATAGCACTCGAAATGCGTAAGCGAGTGTCCTCCATGGTTTTGTGGACAAAGCTGAGATGTTATTTTACTGAACTGCCGGCCTGGATACCCTTTTCTCACTGTAGATTCCATATGGTCAGGAATGAAGTCCAAGCACCAGTGAAAACACAAGCAACTGGATCCGTGAGCTATAGTGTTCCATGTTGAGAGTCTAGAATGAATTGATCTGGGAGGAGTAGATGAGGTGGACAGGTGGTCGTCTATGCATGGACCTCTCTCTATTGTACCTTATGGTTTCCCATCCACAGCAGAATGCATGCATAGTCACCCCATTTCTTGAGTTGGAATGGGGTGGAAGATGGACCTACATTCTCTTGATGAGAGTCAAAGGAACCCGCATCTACCAGACATTTATGTTTTAGAGGGTCATTCCTCTTTAAGTTTGTAAGTGGATCAATTTATGTGATATAGATTTCCAAAAAGAGCTCCCCATAGAATCAGGTAGACATTATGAGAAGCAGGGGTCGGATTGGCCATAGACCCTACAGGGAAATTTCCAGGTGGGCCGATGCGTAGGAAGGCTACCCACGTCCTCCAGCCATGTTCATAATGAACTGATTCGCTCTTATGCACCTGACCTGCAGCCGCAGGTGTCCTCCTGAATTCAACTGTATCAACATCCTCAGGACAGTGGTACAGTTTAATACTGTGGAGCAGATGGCAGTATTTTGTGCTGCACTGTGGTATTTGCTTCAGTTGGGGTAGTATATTATTGTGCACTGCGGTATTGCTTTCCCTGCCGACATATATTGGCCCTGCCTAATCATGTTGCCCTGTCTTCTGTCAATTTGAACCCATCTGCACCATGGGGACACTTGTATTTTTTTTCCAGGGCCACTTTTAGTGCCCAGTCCACCCCTGATGAGAAGCTATTCTTTTGATTGTAGGCGTCCCAGCATTGATTCCCCCCACATTAAAAGGGTTATCCAATGATTAAGGTAAAAAATGAAAATTCAATATCGTTGACAACTTTTTTTAAAAAAACTTAGAACTAGCCCTGTACCCAGCGGTGCTCCTAGCCTTTCTGCTACCTGAGGCGAAAACTGAAGTGGCGCCCCCCCCCCCTCCCCAATGCCAATTTCTTAACCTAACCCCTTTGTCACAATGAAAGCGCTCATTGCCCACTGCCCTTCGGCGGCCCCTCTCTTGTCCCTACCTGGTCGCCTCACCTGGCCTCATTGATGCTGCACCCCTGCCTGTACCTCACATGGATCCTAGAGATCTTTCTATTCATTGCTCCAATTGTTCCATTTCCTGTCCTGCTTCCATCACATTGAGCAGGACAGAGAAATTAGAAAAAGAGCTAACAGCAGGTGGCGCTGTACAGATAGATTTCACTTAAGGAGTAACTCAATTTTTCAAAAACTTTCTTTTAAAATGTTCTAAAAATGATTCTTGTAATATAATTTATTAATTGATTGCAAAATAGGCCCTTGCTCCTTCAAATCATTATACTAGTCCAGCGCTGCACTGGAGTGCGGATTACACTGGAGGCCGCGACGAACGCTGCGCAGGCCAGAGCGCACATCACTGCTCCTGCCTGTGCGCCCCCTTAAGCTCCATTCTTGCACAGCTGGCAAGTGCGGGCACATATGAACATGGGACCAACACAGATGCCTTCCGCTGCCAAGCGCACATGCAACAGGTCAGCCAGTGTCATAGGTACAAAACTGCTGACAGATGCCCTTTAATCATGGCGTAACCAATTTAAGTTATTGCGTCCAGGTCCATGATAATAATTTGGAGCCATCGGGCTGCGGCCACGTTCCTACAGCTCCACCAATTCCCGACGGCAACTAAATGCTCCTCTATTTTTGCTTTCTTTTTGCCTCAATGCGCACATTTGTCTGCAGGCTCCACATGGCACAGCCTAGAACTTAGCACCATCTAGAAACAAACCGCCGCTTAACTAATAAACTCAGTAATCCCGGCTCACGATGATGAATAGTTAGTGCCATAAAACACGTTTGTAGCCACATACAGTAGACCATTCCTGAAGAGTAAAGTCAGACGTCCAGCCCCCGAGATGTGCTGCATTTGGTCTGGATTAGTCTATTAACTTTTTTAACTTCTGAAGTCCTGACTTTCAAAAAAAAAATTTGAAAAATTTAGAAAAAAAAAATCCCAGGCCGGGTCCCCTGTGACTGGAGTTCGGTGGTCTATGCTCAGCCCGTAGCAGAGCCCTGGCCACATCACAACATCACCACATAATTTAGAACAATTCAGCAAAGTTCAGCAATATATGCAGCAGGCAATCTGATTTAATGAAGTGCACTGGAAAAGCTGTATGGGAAATTCTGCGCTGAAGTCATTTTAATTGCATGTCACGCAGAACGTTGCCCGTATACTCCATCAAAAAAAACACGAATGATTGTTTATGATTTGCAAAGTGGTCCCATTTAAAGGCCGATCACCCGACCCAAAGGAGCAGAGGGGGAAAAAAAAAAAGAAGGAAAAAAAAAAAAAAAAGATTAAGTAAAGTGCGAACAACAGAAAGATCTATATTTTACCCGGTAATTGGACAGGTTTTCAGTCCGATTCCCCTGAAATCGTATAAACCACATAACGTCTTAAAGCCAAATTGTCTAAGGACGTGAACCCACAACCTTTCCTAATTGAATCCATTTTGACAGCAGATATTTTCCGCTTATATTAGATTGTGTGTTTTATTTTAACACTTCAGTAGAGAGCAGATCAAATAGAGAGAAAGGGTAAGCTAAATCCGGAGGAGGCGGCTCGCGTCAAAGATAATAAGTGAAAACGCAGAAGAAAGGATAGATAACATAGATAAATGGAGATAGATAGATAGATTGTAGATAGATAGATAGATATGAGATATATAGATAGATTGTAGATCTATTGTAGATAAATAGATCAACAGATAGATAGATAGATAGATAATAGACAGATAGATATAATATAGATAGATAATGACCTCACCTATTATATGACTTTCTCCTATATGGAGAATGGATCATCCTGTGACCCCCCCCCCCCCCCATCCATTGTGACAAGCCACATGTCTGAGGGTTCAGGTATGTATTGTATATGTGAAGTATGGAGACAGCTGAGCTCAGTGGACATTTTTCTGGGCACACTATTCTATTTGATCAGACATTCTATATCTTGGGGATATATTATACACTGCCCCAAACCCCCAGGTACCCTTATACTAATACCTTCACTGGTACAAACCCCCAGGGATTCTGTAATTAAGACCATTGCTGACCTAGACCACCAGGAATACTGACAGTGACCCCTTCACTCTTGTAGATCACCAGGTATGCTGGCATTGACCCTTTCACTCCCTTAGACCACCAGGTATACTCATATTGATCCCTTCACTCCCCTAGACCACCAGGAATACTGACAGTGACCCCCAATTGTAGATCACCAGTTATGCTGGCATTGACCCCTTCACTCATGCTGGCATTGACCCCTTCACTCCCCTAGACCACCAGGTATACTGACATTGACCCCTTCACTCACCTAGACCACCAGGAATACTGACAGTGACCCCTTCACTCTTGTAGATCACCAGGTATGCTGGCATTGACCCTTTCACTCCCTTAGACCACCAGGTATACTCATATTGATCCCTTCACTCCCCTAGACCACCAGGAATACTGACAGTGACCCCCAATTGTAGATCACCAGGTATGCTGGCATTGACCCCTTCACTCATGCTGGCATTGACCCCTTCACTCCCCTAGACCACAGGTATGCTGGCATTGACCCCTTCACTCCCCTAGACCACCAGGTATGCTGGCATTGACCCCTTCACTCCCCTAGACCACCAGGTATACTCATATTGATCCCTTCACAGCCCTAGACCAGCAGGGATACATGAATTAACCATTTACTATCCAAGGGCACCAGAGAGACTAAGTCTACTAGGGATACTAACATTAACCTCTTCATGGCCCTAGACCATGAGAAATAGTGACATTAACTCTTTCACTTCCCTAGATCACCAGAAATGCTGACGCTAACACCTTTGCTATCATAGACCACCATATATACATACTTCGAACCTTTCACTACCCTAGATCACCAGGGATACTTTCAGTGATACCTCTTATTGCTCTAGACCAGTAGGGATGGAGATAATAACCTTCAATGAGCTGAATTTGGATTTGCCTGGATGTGCGGTTATTAGGACGCTGTATGTTATTATGTATTTGACACTGTCCTGTATTGCCCGGCAGCTCCCAGGTCCCAAACTGCTTCGCTCCAAGGGCTCAGAGGGCAATTTCCCCGTGCTCATTATGGCTTACCCTCCGAACCCTAAATTTCAGATCCCAAAACATTAGAGTGTTAGCCTTTTAGGCCCAGGTTCATTAGGTCTATAAGTCCTTTATACCGAGCTGTGTACGTTGTCAGCACTTTCTAAATGTAAATTATTATACTTATTAAAATATGCGCCAAAGCCAGACAGACATGCGTTGAATTATGGTGGATTTTTTTATGTAAAGGGGAGTCTCTCATTTAATAAAGGGGAGTCACTTATTTAATAAATTCCGCTCTTTGATGCATAAATCAGAAATAAAAATAGAAAAAAAAAAAGGTGAAGGTGAAAAAAATGTCTTCGTGGAATAAAATGGTGGAACGACAATGCAGCGGCCGGTAAGGAGCCTCAGATTTACCGAGCTACTAATAGCTATTTAAAGAACATTAAATTACATGAAATATTGTCAGTTTTCTATTGTAATTTATGTGATTATATCGTGGTCGCGGAATACCTGCGCCCTAAAAATGATTTATAAAGTGTTTTTATACTAAAAGCATCCAAAAGGTTCTTGGATGTCAAAGAGAGGCCATTAATCTTTCTGTTTGCATTTTACTAAGGAGTACGTGTTGCTAGATTAGTGGATACGTGCGCACATTCTGGATTTCTATAGGGTATTATTCATTTGACCCTTTTTGCAGAACGGGTTCTGTTCCACTTGGACAAACAGATTAAGTATCCGAAGAAAATGTGCGTGGAAACTCCGATTCACCTCGCCGCGGTAATTACAGCAATAAAAATACATCTCTCAAAAAACAAACAAACAAAGAATGAGGGCCATCTACTCCTTATCAAAATATTAGGGGGATAATAATAATAATAATAGTAATAATAAATAAAAAAATTCAATATATTTTTTTTAGGATTTAGATTTTTTATTTTTTGGTATTTTCTACAGAGAGGTCATTAAAAATAGAATTAAAAAAATCTTAATCGCTAACAATATTTAGGTGTTGAAAGGTAAGCTCTAATAACATAACAAGAGACCTTCTCTGCAGATCATCCAACGAGGCTGGACCTGCGGTGGTAATAATACTTACTGCTGGGTTTCAGGTCCATCGCTCCCTATGTAGGCTCTGCAGGTCTCGGGTCTCCCCACGTCTTCACTTTGAGGTGGGTCAAGTGTCTGCTATGGACGTGTCAACCATGACTCAGCCACATAGCACCTGAGGGGAAACAAGCTGGAGGGGGTCAGGTAAGTATGATTACCACCATGGGTCCAGCAGAAAAGGTCCCCAGGGGAGAACCAACCCTTTAAACCTTAAAGGGTCAGTGTCACCTTTAAATTCAGTTTCAAAGTAAGCATACCGCCATGTACTATAGATACCCAGATATGGGAAAATCCGATCCTCTAATCTTGAGAAATGCCCCTTTTTATGCAAATAAGATTTTCGGTGCACTGTAGGCGGGGCCAGTCTGTTAAGTGCACCTGGCTCACCATGCCTTATTTCTACCAGCTCTGAAATCTCAGGGACAGTCAATCAAACAAGAAGGGGGAGGCGTTACTGGCAGAGGAGGGTGCACTAAATGGAGCGGCTATGCACATGCTGCACTGAAAACCTTATTTGCCTTAAAGAAGGATTTCTCAGTATTACCAGATCACGTTTTCTAAAGAAGGGTATGGTTACGTGGACACCTACCCTACATGGAGGTATGCTTAGGTTCAAAATGATTTTGGAGGTGCCCATATACGTTAAACAGCTGATTCCCCTGACTCCTCCATATGCATGCTCAGTTTGGCCAAGCATGCATGTGTTGTCAATGGTGGAGAGGCGGTTAAGCTTCTATATGAGCAAAAGGATCGGGCTTTAAAATTCAACATGCCCCATCCTTATTTCCCAGCTGCCATCTGGGTCCAGCATCCCGCACCCCCACCGATTACCTGTTCCCTGCAGTCTCCGATGCAGGAGCTAGCGCTGTGAGTGGAGCAGGAAGAACAGCTCCGGTACAAGTGTAGTGGCCGTGCTGGGTTACTGCAGCTCATCTGCAACTGTTGTGAATGGGAGCTGAGCTGCAGTAACCTGGTACGGCCACCACACTTTAAACGGAGCTGTGCTTCCTGTTCCATTCACAGTGCTAGCTCCAGCACTGGAGGCTGATCGGTGGGGGTGCGGGATTTTGGACCCCCGCTGATTGCAATATTGATGACTTATCCTGAGGACAGGTCATCAATATCAGGAGCCTGGAAAACCCCTTTAATAATATCTTTAGTCCTATATGCAATATATCTGGCTTCCACTAGGGACACCAGAGTCCCTTAAAGGGGTTATCCCATGACTAATGTAAAAAATGAAAACCATACATCACATAGCACATGGCAATCTCTTTCCAATAAATCTAGAACCAGCCCTGTACCTCACATGTATCCAGAGATCTCCCCATTTATTGCTTTGCTACATTTATATCAAGCTGGCAGCTACATGGGAGTGTCTTTTCTGCTGCAGCTCAGGGGGCGTGTCCATGATCTCCCTATCACAGCTCAGGGGGCGTGTCCATGATCTCTCTATCACAGCTCAGGAGGCAGTTGAAGGATGAAACTGAGCATGTGCGGCCATCTCAGCGAGCAGGACAAAGAGATAAGAGAAGAAACAAACAGCAGGTGGCGGTATACAGATACATTTTATTGAATAACTCAGTGGCTATGCTAAATGTTTAATTACATGCAATTACAAAAGTATTCAGATCCAGGTGCTGGTTTGAAAACTAGAATGTCCCGGTCCCTCCAGTGACAGAGGTTAGAAGCAGTGTTGAGTGAGCATGCTCGGCCGAATACCAGTTCGGCTCGAGCATCACTATGCTCGGGACATGTCTGTACCGAGTACCGCATTTGCTTGAGCGCAATGCTTGAGTCTCCTCCCCGCATGATTTGCGGCTGCTAAGCAGCCAATAAACGTGCAGGTAAGTACTGACCTCACTGTAATGCCAGTAGCCATGTTGGCTACTGGCATTACAGTGATTGGCTGGCCGGAACACGTCATGGGGTGCTATGTAGCACCCAATGACGCATGTTCGGCTCATTCTAAGTCAGGGAGAGCTGAGGATAGGAAGGGACAGAGAGTGTAGGGAGTGTAATCGAATACTATTTCTGTACAAAAATGTTTTAGAGACCCAAAAGTCCTTGTAAAGGACTATTGTGTGTGACAGCAGCAATATATGTTTGTAGCACAACATGCGCTAAATTGCTCAGTGTTAGGGAGAGCTGTGCATAGGAAGGGACAGACAGTGTAGGGAGAGAAATAGGAAGATTTTTATACAAAATACTTTTCAGAGACACAAAAGTCCTTTTAAGGACTATTGTGTGTGACAGCAATATATATTTTTAGCACATCCTGCGTTAAATCCCGTGTATTAGGCCGCTGCGGACAGTTAAATTATCCGCGCCACATCTCCTGTTTAAAGTGTGCGCATCCCAAAAATATCAATGATATCCCGTGCAGTTTTTTCGTAAACGGTGTCCGCTTCTGTCAGTGACCTTATGTCATGGTCTTACCTCCTTGCTGTTCTCCTTCGTTTGACATGTGCTGGCGGCCATCTTGGTTTCTGGGTTTCTTGTAGCCTCCCACCCTGCGGCTCCTCCTTCCCACTGGGAGGAGCTGGATGCCTAGCTCATATATATAGGAGGTCTGTGGCTTCAGTTCCTTGCTTGGTCCTCCTGTGCTCACATGCTTCTAAGACTGCTGCTGCTTCTGGTTCCTGATCCTGGCTTCGTCTGACTACCCTGCTGATTCCTGATCCTGGCTTCGTCTGACTACCCTGCTGGTTCCTGATCCTGGCTTCGTCTGACTACCCTTCTGGTTCCTGATCCCTGGTTTCGCAAGACCCTGCTTCGGTTTAGCCATCCGTTTGGACTTTTGCCTTACAGCTTTATTTTCAATAAAGCCTTCTTATTTCCACTCATCTCTTGTTGTACGTCTGGTTCATGGTTCCATGACACCTTACCAGGCCCACATCCGCTGTGTAATGTATGCGCTTCAAATATTTTTCTGTGACATAAAATAGAATTTTTCAATAGACGGTGTCCTCTTCAGATAGTCGGGAGTTGGTCATTTGCGCGCCCCCCGCTTGCCTTCCTTGGATGTGGTAGCCGTTTCTCGAGCTCCCTCTCCGGAATCGAACACTGATTCCCCATTACCCGTGGTCACCATGTTAGGCGCATAAAAGAACATCGACAGTTAATAGGGCAGACATCCAAATGGATCATCGATGTCAGGGGGACGTGCGATCAGGCAGAAGTTATGTAGAGTCAACAAAGCAGGCCCTCGCCCATAATATTTGAGATGGTTAGCTCACCTGCAGGCCCTCAACCATAATTTTTTCGATGGTCAGCTAAGCAGCAGGCACTCTGCCATAAGAGTCTGGTCAACACAATCCACACCACCAGGGGTCACGTAACTAATTAGCATGGAGGAGTCTCGTTGGGTATCAGAATTAACCAGACAAATCGCTCCACTAACTCAGAACGGCCATGCACCACCACCCACAGAATCGAGAAAGAGCTATCAATCTGTCAATCCTTTCCATGTCCGGGCCGGGTGAGGTTTGCCGTGTTGAGTTAAATTAGGCCGCAGGCTCCACTCCTAGTGGTGCCCTTCCGCCAATTAGTTTAAAGGGAACCTGTCATGTGGATATTTGATTATAATCTAACTAATTATATACAATCATTAACTACTAAAAAGTACCATAGATGTATTCACTTACTGGTGTGACAGATGGTTACCTCATAATATACACACAAAGATGCCACATGCCGCATGCTAATGAGCTGATTTCATTGAGTCCAGCGTTCATTGAGTCCAGCGTGATGTCAGTGAGTCCAGCGTTTATTTAATTCAGAGCTATAGCCACTCCCCTGCCCACCTGCTGCTGATTCATATGGAAAATAACTGTCAATCAGCAGCAGGTGGGTGGGGAGAGTCAGGAGCTCATGAATATTCATGACTCATCATTATCAGCTGGAGCTTTTCAATACAAGATGTTGGCAGATTGACTGGGTCAATTAAAGAAAGTGACCCAGCATTTTGCTAAGAGAATCAGTCACTTATTCATGTTGCCCTTAGTTAGGACACCATGAAACTGGTGACAGGTTCCCTTTAAGTTTCAGCTTTGCAACCATACTTCCCCCGAAACCCAAAGACTTTGGTTTCCCAGAAACTGCTCGGCGGGTCATGGGAATAATGCCGCCGGATCGCCTGTCGGATCGTCTTCGAACCTCCGACTTTCGTTGTTGATTAATAAAAATATTCTTGGCAAATGCTTTCACTGTGGTTCGTCTTGCGCTGGTCCACGAATTTCACCTCTAGTGGCGCAATACGGATGCCACCGGCCGTCCCTCTTAATCATGGCCCCAGTTCCGAAAATCAACAACATTTTTGGCTGAACTTGCACTTTATATACAAGCAAATATACAGGAAAGAATGTTTCCTAATAATTTTTCCTCTAAAATCGATTTCATCTTATTTCAGCTTATTATTGTCAGTCTGTAAAAGTGGCGTACTAATGGGACAACACCATTCCCAGCAGCGACCTGGGAGTCCAAGGTGCATCCAGACATCCTCCCCATGCTGTTCCCAAACCATTTTGCTGGTGTTTCCATCAATTTCTGACCTTATTATATGAACCAGACACCCTCCCCTCTTCAGAGCAGGGGGTGCCTGGTTTAATGCTCGGGTTCTCCCATTGACTTCCATTATACTCAGGTGCTCGGACGAGCACCCAAACATCCTGATGTGTTCGGCCAGAGCACCTGAGCACTACGGTGCTCGATCAACACTAGTTAGAAGATCTGAGAGACTGGCTGCACGTTAGATTATCTGACAGCTTATCTGTTTTCACTTGTTGCAGTGTTGTTGTTGGTAATGACCACATCTTTTGTCTCAGGTGCAGCTTGCGGTCATTACTGCTTCTCTATTTAGTCTGGACTCATACTTCATACTTCATACCATTACTGCTTCTCTATTTAGTCTGGACTCATACTTCATACCATTCGGTTGATATTCTCTGCCTGAAGTTGGAAGAGCTGGTGTGTGGTCCTCATCTGAGTTCCTGCTCATCCATTTTCCATTGAAGATAAGTGTACTTCTCTTGGTATTTTGTTGCTCCCATTTGCTTGTTGTTTACTAGGCCTCAGGGAGACACTGGTTCATTCATCTGGGAAGGAACTAGTAGTCTCAGACCCTGTCACTAATCCTAGTGCTTTTCAGGGTTACTAGGGCCTAGGTTTATGGTTTATGAATATGCCTACCTTCAGGGTCTATTTATACTGGAGTCAGGGCTAGGTTTAGGGTTTTCTTAGGTGGTCACCTTTTCCCTTTCCCTAGCCTTGAGGCCTAGTTCCTAGTCATTTTCCTTCTGTTGTCATTCTGGTGTTCCTCCCCTCCACCTACACTGTGACACAGAATATTTTTCGTGGGACAACCCCCTTTAAAATGAATAGTTCTGAAGGGTGAAAATAATACCATATTGTATTTTTCTCTTTCTTGTGTAATCCGCATTAGTATGTGTTCCATTATTGACAGCGCCGTCCAGTGCACATCGTGTCTGATGTCTGCAGTCCTGGAACAGCCGTTCGAGGTGCATATCTTTGTTCAAAATGTGAGCAAATTGCCTGTTTGGAATCGCACATCGAGTATCTAACTGAGAAGCGTTGACAATTTGGAAAAGAGTTTGCTGCTCACTGAGCAAGTACTCTATAGGGTAGATGTGGGGGAGGGTGGTAGCGAGGAGGCTCAGGAAAGTGAGGTAGGTAGCTGGATAACAGCGGGGTAGAGGGAAGAGTGCCAGCGAGGCTAGCCCTGATCTCACACATCCCAAAAAGTTTGCACGGTTGGCAGATGAGGGGGATGTCGGTTCAGAGAGAGCACTGCTGCAGCCGGACACTTCCTCTGCCAGTCAGGAAATGTTGGCTCCAGTAAGCACGGGACCAGGAGAGCAGAGCAGGCCAGACAGGTGCTGGTGGTGGGAGACTCTATTATTAGGGGTACAGATAGGGCGATCTGTCACAAAGACCAGGATCATCGAACGGTGTGTTGTCTTCCTGGTGCTCGAGTTCGGCACATCGCGGATCGGGTTGACAGATTACTGGGAGTTGATGGAGAAGAACCAGCGGTCATGGTCCATATTGGAACCAATGACAAAGTTAGAGGTAGGTGGAGCATCCTTAAAAATTATTTTAGGGATTTACGTCAAAAGCTTAGGGCAAGGATCTCAAAGTTAGTGTTTTCCGAAATACTACAGGTACCACAAACCACACAAGAAAGGCATCGGGAGATTAACAAGTGGCTCCAGAACTGGTGTAGGAAGGAGGGGTTTGGGTTCCTGGAGAACTGGGCCGACTTCTCTGTCGGCTACAGGCTCTATCATAGGCACCTCAATGGTAAAGGAGCAGCTGTGTTGGGGGAGAAGATGGCTAGAAGGTTGGAGGAGTGTTTAAACTAGGGACTGGGTGGAGGGAAATTACGTTATAGGAAGGGAAGATAGTGCAGATAGAGACCGGGGGCGAGGTAGTGGGACTGGGGGAGGAATGGAAGGAGGGACTAGAACAGTTCAGAAGGAAAGGTGTAGGGTAAAAAAATATACATAAACCTCTTAAATGTATGTATACTAATGCCCGAAGCCTGAATAATAAAACTGGGGAACTGGAATTAGTGATGTGTGAGGAGGACTATGACATAGTGGGAATAACTGAGACATGGCTGGATGATAGCTGACAGTGGGAATAACTGAGCCATGGCTGGATGATAGCTATGACTGGGCAGTTCATGTACATGGTTACAGTCTGTTTCAAAAGAATCACCAAAACCAGAGGGGGGGTCTGCCTTTATGTAAAGTCCTGTCTAAAGCCCACAGTCCGAGAAGATAAAAGTGAGGGACATGAACATGTGGAGTCCCTGTGGGTAGAAATAAATGGAGGCAAAAACAATAATAAATTGCTAATAGGAGTTTATTATAAACCACCTAATATACCAGAGTTCACAGAAAATCTACTACTCAACAAGATAGACGAGGCGGCAAATCATAATGAGGTGGTTATTATGGGGGACTTCAACTACCCAGATATAGACTGGGAAACTGAGAGCTGTACATCTCATAAAGAAAACAGGTTCTTGGCAATAAACAATTACCTCTCCCAACTGGTTCAGGACCCGACTAGAGGGACGGCCATACTGGACTTAGTATTAACCAATAGGCCTGACAGAACAACAGATGTGCAGGTCGGGGGACACCTGGGAAATAGTGACCATAAAGTTATAACCTTCCAATTATCATTCAAAAGAGTGTTTCTACAGGGAGGAACAAAAATACTAAACTTAAAAAAAAGCTAAATTTAGCCAACTAAGAGAGGCCATAGGCCTAACTAACTGGGACAAAGTCCTCAAAAATAAAAATACAGCCACAAAATGGGATATTTTTAAAAGCATCCAAAAATCTCATTGTGAGAGGTACATACCGTATGGGAATAAAAGGTTACGGAACAAGAAGAAACCAATGTGGATAAATAGAACTGTAAAGAAGGCAATAAATGACAAAAAGAAAGCATTTAAATCACTAAAACAGGAGGGTCGCGAGGAAGCACTGAAAAACTGTAAGGAAAAAATTTGAATATGTAAAAAAGAAATAAAAGTGGCCAAACTAGAGACTGAGAGATTCATTGCCAAAGAGAGCAAAACTAACCCTAAAATGTTCTTCAATTATATAAATGATAAAAAGTATAAATCTGAAGGTGTCGGTCCTCTACAGAGTAATGAGGGGGGAGTCGCAGACAACGACGAGGAGAAAGCAAAGTTATTAAATATTTTTTTCTCCACTGTATTCACTGAGGAAAGTAAACTGTCAGATGAAATGCTGAATGTAAAAGTAAATTCCCCATTAAAAGTGCCCTGTCTGACTCAGGAAGAAGTACAGTGGCGTCTTAAAAAGATTAAAATAGACAAATCGCCAGGACCAGATGGCATACACCCCTGTATCCTAAGGGAATTAATAATTTTACAGCCAGACCCTTATTTCTGATATTTACAGACTCTATACTGACAGGGAGTGTTCCTCAGGATCAGCGCTTAGCAAATGTGGTGCCAATATTCAAAAAGGGTACAAAAACAGAGCCCGGAAACTATAGGCCGGCAAGTTTAACATCTGTTGTGGGTAAACTGTTTGTTCTAAGAGATGCTATCTTGGAGTACCTCAATGAAAATAAGCAAATAACGCCATATCAGCATGGCTTCATGAGGGATTGGTCATGTCAGACTAATTTAATCAGTTTCTATGAGGAGGTAAGTTCTAGACTTGTCAGCGATGAATTAATGGATATCTGGACTTCTCCAAAACATTTGACACTGTAACACATAAAAGGTTAGTATATAAAATGAGAATGCTCGGACTGGGAGAAAACATCTGTATGTGGGTAAGTAACTGGCTGAGTGATAGAAAACAGAGGGTGGTTATTAACGGTACACACTCAGATTGGGTCACTGTCCCTAGTGGGGTACCTCAGGGGTCAGTATTGGGCCCTATTCTCTTCAATATATTTATTAATGATCTTGTAGAAGGCTTGCATAGTAAAATATCATTTTTTGCAGATGACACTAAACTGTGTGAAGCAATTAACACTGAAGAGGACAATATGCTACTACAGAGGGATCTGGATAGATTGGACCCTTGGGCAAATAAGTGGCAGATGAGGTTTAACACTGACAAATGTAAAGTTATGCACATGGGAAGGAATAATGCAAGTCACCCGTACATACTAAATGGTAAAATACTGGGTAACACTGACATGGAAAAGGACCTAGGCCAATAAGATAATGGGTTGCATCAAAAGGGGCAAATCATTGCATCAAAAGGGGCAAATCATTTACAAATCACTAGTCAGACCACACATGGAGGACTGTGTACAGTTTTGGGTCCCTGTGAATAAGGCAGACATAGCAGAGCTGGAGAGGGTCCAGAGGAGGGCAACTAAAGTGATAACTGGAATGGGGGACGACGACTAATTACTATGTATAAATATATCAGGGGTCAGCACAGAGATCTCTCCCATCATCTATTTATCCCCAGGACTGTGACTGTGGCAAGGGGACATCCTCTGCGTCTGGAGGAAAGAAGGTTTGTACACAAACATAGAAGAGGATTCTTTACGGTAAGAGCAGTGAGACTATGGAGCTCTCTGCCTGAGGAGGTGGTGATGGTGAGTACAATAAAGGAAGAGGGGCCTGGATGTATTTCTGGAGGGTAATAATATTACAGGCTATAGCTACTAGAGAGGGGTCGTTGATCCAGGGAGTTAGGCTCCATTCACACGTCCGCAACGTGTTTTGCAGATCCACAGAGCCACGGATCCGCAAAACACGGACAGCGGCAATGTGCGTTCTGCATTTTGCGGACCGCACATTGCCGGCACTATAGTCGCAATTGCGGACAAGAATAGGACATGTTCTATTTTTTGGGGGAACGGAATTACGGACCCGGAAGTGCGGGTCCGCAATTCCGTGTCTGGGCAGCACATTGTGCTGCCCCATAGGAATGAATGGGTCCGCAATTCCGTTCCGCAAAATGCGGAACGAAATTGCGGACGTGTGAATGGACCCTAATTCTAATGCCTTATTGGAGTCGGGAAGGAATGTTTTCCCCCTTAAGTGGGGAAAATTGGCTTCTACCTCACAGTTTTTTTTTGCCTTCCTCTGGATGAACTTGCAGGATAACAGGCTAATCTGGATGGACGGAGGGCTTTTTTCGGCCTTATATACTTTGTCACTATGTTATTGTTTCTGAGAAAACGGATCCGTCCCCATTGACTTACATTGTGGGTCAGTACGGATTCCTCTTGCTCCGCACCAGAATGCAACCAAACGGAGCGGAATGCCTTTTGGTACATTCCGTTTGGTTCAGTTCAGTTTTCTCCCCATTGACAATGAATGGAGACAAAATGGAAGCGTTTTCTTCCGCTATTGAAATCCTCTGACGGATCTCAATAGCGGAATTGATAACGCTAGTGTGAAAGTAGCCTTAGATTGGAAGCCCCTTGATAACAAGGAACAGTGTGAGGAAATCCAGTCCATGGCAAGTGCTACCCAATAAATACATTGTTGCAATGCAAAATAATAGATGATGAATGAAGGGCCAAATGGATACATTGTGTAAAGTTGAAATCAATGTAACACTACAGGAAGGACTCACCTCCTGATATTAGTACAAGAGCTGTCAGACCTCATTTTGCTCCATCTCTTTGAGTAGTAGCAGGGATCTCCAAGCATTTAGAGCATGAAATACCGCGCCCGCGATGCCTCGGAGGAAATCAAATGGCCAATTCCACGTCCATTTGAATGAATACTGAGGCTGCGTTGCTAGTGCTGCTGGATAACCTGCTTGTCTTGTATCCCTGAAGACCCGGGTTCAAGTCTGGTTTAAGCTCGATATCCAGGGAACACAGTAAAGCAAATTTTATTTTATATTTTTTTCAAAAGGGACATTATGATTTGGGGAACTCATTTTTTTAAAACTATATATGGTAATCTTACATGATGTGGGTTCATTTTTGGGCAGGAGAAATTTTGGGGGAAAAACGATGGAAGGAAGAAGACAATGAAAAATACAGATGTGGGAAGTGATGGATCTAAGATTCACAATGAGAAGGCGGATTATAGAAAACAAAACCAGTCCTGGCTCCTAGTATAGATGTGCGCTGTCACGTGGCGAGTTCTACACTGCGTGCTAATCTAAACTGGCCCAGAGGTGACTATGGGAAAATATAAGAGTGCTTGGTGTCGTTCCAGCACTCTATGATGGTATTATTTGAGCACTCTATGGTAATATTTTTGTATTGTATTTTACTAATTTTTGAGCACTGTATAGTATTTCACTACTTGTTTAACTTTTTTGGACTTTACTCTTGCCTGATTTGGGTTATAGTCTGTGCCTCCGTTAAGCGGGAAACAGGTGAGCGCAGCTACTTATTCCTCATTTGTGTTAGTATTTCGCTACTGTATTATTTTATTATACTGTTTGGTGATATCATTATAGCACTATATTCAGTTTTTTTTAGCACTGTATGATGGTATAATTTCAGTACTGTATGGTAGTGTTATTTGAGCACTGTACGTTAGTATTATTTGAGAACAATATGGTGGTATTATTTGGTTAACATATGGTGGTATTATTTCAGTACTTTATGGAAGTGATATTTCAGTACTGTATGATAGTATTATTGTTATTTCAGTACTTTATGGAAGTGATATTTCAGTACTGTATGATAGTATTATTGTTATTTCAGTACTTTATGGAAGTGATATTTCAGTACTGTATGATAGTATTATTGTAGTACTGTATAGTATTTTGTATGGTGTTATTTAAATACTGTTAGGTGATATCATTGGAGTGCTATATCATGTTTTTCAGTACTGTATGATGGTATAATTTGACTACTGTATGGTGGTATTATTACAACACTGAATGGTGCTATTATTTGAGCACTGTGTGTTAGTATTATGTGAGAACTATATGGTGGTATTATTTGAGTAATATTATAATTTTTTATGCACTTATATAGCGCTACTATATTCCACAGCGCTTTATAGATATTAGCATCACGCTGTCCCTTATGGGGCTCACAATCTAAGGTCTTTGGAGTGTGGGAGGAAACTGAAGTACCCGGAGGAAACCCACGCAAACACAGGGAGAACATACAAACTCCATGGTTGGATTCAAACCTAGGACCCCAGCGCTGCCAGGCACCAGTGCTAACCACTGAGCCACGCCAATATGGTGGTATTATATTTAGGCAAGAAAAAGGGGGCCAGTCAGCACATCTCAATGCACAGGTGCACGTCGCCATGGCTGAAAGCAAAAAAGCAAAAACAAGCACAATGCAAACAAAAATAAAATGCAATAAGGACATAATCATAAAAAAAATATGCACTAAGTACTACCTGTTTGTACTGCCATACATATGTTGCATTGTATTTTTTTTGCTTTTGGTATAATTTGGTATCAGAGCACTGTATGGCGGTACTATTTCGGAACTGTGCGGCAGTATTTTATCAGCACAGTATAGTGGTAGGTTAGTATTATTACAGTACTGTATGGAGGTATTATTTCAGTACACAAAGTAAAGCTTGCCTTATGACCTAGTGCAGTGTCGGACTGGGGTACCTAAGGCCCACCAGTAAAATTTATTTAGGGGGCCCACCGTACGGATACATTCAAATATAATAAATAATTTAACAAGTTTTTTACATGAACATAGGCTGGTGGAGGTGCTGTACATTGAATATATGTATGTAGTGCAGTAAATGTAATGTGTTATGTGCCACTTGTGCAGGGGGTGGGAGACTAGGGGCCCACCTTGCTCAGGGGCCCACCGGGGGATTCACCTGTACCCCTGTCGGCCAGTCCGAGCCTGACCTAGTGGCCGAAGACAGCTTTCCATAGCCTCCAAAATCACTAAGGTTGCAATTTCCTTCTTCAGTTTGCAGAAAGAAGATCAGCTCTGGAGCACAAACTGCTGCCTTGACAAATGAAATACTCTGCAGATTATTTTAACACAGACATTCCTGGGTATTTCAGTCAATGTCCGGCTAGAGTCGTAGATGTCACGCCTTTATTACTTGTGTCCCATATGGCAGTTTTCGCCCAGATTTAACTCTGCCTTCGGTTGCTCATTTGGTTCAGTTTATTTATGGTCATTATATGTAATGTCTGTTTATATGCTCTATAATAAGTATATAAATACCATGCGCCAAACTATTTTGTTCCGAGCCTTTCCAATTTCCTTGCCTGGAACGAAATGTCAATGTGCCAGTTTACATCGGCTGCAAATTATTATTTTTTTTTCTTTTGTAAAATTACAACAAACTGCCTTTTATTTTATATTGACGCTCCATCTGGAAAATCATTTTTCAAGCCTTGGAACCTGAAGAATATAAAAAAATATAATAATCATTTCTATGTCTGAAAGAGACCTTATCAGCCCCAGTATGGCATGGAAAATTATTTCCTTGAACCTGACCAATCCCTTGGCTGGAGGAAAGCGTCCGCAGTCGTTTCACACAACGAGCCGGTATTATGTGCTTTACAAAACCCTCGTGACATTGATCCAACTGCAAGTATTAGTTTTATAAGTCAATAAAATCCACTTTCATCTTCAGAAGCTTTAGAGAGGTCAACGGCATAGGTAGGGGCTGATGGATCTGGAGACGTTACCCCTCCATGTTATATCACTTCATGCCAAATAGAAAGAGAACATTCAAGAATATAGCAATTCCGTCCCCTCCTGCCAAATTCTCCTATCCATGTAGCATGGACAGTAATTACTAAATATCTACTGAAATCTAGGGCTACTAAAGGAGATGATAGCTCAATAACTTAAAAAGATTTTTATTTTTTTATTTTTTTATTTGCCTTATCCAGAGGTTAGAAACTATTTTGGAGGTTCCATGACGGGGGTCCTAGGAACTCAAACTGTTGTCTGGTTTACAAAATATCATTATCACATAATCTATTAGGACATTCGGAATACCTTCCCCACTTTTTAGGTTCTTCATCTATTAGCTGCAAAGGAGAGGGGCTACAAAGAGCATATCCTGCTCTGGAAGACCCAACATATCCATGCATTACATAGACAGCAACTGTGCAATACTAAACTTCTCCAGTGGTGGCACTGCAGGGGAATTGAATACTTCTTGTCAGGTTCCTGCACAGATGGCAGCTGATCGTTGAAGATCTTAGCAGCAGGACATCATGTGGTCCACTTATTTTGATGGATTCTTCTAAAATAGGATTCCCCAGGGTGGAATACTTCTTAAAAGGGGTTGTCTGTGATTTTGATATTGATGGCCTATCCCCAGGTTCCTCCACAGCTGATTACTGGAGATCTTAGCATCAGGACATCATCTGGTCAGCTTATTTTTGAGGAATTCTTCTAAAATAGGATCCCTCAAAGTTGAAAATTTCTTTAAAGAGCTTGTCTGAGATTTTGATATTGATGGCCTATACTTAGCATAGGTGATCAATATCTGATTGGCACCCTAGCCGATTAGCTGTTGGAAGTGAAGCACTGAGGCTTCTTCCTAGACCAGTGATGTCATGTTCAATGGTCATATGGCCTAGGCTAGTGTTTCCCAACCAATGTGCCTCGAGCTGTTGCAAAACTACAACTCCCAGCATGCCCAGACAGCCTTTGACTGTGCACGTATGCTGGGAGTTGTAGTTTTGCAACAGCTGGAGGCACACTGGTTGGGAAACACTGGCCTAGGCACAGCTCAGTCCTATTCCAGTGAATAGGCCCGGGTTGCAATACCAAGCGCAGCCACTATCCAATGTACGGCGCCGTTCTTGGTGAGCCACTTCATACAGCTGATTGGTGACATTGCTGGGATTTGGACCCACACCGATCTGATATTGAAATACTATACTGCGGATAGGCCATAAAAAAAAACAAAAAAAAACTGTCTGCACCATGTGACTCGGAGATGTTTACCGCATTACTCCCACGATAAAATGCAAGTGGAGTTGCCCTTTAAAATGTTGAATAATTCAGCCCCATGTCACAGTTTGCGGTTGACACACTGAGCTGGGCTCTGTATGAACGCCCCTTCCTACATGGCAAGGAGCACACGGTGCTCCAGCTTGGAGGAGGTATAGTGCACAGCAGCCAGCCGGACCGATTTCCTAAAGCTGGAACAGATGGAGGCAACAAAGTGTGGAAAATGAAGTAAATAAAAGGCACATTGAAGATTTATGGAGCTGAAAATCTAAAAAGTAATGGAAATTACTGCATTTGATGGACAAAAACCGTGCTGCTAGTGTGGAATATTTAATGGTAGGCACAGGAGCTTCCAAGTCCCAGAATGCAACGCGGTGCCGGTAGATTCCTGCTCCTTTCTCTGCTTGAGCTTAGACAATAGTAAAAGTTATTATTCTGAACACAAGTATTAAATCCTGAATAAAAGGGCTTGTCTGATGTGGAAAATCCCTTTCCAAATATAATAATAGGGAATTCCAAGTTAATTTTGTTGGGTTGCAGAGTAGAGAAGGGCTACAAAGAGTCTCTCTCTCTCTGGAGGACTCTACAAGTCCACACATTACATGTTCTCCCTGCTGATCTCAATGGACAAAGGTGTAATGCCTCATATCACTTGTGTTGGGTAATTTAATACTCCCCTGTATATACATGCACAACTGCATATGGGTTCGAGCACTTCCTGCCTGTTCAATACCACGCCATTTTTTTCTGTTGGTTTGTATATAGAGATGCCTGGAGGTGTATAAACTCCAATTTAAATGTACCTGTTTTCCATCCACAGGCTACATTTAGGTGCACCTGCGAGGCCTCGCAGACTCCCCCGCCTCCCATTGCAAGCATGGCTGCATGCTAGAGGTAACTGGTGAGTTAGCTATGAGTCGGACCTTATGCGCATGTAATTCGCCCACTGGCTCCTGGTATTGCCCATACGGTTCAGGTAGGAGAGTGTTAGGTCCCGAGCTAATTGAGAAAGCTTGGCGCAGTTTTTGGGCTCAGACATGTCCTCCACAGTAGGATATGTTGGCTAATATCTCAATTTTACACCAGTTTGAGGGTTAGTAAGACCGCAGAGTGCACCTGTCTTTACAAAGGTTATTATATTGAATTTAATACTTGCTGCCAAATTCCGGCACATATTACAACTGATCTATTAGGGTGTTTACTAGAGAAGAGTGAAGTGATTCTAAAATTCTGAAATTAAATCCAAATTTTTCATAAAATCCTTATTCTGACACAATGGAATTTTGAAACATACAAAGATGAATCCAGCACCGAAGTATCTCTGAGTTGCTCATTTCTTTATTGGTGGCGTTTCTAAAAAATATATAACAACATCGACACAAGTCCTCTCACTCCAGCGATAGTCTACGCATTTCGAACAAAAAAGCTCTTACTCATGACTTTTTTTTAGTCATGAGTAAGAACTTTTTTTGTTCGAAACGCGTAGACTATCACTGGAGTGAAAGGGTTTGTGTCGATGCTGTTATAATATATTTTTAAGACGCCACCAATAAAGAAACGAGGAACTCAGAGATACTTCGGTGCTGGATTTATCTTTGTATGTTTCGTAATTGGAGGTCTTACCTGTGGTTTCCATGCACGTGGGGGTACAAAAGCAGGATAGTAACAAAAGGTGAGCTGGACATTCTTACTATGGACAATGGAATTTGGTATGATTCGATTCCAGAGAATGTAAGAAGAAACAGATAGGGATAATCCACAGAATCATACCAGAGATGAGATAATGGATTCTAAAATTCAGAAATTCAACCCAAATTTTCCCAAAATCCTTACTCTAAGAAATTCAGAATTTAGCGTGATTGGATTCAGAAGAATGAAGGAACGAGAGATATGGAGAGAGAGAATACACCGAATCAGACCAGAATCGATTACAGCTGATCTAAGAGGGTCTTCACTTGAGATGTGTGAATAGAATCTAAAATTCTGAAATTCGACTCAAAATTTTCAAAAACCCGCTTACTCTAAGAAATCCTGAATTTTGTATGATTTGATCCAGAAGAATGAAGTAGAGAGAAAGAATCTGCCAAATCAGACAAGATTCAAATACAGCTGATCTATTAGGGTCTTCACTAGAGATGAGTGAATCGAATAAAAAATTTCTGAAAATCCATATTTTTTTATTCTTACTTTAAGAAATCCAGATTTTGTGTGATTCATTCGGAAGAATAAAGGACAGAGTGAGTGAGAGAGAGAGAGAAAATCCGCCGAATCAGGCCACAATAAAATATTTTAAAAATTGCTCAGCTTCCCCCCCCCCTACATTAGTTCTTGCCAACATACCAAGCATAGGACCCTATTTACACCTTAGGACCCTTAATCTATAGATGGTCAGGTCCAACCCCTTACTGTCAGAAAGTTAACTACCAGTTTACTCTGCAAGAAATTTTTTAGAAACATGCTTCTTCTCTCTCTGGCAATGTTGACCTCTGAAGAAAAAGAAGCAGACTAATATTTTGACAGTGAAGACTCCTGGCGAAGCTCTCAGACATATGAGCTGCCCTCTCAGCTTGAAAAGTAAAATATTAAAGTCTTGAGCTTCTCTTCTGGGAGATTTTTCATGCAATTCAAAGGATGGTGTGAGGAACACAGAGGAGGGTTGCATTCTGCCAAGGTGGTGGCGTCCAAAACCAACTAAGCTTTAGACATGTTTCCCACTGAGGCATATTAACCAGGATCACTAGTGCACAAAGATTTTGGTTGGAGATTTTGTTTCTCCTTTGGATACAGAGGAAGTAATTTGCTAAGGTTTAAGGTGGATTTGTCCCCTGAAGCTTACAAACTGAATCTACAGTGGAGAGATGGCATTGCCATTGTGTGATAAGGTGTAGCATTAGCAAGCATAGCCAGAAGAACATGTTCCAGTAACCTTAGACTTGTAGAGTGATGGAGTCATGGAGAACTTCCAAAGCCTTTAGGTGGTAACTTACCCTTCACATGGGGGTTCAATTCTGCCCATTTTGTAAGCTATTTTTCTAGGAAACATTTGCATAGAAGGGAAGAGCAACCTGGAATGAGGAGAACCTACAAGCAACTGACAATAGGGCAAACTATAGACCAGAATTGGGCATGATATTGGATTATCCCCAATGAAGGAGCTGTAATTCTGGCCAAAGACCTAGCATTTTTTTCTACTTCTAAGGCCAAGTGACCTTCCTCTCTTCCAGCATGGTGCATATGTCTTCTCTCCTCTATGTATACACATTATCCCATTTACTACACAAAGGTGGTCCCTAAATTTTTTGACCAGCTCAGCCTACCAACTCTTTATCTGTGTACTGTAAGAAGGTACAAGGAATCATTGTGGATGATAGGTACGTGTCACTGAGGTTCCTGGCCTCGGTGGAGTAAGAGTCGGTTTTCATGTGTCTTTGATACCTTGGTACTTAATATGGCTGTAATAGCTGATACAGGACAGCTCTTACTGGGAGTAGTCAAAGTGCTGGGTGGGTGACTACTCTCCACGTTCCAGGCCGGGTTTTGCCAGGCATGAAACCAGCCAGCACTGCCAGGTGGAGAGGATTACCTCTGTCTGACAGTGGAGCTCAGGAGGTCTGTGTGCTGGGATCTGCGGCCTGTGCTGGGCTGGAGAGCGGAGACCCGTGTGTGTCAGGGGAACAGGCCGTCTAAAGTCTGTATTTGAACTTTCTGAGGCAGAACTGCCACCAAGGTGACTTTTGTTTTATTAACTTGCCATTGGGTTTGAAGTAACACCAACACTGCACAAGTGATGTTTTGTTTTTAGCATCATGTGTGAATAAACACTGAAGTTCTAATTACGAACTTGTATTTTCCCTCTGTACTGCACCCGCTTATCCTAATTACCAGAGCAAATCCCCTCAATAAAAATGTCAAAAATTACTTTTATAAAAACTGTTAGTCACTAAAATAGCTAAAACAGCCCCCATAAATGGTCTGCATTAAGTTGATATGGAAAACCGATGTCATAAAGTCATGACAAGAACATCCTCCACGAAGAGCTGACAAAGAAAGTGCAGGAGAGACATGGACTGTGTGTTTCCTGCTTTTCCATTTCCAGGAGCCTTAGGTTAAGTTTGGGATAGTAGTGCTGCTATCCCAAGTTTCTATAAAATATAAAGTCCTTGAGTATTTTAGCTTATTCTTGGGATCACTAACCAGTGGTGGAGTCTTTATGATTTCATGGGCATTTTTGTCAATTCATAGTAAGTGGTTGAATATGAAGGTATCTGGCCCCACTCGGTGACACTGGCTGTTAGGAAGCTATGTTCCAGGGGTATCCATCAGACTTACATCTCTGCTCTGTGGGTTACCCTGGAGGAGGAACTCTGGAGGTCTTGATTCTCCTTTTAGAAATCTTTGTAATAGGGAATTGTGAGTGCAGTTATCCTTTTGCAAGGGTCTCAGCATTGAACTTCCTCTCTACCTGACATAAAAGCATGGCATTTTCATGCCGCTGTCACTAGGAGAAGCTCAGTGCAAAGAGATTATTACAATGTATTCCTATGCACTGAGCTCCCCCTATTGGTGGCTGCAGGCAGACAGTTTTTGCAATATATTATGTAATGGGAAGCAGTGATTTAGAGTTGTATGGAGAGATTTATCAATGTATTTTTACCAGTTGTCAAATGTAAATACATCGATAAATTTTCTCCTCAGAATGAGCTTCTAATATATGATGCACTTATTGGACTTTTTCCGACACAGAAGGGAGACTTTTTTTAAATACAATTTTTTTAATTTTCTTCTGCTAAATTTTTTTTAAATTCTTCAGAAATCTGGGACGTTGTACTTTGCAATTTTTGGAGTGTTTGATGCAAGCGTACTGTCAAACTGGCTTGGCCTTGTTGGGCTCATACTAAATTTTGCTAAGGAACACTATGCAATTTGTGTGTAACCCTGAAGTGTGTCAAGTTGAAGCAGAAACACCCACCATTAAATACTTTGTTAAATAATGCAGTAATAAAAGGACACTAAACATATTTCTTTAAAAAGTTTTCAACAGAAGAATGGTAGCCACAAGTAAATTATAATGAAATACAGAGTGGGTCAATGCATTTTATGATAAGATTTACTTTCAATAGCAAAATATAACAATATAAAATGCAAAAATTGGCATGGTTTTCAAAAAAAAAAATATTGGAAATAAAAACACTAAGAAGCAATTGCCAAAACAAAAAAATAAATGAATAAAGCTTAAATTTTATAGGCAGCAAATTGTGTCCAAATTTAACTTTAAATTCCATATAAATAAAACCTAAAATAACCTGGGATATTCTGTTTCCTCTTAAACTGGAAACATCAGGAAAAAACAGACATCAGCCTAGGTCACTTGGTCTCAGATCTAGAAAAAAATGCTAAGTCTTCAGCCAGAATTACAGCTCCTTCATTATGGAGAACCTGGTGGAGTGACACACGTTTTGAGAGTCTGTGGATAAATGACTTGCTACGTCTGAATACATGAATACTTGCCTTTCTTGAAATGTTAGGCCTGTCTTTGGTGATATACGGCCTCATCTTCGTTCACTCCACATTTTCTATTTAAAAAAAAAGAAGCAAGGAATAAATATACTTCTCCCTGAATTTGAAATTTTAAAAAAACATTCTATAAAACAAATTAAACATTTTTGTCAAAAGTTGACATATTTAAATATTTATGTTGTTCTCGGGGTCAGTCTGTTGTAGTTTACATTGTTAAATGTCTATAAAAGAGGTCTATTTGTTTTAAGAAAAAGCACCACTACTGTCAATGGGCAGAATCTGGAATTGCAGCTCAGCCCATCCAAGTGCATAACAGACAATTATTATTGGCAACTAACAGATTTTTTAAAAGTCAAGCAACCACTTTATTTGAGATATTTAAAACAATATCACATTCCAGTTAACAGATTATTCAGATTATAAATGACAATGAGGGTTTATTCCATGTTCAAGATAAAAAAATACTGATCATTCACAAAATGCATTGCGATAAGTGCACGCATGTAGAATTGACAATTGTTTCAGTTGTGTATATACAGGAATATTAGATTGGTCTTTCTAGTTTAAATCATTTTCTTTAGAGAGTTCCTTGACATCAATGAACATTAATTTTTATTTGAAAAGTAGGATGATTGTACATGTAAATCCAGAAGAATAGTATTGTCTCTAATAGACACATTTTTTACTCTTAGGACTCTCTTTTTAACTACCATAATACTTCCCTCTTTGAAAAATAATATAACTACTATAATACTGCTTCTATGTACAAGAATATAACTACTATAATACTGCTCCTATGTACAAGAATATAACGACTACAATACTGCCTCCTATGTACAAGAATATAACTACTATAATACTGCTCCTATGTACAAGAATATAACTACTATAATACTGCTCCTATGTACAGGAATATAACTACTATAATACTACCTCCTGTGTACAAGAATATAACTACTATAATACTGCTCCTATGTACAAGAATATAACTGCTATAATACTGCCTCCTGTGTACAAGAATATAACTACTATAATATTGCTCCTATGTACAAGAATATAACTACTATAATACTGCTTTTATGTACAAGAATACAACTACTATAATACTGCCTCCTATGTACAAGAATATAACTACTATAATACTGCTCCTATGTACAAGAGTATAACTACTATAATACCGCCTCCTATGTACAAGAATATAACTACTATAATACTGCTCCTATGTACAAGAATATAACTACTATAATACTGCTCCTATGTACAAGAATATAACTACTATAATACTGCCTCCTATGTACAAGAATATAACTGCTATAATACTTCTCCTATGTACAAGAATATACCTACTATAATACTGCTTCTATGTACAAGAATATAACTACTATAATACTGCCCCTATGTACAAGAATATAACTACTATAATACTGCCCCTGTGTACAAGAATATAACTACTATAATACTGCCCCTATGTACAAGAATATAACTACTATAATACTGCCCCTATGTACAAGAATATAACTACTATAATACTGTCCCTATGTACAAGAATATACCTACTATAATACTGCTCCTATGTACAAGAATATGACTGCTATAATACTGCTCCTAAGTACAAGAATATAACTACTATAATACTGCCCCTGTGTACAAGAATATAACTGCTATAATACTGCCTTCTATGTACAAGAATATAACTACTATAATACTGCCTCCTATGTACAACAATATAACTACTATAATACTACTCATATGTACAACAATATAACTGCTATAATACTGCTCCTAAGTACAAGAATATAACTGCTATAATACTGCCTCCTATGTACAAGAATATAACTACTATAATACTGCTCATATGTACAAGAATATAACTACTATAATACTGCTCATATGTACAAGAATATAACTTCTATAATACTGCTCCTATGTACAAGAATATAACTACTATAATACTGCCCCTATGTACAAGAATATAACTACTATAATACTGCTCCTATGTACAAGAATATAACTACTATAATACTGCCTCTTATGTACAAGAATATCACTACTATAATACTGCCTCCTATGTACAAGAATATAACTACTATAATACTGCTCATATGTACAAGAATATAACTACTATAATACTGCTCCTATGTACAAGAATATAACTACTATAATACTGCCTCTTATGTACAAGAATATAACTACTATAATACTACTCCTATGTACAAGAATATAACTACTTTATTACTGCCTTCTATGTACAGGAATACAACTACTATAATACTGCTTCTCTGCTTCGGTGTACAGGAATATAACTACTATAATACTGCTCCGATGTACAAGAAAATTCCTACCATAATACTGCCCCATGTGTACAAAAATAAACTACATAATAATTTCCAGGTCTAGTGACTGGAGTAGATATTCTTTGTTCTTCATTGTTCAGATGAATCTTGGGTCAGTCCGTTAGACCTTTGCAGCAGTCCTGTGGTGGATATTCTGGCAGTGATTGGGCAATTTTTATTAAAATATTATCTTTACATATTTGTCTACAAGGTCACTTGCCAAAACTTTATAAAATTAAGTCCTCGGTAACCAGCTATTTGCAGAATATGCTCCAGTTTCCATGGTCGGCTGCTGGAGTTGTTGATGGAGTAAATGGTTTGGCCCTAATGATGTTTAATTGCTTATCCAGGAAAACCGAGCTCCGCTGGGTGTTTAGTGGAGTCTGAGGCTTCCAGAGGTGAAGTGTACAGGCTGCCTGTGAATGGGAACACTCTGTGACTATGATGCATCGTGCAGCTGTGTCACTGCTCTCCCTCACGTTCTACGCCATAGTTTTTTGCTTGTTCCAGTCTTGGGGCTGTATTAGGGTGACATTAACCTTTTATGTGTAGTTACTAATTTTTATTCAGCACACTTTATATACGCTCAGTGTCCATTTTTCTCATATTGGGTATGGGTTTCCTTTGAGCCCCCAAATACTGTATTAGATCTACCTTTCTAGTCCTAGATATGAACCTCCCCACGTAGTTCCCCGGTGTAACCCTTTATACTGATGACCTATCTTCAGGACAGGTCTTTTGTATGTGATCTGTGATGGTCCGATGCCTGGCTGTCACCACCAATTAGCTATTCGAAGAGGCTGCGGTGCATCGGTAGGCGCCGAGTCCTTCTCACAGCTTGCCAAAGACAGGACCATTCAATTATGGCTTGGTATTACAGCCCATCAACTTGAATCGGACTGTGGCCACATGACTAAGATGAGGCAGCGGAGCATGAAGGTCTCTTCAAACATCTCATCATTGGGTGTTCTACTAGTTGGACCCCAACCAATCAGATCCTGATGACCTATCCTGAGAATAAGCTATTGTATTAACAAGTTGGACAACCCCTTTAACTTTATTAGACTCATCTTTTGACTTCTGTATATGGCCCATCAATTAGGTCCCCTCTATGACCTCCTTTTATTCTATTAGGTCTACTTCTAGCACTGGATAAAATCTCTCCTACTTTTACCTGCAGCCTCCTGAATTCTTTTATGGAATAAGATCCTGGAAATGTCCCTCAAAGATCTTTGTCCTTGTTGAAATGATAATGTCAGGCCATTGGCCAAAGTGCCAGAATATGTCTAAGGTGCTACGTTTTAGATTTGGTGATGGTGCAGCCAATGGAGTAGACCAAAGTCAATATCATGCTCATATTGTAAAATGTCTCATTAGGGGAATTGATATTTTTCTCCATAACCCTCTTCAGTCACCAAATGTTACTCAATGTAGATTAATACAGTATACGTACATAGAAGAAGAGGGGATGGAGTTGCATATTCTCTCTAAGTTTGTCTGAGACTGTCTGCTGTGAGAGGGGAGGAGGAGCAGAAGTGAAGAGATATTTTCTTGGCTCAGAGTTCTGTGTGCAGGACTATGGGATATTTGGGTACCAGGGACTACTCTGGCCAGAAGGCATTATGTATTTGACAGGTCACAGCACCTACGTGTAGACCATCACATTCACAACTATGAAGGTTCATACAGACTAGCGTTGGTGGAGCAGAGCACAACTGTGAGAACTGCTTTGGTGCATTATTCAATTTTGCTCAAATTTGGACATGCAGTTATATTTGTATGTCAAGGATCAAACCCAATATGAGCATTGCTAGACCATGGTTGAGGCCTAAACATCGGAGATCTGTCAGCAGAGAGTCCTGTCAGTCAGTAGAGTCACTTCTGTCTTGATGTTGGACCCAGGAGGATGAGCAGCTGTACTTCATTTACACGTCGTCCTTTATATCCTGATTACTTATTTATATTACATCGTAGCAGACTATGAAATACGGTTAATCTTCTTATTTATTTACTTTTTGCCTTTTTTTTTGCCTTTTTCCACTCTAGATCCCTCAAGGTTTCATCTGACCATGGAGAAACATCCAATTACTCAGACATTTTCTTTGGTTTGGCAGAACACACTATAATGCCATACATCTGTAGTTTGCTAAGGATCCTCCTTTTTTCTTCCTTCTCCTCTGTAACTTGGAGACGCGGCCAAATAGCACTGAGCAAAGTTCATAAAACGGGAAAGAAATAACAAAAAACACCTAAGAAAATAATCAAACCACTCTCTGCTTTCTGAAGGTTTAATGCTTGTTTAGTGAGAATGAATGCAATTTTCATATTTATTTGCATAAAATCATACCACATCGACAAACTTCATTTATTTTCTGCAGGCGGTTAGATATCACATTACACATGGCCGCTCCACAAACATTTAACTGATTCAGAGCTGGAGGATGGGGGGGGAGCTGATTGGATGGATTGTCAAGGAATCCCAAACCACAATGATGTTTTATGTAATGATCCTAGTGTAAATCTGCAGAGTAGGAAATATGAGGATCTCATCTCCACAAACACCACCCCCTCTACAACCATTACAACCACTACAGCGAGAACCCCACCTGCCTCTAACACCACTGTCACCACCATCTCAACCATCCCTGCCACTTCTTGATCCACCTTCACCATTGCTAGCACTACCAGCACCAATACCATCACTACCACTACTACTACCACCAATACTAACAGGACCATGACCTCTACCCAGGACCATATTTACAACAACTACGACCACCACCTCTAACATGTATATCTCTACTGTCACCTCTACCACCACCACACCTACTAAGACCACCACCACCTCTAACATTTATATCTCTACTATCACCTCTACCACCACAACTACTAGGACCACCACCACCTGTAACATTTATATCTCTACTATCGCCTCTTCCACCACCACAACTACTAGGACCACCACCACCTCCAACATTCATATCTCTACTATCACCTCTACCACCACCACAACTACTAGGACCACTACCACCTCTAACATTTATATCTCTACTGTCACCTCTACCACCACCACAACTACTATGAGCACCACCACTAATATTGATCTCTACTATCACCTCTACCACCACCAAAACTACTAGGACCACCACCACCTCTAACATTTATATCTCTATTATAACCTCTACCACCACAACTACTAGGACCACCACCACATGTAACATTTATCTCTACTATTAACTCTATCACCACCACAACTACTAGGACCACCACCACCTATAACATGTATATCTCTACTATCACCTCTACCACCACCACAACTACTGAACCACCACCATCTGTAACATTTGTATCTCTTCTTTCACCTCTTCCTCCACCACAACTACTATGACCACCACCACCACTAACATTTATCTCTACTGTCACTTTTACCACAACTACTAGGACCAACACCACCTCTAACATTTATATCTCTACTATAACCTCTACCGCCACAACTACTAGGACCACCACCACCTGTAACATTTATCTCTACTATTACCTCTACTACCACCACAACTACTAGGACCACCACCACCTGTAACATTTATATCTCTTCTATGACCACTGCCACCACAACTACTAGGATCACCACCACCTCTAACATTTATCTCTCTACTATTATCTCTACCACCACCACAACTACTAGGACCACCACCACTTGTAACATTTATATCTCTAGTATGACCTCTACCACCATAACTACAGGATCACCACCACCTCTAACATTTATCTCTCTACTATTACCTCTACCACCACCACAACTAATAGGACCACCACCACCTCTACCACTTCTACTGCACTGACCACTATCAGTACCACTTAAGTCAGTTTCTACTTGAACATTGCAATAAAAGTGCATTTTCATAATAACTTTATACAATTTCTCTAAACAGCCGATGCTACCTTTTGCTGCTGTTAGGCTACATGCACACGACCGTATGTGTTTTTCGGTCCGCAAATTGGGGATCCGTAAAAAAAAACTGATGCCATCCGTATGCATCCGTATTTTTTTGCGGATCCAAAAATATAACATGTCCCATTCTTGTTCGTTTTAGGCATTGTTACAACGTTCGTGTGCATGTAGCCTAACTCATATAGGGCGAATAGTGAGCTATAATGGTTACCACTACTTAAGCAAATGGGGCAAGAAATAGTCACAGCCATGTGCAATGTGGATTCAAAGAGACTGGTGGTGCCGAATGGTGAGGCAGGGTCCAGAAACTCCCTATTAAAGGGATTGCAAAAACGATAAAATAAAAAGAGGAGATGGGCCTTGTTACTGACTCTTGACCCATTATACATGGGATTTCTTTACTTAACATATTTATACAGTTGAGATAGGCCAGTACTGGATGGAAAACCCGAGGAGACACACCTGGCCATTATAACTTCCACATGACTTAAATTAATTATTGTTACTACATTAAATATATTTTATTAGGCAGAGAATTTCACTCCCCCTCACAGACGGTAAGGCCAGTAATTCTCTGCAGGTGTTCGGTGTGGTTAAGTATTTGAACACATTATACAATTAAAGCGACACTCTCCTTCGTTAAGAAAAGCACCATGTAATGTCACAAGCGAGATATCGCTTTATATATCTTGATTAGGGCAGCTCTCAGCACAAAGAGGACACAGGTGTAGTTTCTGGTTGGGGTAGAAGAGATTTCTATATCATCTCTATATCTGCATGTGTCCATTTCAATACAGAACTTTTCTCTATGAATATGTGTATTATCAGAAGAGTATATAGGAGTATTTAAAAAAGTTCCCAGCAAAACAAAACCTCAGTCAAAAATGTGAGACCTAAGAACAGAATGGAGATTTTTTCCCCCAAGTTCCATATATAATACATTATAATGTATAATATATAACATATAACATTACTGTAGGGAAGGGGACAATAAACCAGTTACCTGACACCAAGACTACAACTCTCAGCCTCCCCTCCATGTTCATAGACATCATAGGAATCGGAATCTTTTCTCCAAATGCAAATAATATTACGAGGATGGTAAACTTGAGTTACATCCTGTATTATATTTCAGAGCTGCACTCGCTATTCTGCTGGTGCAGTCACTGTGTATATACATTACATTACTTATCCTGTACTGATCCTGAGTTACATCCTGTATTATACTCCAGAGCTGCACTCACTATTCTGCTGGTGCAGTCACTGTGTACATGCATTACTTATCCTGTACTGATCTTGAGTTACATCCTGTATTATACTCCAGAGCTGCACTCACTATTCTGCTGGTGGAGTCACTGTGTACATACATTACATTACTTATCCTGTACTGATCCTGAGTTACATCCTGTATTATACTCCAGAGCTGCACTCACTATTCTGCTGGTGCAGTCACTGTGTACATACATTACATTACTTATCCTGTACTGATCCTGAGTTACATCCTGTATTATACTCCAGAGCTGCACTCACTATTCTGCTGGTGCAGTCACTGTGTACATACATTACATTACTTATCCTGTACTGATCCTGAGTTACATCCTGTATTATACTCCAGAGCTGCACTCACTATTCTGCTGGTGCAGTCACTGTGTACATGCATTACTTATCCTGTACTGATCTTGAGTTACATCCTGTATTATACTCAAGAGCTGCACTCACTATTCTGCTGGTGCAGTCACTGTGTACATGCATTACTTATCCTGTACTGATTCTGAGTTACATCCTGTATTATACTCCAGAGCTGCACTCACTATTCTGCTTATGTCTTAAGTTATGTCTGTAAAATACTGCAGAGCTGCACTCACTATTCGGCAGCCTTCAAAGCTGAAATCTTCCAGCATCTTCTGATTCCCCAGTGTCTGCAAAGAACTTGTGATTTGCACTCTAAAAAGTATATTCTTTGTACTAAGGTTTGTATAGTCATCTATTGTAAAAGGAAAAGCACAGCAAGGACTCTTCGTTGTCCATGTGCAAGAACAGCATCATATAGGCAGGTGTGTACTGTGATGGTCAGATTGAAATCTGTTGGCAATTCTAACGTGTAATTAGATATGACCTTTTCACCTACTACTACATTGAAATCTTATTTCATTGTTATGCTTTGCTGAGAAAGATCACTCATCAACTGACCATAAACCTGAATTATATGTTAAGAAAGCCAACTAAATGATAATTCTCAATCTACAATAATGTAACTACAGTAAACTGTCCAATATGTGCAAGAATATAACTACTATAATACTGCCCCCTGTGTAGAATATAACTACTATAATACTGTCTCCTATGTACAAGAATATAACTACTATAATACTACTCCTATGTTCAAGAATATAACTACTATAATACTGCCTCCTATGTACAAGAATATAACTACTATAATACTGCCTCCTATGTACAAGAATATAACTACTATAATACTGCTCCTATGTACAAGAATATAACTACTATAATACTGCCTCCTATGTACAAGAATATAACTACTAAAGTACTGCCTCCTATGTACAAGAATATAAGAATTATAACACTGCCCCTATGTACAAGAATAAAACTACTATAATACTGTCTACTATATACAAGATTATAACTACTATAATACTGCCTCCTATGTACAAGAATATAACTACTATAATACTGCTCCTATGTACAAGAATATAACTACTATAATACTGCTCCTATGTACAAGAATATATCTACTATAATACTGCCTCCTATGTACATGAATATAACTACTATAATACTGCCTCCTATGTACAAGAATATAACTACTATAATACTGCTCCTATGTGCAAGACTATAACTACTATAATATCTCCTCCTTTGTACAAGAATATAACTACTATAATACAGCTTCTATGTACAATAATATGACTACTATAATACTGCTCCTATGTACAAGAACATAACTACTATAATACTGCCTCCTATGTACAAGAATATATCTACTATAATACTGCCTCCTATGTACAAGAATATAACTACTATAATACTGCTCCTATGTACAAGAATATAACTACTATAATACAGCTTCTATGTACAAGAATATGACTACTATAATACTGCCTCCTATGTACAAGAATATAACTACTATAATACTGCCTCCTATGTACAAGAATATAATTACTAAAGTACTGCCTCCTATGTACAAGAATAAAATAATTATAACACTGCCCCTATGTACAAGAATAAAACTACTATAATACTGTCTACTATATACAAGATTATAACTACTATAATACTGCCTCCTATGTACAAGAATATAACTACTATAATACTGCTCCTATGTACAAGAATATAACTACTATAATACTGCTCCTATGTACAAGAACATAACTACTATAATACTGCCTCCTATGTACAAGAATATATCTACTATAATACTGCCTCCTATGTACAAGAATATATCTACTATAATACTGCCTCCTATGTACAAGAATATAACTACTATAATACTGCCTCCTATGTACAAGAATATAGCTACTATAATACTGCTCCTATGTGCAAGACTATAACTACTATAATACTGCCTCCTATGTACAAGAATATAACTACTATAATACTGCTCCTATGTACAAGAATATAACTACTATAATACTGCTCCTATGTACAAGAATATAACTACTATAATACTGCTCCTATGTACAAGAATATAACTACTATAATACTGCTCCTATGTACAAGAATATAACTGCTATAATACTGCTCCTATGTACAAGAATATAACTACTATAATACTGCTCCTATGTACAAGAATATAACTACTATAATACTGCCTCCTATGTACAAGAATATAGCTACTATAATACTGCTCCTATATACAAGAATATAACTACTACAATACTGCCCCTATGTACAAGAATATAACTACTATAATATCTCCTCCTTTGTACAAGAATATAACTACTATAATACTGCCTCCTATGTACAAGAATATAACTACTATAATACTGCCTCTATGTACAAGAATATAACTACTATAATACTGCTTCTATGTACAAGAATATGACTACTATAATACTGCTCCCTGTGTAGAAGAATATATCTACTATAATACTCCCCCTATGTACAACAATTAGTGATAAGCGAGCATGATCGGCCGAACTGCTGTTCGGCTCGAGCATCGCTATGCTCGGCAGATTCGAGTGTTCGGCCGAATAATTTGCATGCTCAAATACAATTTATTACAATGGAAGGCAATAGGAGAACCCCAGACACCCTCTGCTCGGAAGAGAAGAGGGTGTCTGGTTCATAAAAAAAGGTTAGAAATTTATAGAAACCCCATTAAAATGGTTTGGAAACAGCATTAAGAGGATGTCTGGATGCGTCTTAGACTCCTATTATGTATGACATACAATAGACTAGGCTTTATGCCAAAAGCCAGGTATGTACAAGCCATAAATCTATCCATGAGACAGATAACAGCCAGCATACCTTACAATGTCAGACTTGTGCACTATGAGATATTCCAAACTAGCTCTCCTCTGACTGAAAACCAATAAACCTCAAAGTTATTTTGCAAATGTTGGATGGCTTGGGTAGACCTGCGCACCTAGATCAATATCATTAGGGCGACAAAAAGTTTTCTGATTATCCTCACATAATATTAAATAACTTTTCTATACAGTTTTATCATGTAAAACTCATTTGCATAAACATGGGCATATGGAAAAGACATGCAAATGAGCAGAATCTGCCTTGTTTTTCAGCTGTCATAAGACTATGAAATCCAATAGATGACACTATTGAGTTATGAACAGCGCCCTCTATTGGTTTCACAGTCTTGTGACAAAACAAATATTCTTGTCAGTAGACTATGAAACCAAACTACAAATTGGTGTGGTATTAAAAAGCAGGAAGTGCTCAACCCCATATGCAATGGTGCATCTATACTGGGGGGGCAGATCCTGCACTTGTGACCCGTTGCTAATGGCAATCCCCAGCAAAAATGGGTGGGGCTCAGAGCTCTCTGCCTCCTCCCATTGTATGCATGGTCACATGCTGGAGGTTACTGGGAGATTGCTTTGTAATTCGCCCACTGGCTCCTGGTATTGCCCATACGGCCCAGGTAGGTTTAGCATTAGGTTCCCGAGCTACTTGAGAAACCTTGGCGTGGTGCTCGGGCTCAGACATGTCCTCCAAGCAGGATATGTTGGCTAATTCTCAATTTTACATCAGTATGAGGGTTAGTAAGACCGCATAGTGCACCTGTCTCTGTTTTTGTTATGTTATTTAGACTATGAAACCAATAGAGGGTGCTGTTCATAACTCAATAGTGCCATCTATTGGTTTCATAGTCTTCTTACAAGAATATTTGTCTTCTCATAAGAATGTGAAACCAATAGAGGGCGCTGTTCATAACTCAATAGTGCCATCTATTGGTTTCATAGTCTTCTGACAAGAATATTAGACTGAGTCTTATGACAAGCTTATTAGTGTAGCCTTTTGCATGAAAAATTTGCGATAAATATTTGCGATCTACATTGAGTTATTACCCAGCTTTTCCAGTGTCAGATATTATCACTGACTTACTACATAATTATTACATAATATTCACTATATTGCTATATATTCCATTTTTTGAATATTCGCTACACTAATAGGCTTGTCATAAGACTAAGTCTAATATTCTTGTCAGAAGACTATGAAACCAATAGAGGGCGCTATTGAGTTATGAATAGAGTTGAGCGAACACCTGGATGTTCGGGTTCGAGAAGTTCGGCCGAACATCCCGGAAATGTTCGGGTTCGGGATCCGAACCCGATCCGAACTTCGTCCCGAACCCGAACCCCATTGAAGTCAATGGGGACCCGAACTTTTCGGCACTAAAAAGGCTGTAAAACAGCCCAGGAAAGAGCTAGAGGGCTGCAAAAGGCAGCAACATGTAGGTAAATCCCCTGCAAACAAATGTGGATAGGGAAATGAATTAAAATAAAAATTAAATAAATAAAAATTAACCAAAATCAATTGGAGAGAGGTTCCATAGCAGAGAATCTGGCTTCCCGTCACCCACCACTGGAACAGTCCATTCTCAGATATTTAGGCCCCGGCACCCAGGCAGAGGAGAGAGGTCCCGTAACAGAGAATCTGTCTTCATGTCAGCAGAGAATTAGTCTGCATGTCATAGCAGAGAATGAGGCTTCACGTCAGCCACCACTGCAACAGTCCATTGGCATATATTTAGGCCCAGCACACACACAGGCAGAGGAGAGAGGTCCCGTAACAGAGAATCTGGCTTCATGTCAGCAGAGAATCAGTCTGCATGTCATAGCAGAGAATCAGGCTTCACGTCAGCCACCACTGCAACAGTCCATTGTCATAAATTTAGGCCCAGCACCCAGGCAGAGGAGAGAGGTCCCGTAACAGAGAATCTGGCTTCATGTCAGCAGAGAATCAGTCTTCATATCATAGCAGAGAATCAGGCTTCACGTCACCCACCACTGTAAGAGTCAATTTTCATAAATTTAGGCCCAGAACCCAGGCAGAGGAGAAAGGTCCCGTAACAGACAATCTGGCTTCATGTCAGCAGAGAATCAGTCTTCATATCATAGCAGAGAATCAGGCTTCACGTCACCCACCACTGTAAGAGTCAATTTTCATAAATTTAGGCCCAGAACCCAGGCAGAGGAGAAAGGTCCCGTAACAGACAATCTGGCTTCATGTCAGCAGAGAATCAGTCTTCATATCATAGCAGAGAATCAGGCTTCACGTCACCCACCACTGTAAGAGTCAATTTTCATAAATTTAGGCCCAGAACCCAGGCAGAGGAGAAAGGTCCCGTAACAGACAATCTGGCTTCATGTCAGCAGAGAATCAGTCTTCATATCATAGCAGAGAATCAGGCTTCACGTCACCCACCACTGTAAGAGTCAATTTTCATAAATTTAGGCCCAGAACCCAGGCAGAGGAGAAAGGTCCCGTAACAGACAATCTGGCTTCATGTCAGCAGAGAATCAGTCTTCATATCATAGCAGAGAATCAGGCTTCACGTCACCCACCACTGTAAGAGTCAATTTTCATAAATTTAGGCCCAGAACCCAGGCAGAGGAGAAAGGTCCCGTAACAGACAATCTGGCTTCATGTCAGCAGAGAATCAGTCTTCATATCATAGCAGAGAATCAGGCTTCACGTCACCCACCACTGTAAGAGTCAATTTTCATAAATTTAGGCCCAGAACCCAGGCAGAGGAGAAAGGTCCCGTAACAGACAATCTGGCTTCATGTCAGCAGAGAATCAGTCTTCATATCATAGCAGAGAATCAGGCTTCACGTCACCCACCACTGTAAGAGTCAATTTTCATAAATTTAGGCCCAGAACCCAGGCAGAGGAGAAAGGTCCCGTAACAGACAATCTGGCTTCATGTCAGCAGAGAATCAGTCTTCATATCATAGCAGAGAATCAGGCTTCACGTCACCCACCACTGTAAGAGTCAATTTTCATAAATTTAGGCCCAGAACCCAGGTAGAGGAGAAAGGTCCCGTAACAGACAATCTGGCTTCATGACAGCAGAGAATCAGTCTGCATGTCATAGCAGAGAATCAGGCTTCACGTCAGCCACCACTGCAACAGTCCATTGTCATAAATTTAGGCCCAGCACCCAGGCAGAGGAGAGAGGTCCCGTAACAGAGGATCTGGCTTCATGTCAGCAGAGAATCAGTCTGCATGTCATAGCAGAGAATGAGGCTTCACGTCAGCCACCACTGCAACAGTCCATTGGCATATATTTAGGCCCAGCACACACACAGGCAGAGGAGAGAGGTCCCGTAACAGACAATCTGGCTTCATGTCAGCAGAGAATTAGTCTGCATGTCATAGCAGAGAATGAGGCTTCACGTCACCCACCACTGCAACAGTCCATTGGCATATATTCAGGCCCAGCACCCAGGCAGAGGAGAGAGGTCCCGTAACAGAGGATCTGGCTTCATGTCAGCAGAGAATCAGTCTGCATGTCATAGCAGAGAATGAGGCTTCACGTCAGCCACCACTGCAACAGTCCATTGTCATATATTTAGGCCCAGCACCCAGGCAGAGGAGGGAGGTCCCGTAACAGAGAATCTGTCTTCATGTCAGCAGAGAATTAGTCTGCATGTCATAGCAGAGAATCAGGCTTCACGTCAGCCACCACTGCAACAGTCCATTGGCATATATTTAGGCCCAGCACCCAGGCAGAGGAGGGAGGTCCCGTAACAGAGAATCTGTCTTCATGTCAGCAGAGAATTAGTCTGCATGTCATAGCAGAGAATGAGGCTTCACGTCACCCACCACTGCAACAGTCCATTGGCATATATTTAGGCCTAGCACACAGGCAGAGGAGAGGTTCATTCAACTTTGGGTAGCCTCGCAATATAATGGTAAAATGAAAATAAAAATAGGATTGAATGAGGAAGTGCCCTGGAGTCCAATAATATATGGTTATGGGGAGGTAGTTAATGTCTAATCTGGACAAGGGACGGACAGGTCCTGTGGGATCCATGCCTGGTTCATTTTTATGAACGTCAGCTTGTCCACATTGGCTGTAGACAGGCGGCTGCGTTTGTCTGTAATGACGCCCCCTGCCGTGCTGAATACACGTTCAGACAAAACGCTGGCTGCCGGGCAGGCCAGCACCTCCAAGGCATAAAAGGCTAGCTCTGGCCACGTGGACAATTTAGAGACCCAGAAGTTGAATGGGGCCGAACCATCAGTCAGTACGTGGAGGGGTGTGCACACGTACTGTTCCACCATGTTAGTGAAATGTTGCCTCCTGCTAACACGTTGCGTATCAGGTGGTGGTGCAGTTAGCTGTGGCGTGTTGACAAAAGTTTTCCACATCTCTGCCATGCTAACCCTGCCCTCAGAGGAGCTGGCCGTGACACAGCTGCCTTGGCGACCTCTTGCTCCTCCTCTGCCTTGGCCTTGGGCTTCCACTTGTTCCCCTGTGACATTTGGGAATGCTCTCAGTAGCGCGTCTACCAACGTGCGCTTGTACTCGCGCATCTTCCTATCACGCTCCAGTGCAGGAAGTAAGGTGGGCACATTGTCTTTGTAGCGTGGATCCAGCAGGGTGGCAACCCAGTAGTCCGCACAGGTTAAAATGTGGGCAACTCTGCTGTCGTTGCGCAGGCACTGCAGCATGTAGTCGCTCATGTGTGCCAGGCTGCCCAGGGGTAAGGACAAGCTGTCCTCTGTGGGAGGCGTATCGTCATCGTCCTGCCTTTCCCCCCAGCCACGCACCAGTGATGGACCCGAGCTGCGTTGGGTGCCACCCCGCTGTGACCATGCTTCATCCTCATCCTCCTCCACCTCCTCCTCATCCTCGTCCTCCTCGTCCTCCAGTAGTGGGCCCTGGCTGGCCACATTTGTACCTGGCCTCTGCTGTTGCAAAAAACCTCCCTCTGAGTCACTTCGAAGAGACTGGCCTGAAAGTGCTAAAAATGACCCCTCTTCCTCATCCTCCTCCTCCTCCTCCTGGGCCACCTCCTGTTCCATCATCGCCCTAAGTGTTTTCTCAAGGAGACATAGAAGTGGTATTGTAACGCTGATAACGGTGTCATCGCCACTGGCCATGTTGGTGGAGTACTCGAAACAGCGCAACAGGGCACACAGGTCTCGCATGGAGGCCCAGTCATTGGTGGTGAAGTGGTGCTGTTCTGTAGTGCGACTGACCCGTGCGTGCTGCAGCTGAAACTCCACTATGGCCTGCTGCTGCTCGCACAGTCTGTCCAGCATGTGCAAGGTGGAGTTCCACCTGGTGGGCACGTCGCATATGAGGCGGTGAGCGGGAAGGCCGAAGTTACGCTGTAGCGCAGACAGGCGAGCAGCGGCAGGATGTGAACGCCGGAAGCGCGAACAGACGGCCCGCACTTTATGCAGCAGCTCTGACATGTCGGGGTAGTTGTGAATGAACTTCTGCACCACCAAATTCAGCACATGCGCCAAGCAAGGGATGTGCGTCAAATTGGCTAGTCCCAGAGCTGCAACGAGATTTCGCCCATTATCACACACCACCAGGCCGGGCTTGAGGCTCACCGGCAGCAACCACTCGTCGGTCTGTTGTTCAATACCCCGCCACAACTCCTGTGCGGTGTGGGGCCTGTCCCCCAAACATATGAGTTTCAGAATGGCCTGCTGACGTTTACCCCGGGCTGTGCTGAAGTTGGTGGTGAAGGTGTGTGGCTGACTGGATGAGCAGGTGGAAGAAGAGGAGGAGGAAGCCGAGAAGGAGGAGGTGGCAACAGGAGGCAAAGAATGTTGCCCTGCGATCCTTGGCGGCGGCAGGACGTGCGCCAAACAGCTCTCCGCCTGGGGCCCAGCTGCCACTACATTTACCCAGTGTGCAGTTAGGGAGATATAGCGTCCCTGGCCGTGCTTACTGGTCCACGTATCTGTGGTTAGGTGGACCTTGCTACAGATGGCGTTGCGCAGTGCACACTTGATTTTATCGGATACTTGGTTGTGCAGGGAAGGCACGGCTCTCTTGGAGAAGTAGTGCCGGCTGGGAACAACATACTGTGGGACAGCAAGCGACATGAGCTGTTTGAAGCTGTCTGTGTCCACCAGCCTAAATGACAGCATTTCATAGGCCAGTAGTTTAGAAATGCTGGCATTCAGGGCCAGGGATCGAGGGTGGCTAGGTGGGAATTTACGCTTTCTATCAAATGTTTGTGAGATGGAGAGCTGAACGCTGGCGTGTGACATGGTTGAGACGCTTGGTGACGGAGGTGGTGGTGGTGGTGTTGGTGGTACATCCCCTGTTTGCTGGGCGGCAGGTGCCAACGTTCCTCCAGAGGCGGAGGAAGAGGCCGAGGCGGCAGCAGCAGAATAGGCCGAGGCGGCAGCAGCAGAAGAGGTAGCAGGGGGAGCCTGAGTGACTTCCTTGGTTTTAAGGTGTTTACTCCACTGCAGTTCATGCTTTGCATGCAGGTGCCTGGTCATGCAGGTTGTGCTCAGGTTCAGAACGTTAATGCCTCGCTTCAGGCTCTGATGGCACAGCGTGCAAACCACTCGGGTCTTGTCGTCAGCACATTGTTTGAAGAAGTGCCATGCCAGGGAACTCCTTGAAGCTGCCTTTGGGGTGCTCGGTCCCAGATGGCGGCGGTCAGTAGCAGGCGGAGTCTCTTGGCGGCGGGTGTTCTGCTTTTGCCCACTGCTCCCTCTTTTGCTACGCTGTTGGCTCGGTCTCACCACTGCCTCTTCCTCCGAACTGTGAAAGTCAGTGGCACGACCTTCATTCCATGTGGGGTCTAGGACCTCATCGTCCCCTGCATCGTCTTCCACCCAGTCTTGATCCCTGACCTCCTGTTCAGTCTGCACACTGCAGAAAGACGCAGCAGTTGGCACCTGTGTTTCGTCATCATCAGAGACATGCTGAGGTGGTATTCCCATGTCCTCATCATCAGGAAACATAAGTGGTTGTGCGTCAGTGCATTCTATGTCTTTCACCGCTGGGGAAGGGCTAGGTGGATGCCCTTGGGAAACCCTGCCAGCGGAGTCTTCAAACAGCATAAGAGACTGCTGCATAACTTGAGGCTGAGACAGTTTCCCTGGTATGCATGGGGGTGATGTGACAGACTGATGGGGTTGGTTTTCAGGCGCCATCTGTGCGCTTTCTGCAGAAGACTGGGTGGGAGATAATGTGAACGTGCTGGATCCACTGTCGGCCACCCAATTGACTAATGCCTGTACCTGCTCAGGCCTTACCATCCTTAGAACGGCATTGGGCCCCACCATATATCGCTGTAAATTCTGGCGGCTACTGGGACCTGAGGTAGTTGGTACACTAGGACGTGTGGATGTGGCAGAACGGCCACGTCCTCTCCCAGCACCAGAGGGTCCACTAACACCACCACGACCATGTCCACGTCCGCGTCCCTTACTAGATGTTTTTCTCATTGTTATGGTTCACCACAACAACAAATATATTATTTGGCCCAATGTATTGTATTCAAATTCAGCGGGATATAAATTTGAGGCCTAGTATTTAGGCGCTGGGTCACCGGTATGGATTTAGTGACAGAATTAGACTTGGAAATGCACAGAAGCGTGTGTGTGAAGTTATTCTGAATGACCCAATGTGCACCTTGAATATTATATACCCTTTTTGGGATAGATTTCAAATAGCTCTGATATAGCAGGAACCACTAAATTATGAAATTGCTAAATTGGGAATTGTACTTCAACCCAGAACAAAAAATGTGCTTTGACGGACACTAAATATCTTGCCCAGCAACAACAGTACAGCGGTGGGTAACGAGAGATTTAGAGGGATTTAAATTTGAGGCCTAGTATTTAGGCGCTGGGTCACCGGTATGGATTTAGTGACAGAATTAGACTTGGAAATACACAGTAGCGGGTGTGTGTGAAGTTATTCTGAATGACCCTATGTGCACCTTCAATATTATATACCCTTTTAGGGATAGATTTCAAATAGCTCTGATATAGCAGAAACCACTAAATTATGAAATTGCTAAATTGGGAATTGTACTTCAACCCAGAACAAAAAATGTGCTTTGACGGACACTAAATATCTTGCCCAGCAACAACAGTACAGCGGTGGGTAACGAGAGATTTAGAGGGATTTAAATTTGAGGCCTAGTATTTAGGCGCTGGGTCACCGGTATGGATTTAGTGACAGAATTAGACTTGGAAATGCACAGAAGCGTGTGTGTGAAGTTATTCTGAATGACCCTATGTGCACCTTCAATATTATATACCCTTTTAGGGATAGATTTCAAATAGCTCTGATATAGCAGAAACCACTAAATTATGAAATTGCTAAATTGGGAATTGTACTTCAACCCAGAACAAAAAATGTGCTTTGACGGACACTAAATATCTTGCCCAGCAACAACAGTACAGCGGTGGGTAACGAGAGATTTAGAGGGATTTAAATTTGAGGCCTAGTATTTAGGCGCTGGGTCACCGGTATGGATTTAGTGACAGAATTAGACTTGGAAATGCACAGAAGCGTGTGTGTGAAGTTATTCTGAATGACCCTATGTGAACCTTCAATATTATATACCCTTTTAGGGATAGATTTCAAATAGCTCTGATATAGCAGAAACCACTAAATTATGAAATTGCTAAATTGGGAATTGTACTTCAACCCAGAACAAAAAATGTGCTTTGACGGACACTAAATATCTTGCCCAGCAACAACAGTACAGCGGTGGGTAACGAGAGATTTAGAGGGATTTAAATTTGAGGCCTAGTATTTAGGCGCTGGGTCACCGGTATGGATTTAGTGACAGAATTAGACTTGGAAATGCACAGAAGCGTGTGTGTGAAGTTATTCTGAATGACCCTATGTGCACCTTCAATATTATATACCCTTTTAGGGATAGATTTCAAATAGCTCTGATATAGCAGAAACCACTAAATTATGAAATTGCTAAATTGGGAATTGTACTTCAACCCAGAACAAAAAATGTGCTTTGACGGACACTAAATATCTTGCCCAGCAACAACAGTACAGCGGTGGGTAACGAGAGATTTAGAGGGATTTAAATTTGAGGCCTAGTATTTAGGCGCTGGGTCACCGGTATGGATTTAGTGACAGAATTAGACTTGGAAATGCACAGAAGCGTGTGTGTGAAGTTATTCTGAATGACCCTATGTGCACCTTCAATATTATATACCCTTTTAGGGATAGATTTCAAATAGCTCTGATATAGCAGAAACCACTAAATTATGAAATTGCTAAATTGGGAATTGTACTTCAACCCAGAACAAAAAATGTGCTTTGACGGACACTAAATATCTTGCCCAGCAACAACAGTACAGCGGTAACGAGAGATTTAGAGGGATTTAAATTTGAGGCCTAGTATTTAGGCGCTGGGTGACAGGTATGGGTTTAGTGACAGAATTAGACTTGGAAATACACAGTAGCGGGTGTGTGTGAAGTTATTCTGAATGACCCAATGTGCACCTTCAATATTATATACCCTTTTTGGGATAGATTTCAAATAGCTCTGATATAGCAGGAACCACTAAATTATGAAATTGCTAAATTGGGAATTGTATTTCAACCCAGAACAAAAAATGTGCTTGAACGGACACTAAATAACTCGCCCAGCTACAGCACTAGGGACAGATTTAGCTGGATATAAATTTGAGGCCTAGTATTTAGGCGCTGGGTGACCGGTATGGATTTAGTGACAGAATTAGACTGGGATATGGCCAAAAAATAAACAGACTATTGCTGGTTAAATGCACTTGGTGTGACAGCTTCACCCTGATGTAGGCTTTAGCCAAAAAACAACCACACCATTGAGGGTTAAATGCACTTGGTGACAGGCGCAGCTTGCCCCTGATTTTGTATATGGCCAAAAAATGAACAGACTATTGCTGGTTAAATGCACTTGGTGTGACAGCTTCACCCTGATGTAGGCTTTAGCCAAAAAACAACCACACCATTGAGGGTTAAATGCACTTGGTGACAGGCGCAGCTTGCCCCTGATTTTGTATATGGCCAAAAAATGAACAGACTATTGCTGGTTAAATGCACTTGGTGTGACAGCTTCACCCTGATGTAGGCTTTAGCCAAAAAACAACCACACCATTGAGGGTTAAATGCACTTGGTCGCAGCTTGTGCTGGCGCACCACAAGACACAAAATGGCCGCCGATCACCCCAGAAAAATGAGACTGACAAACGGTCTGTGCAGCCTAAAAACAGTGAGCAATTGAGGATCAGCAGCTCAATGATCCACAGCTGCAGATCGATCAGTTAATCAAGTCCTTTGGAGGAGTTAATCTGCCTAATCTCGCCCTACTGTCGCAGCCGCAACCTCTCCCTACGCTAATCAGAGCAGAGTGACGGGCGGCGCTATGTGACTCCAGCTTAAATAGAGGCTGGGTCACATGGTGCTCTGGCCAATCACAGCCATGCCAATAGTAGGCATGGCTGTGATGGCCTCTTGGGGCAAGTAGTATGACGCTTGTTGATTGGCTGCTTTGCAGCCTTTCAAAAAGCGCCAAGAAAGCGTCACAAAAGCGCCAAGAAAGCGACGAACACCGAACCCGAACCCGGACTTTTACGAAAATGTCCGGGTTCGGGTCCGTGTCACGGACACCCCAAAATTCGGTACGAACCCGAACTATACAGTTCGAGTTCGCTCATCCCTAGTTATGAACAGCGCCCTCTATTGGTTTCATAGTCTTCTGAAAATAATATTTGTCTTGTCATAAGACTGTGAAACCAATAGAGGGAGCTGTTCATAACTCAATAGTGCCATCTATTGTTTTTCATAGTCTTATGCATGTCTTTCTCATATGCCCATGTTTATGCAAATGAGTTTTTACATGACAAAACCGTATAGAAAGGTTATTGAATATTATGTTTGGACAATCAGAAAACTTTTTGCTGCCCTAATGATATTGATCTAGGTGTGCAGGTCCACCCAAGCAATCCAACAGATGCAAAATAACTTTGAGGTTTACTGGTTCTCAGTCAGATGAGAGTTGGTTTGGAATATCTAATAGTGCACATTGTAAGGTATGCTGACTAAGCCTGTCCTCTGTCTCATGGATAGATTGATGGCTTGCACATATCTAGCATTTGGCATACAGCCTTTGTGTGGTTGTCTATTGTATGTCATTCATAATAGGAGTCTATGACGCATCCAGCTATCCTCTTAATGCTGTTTCCAAACCATTTTGATGGGAATTCTATCAATTTCAAACCTTTTTATATGAACCAGACACCCTCTTCTCTTCCAAGCAGGTGGTGCCTTTTTGTCTCCCATTGACTTCCATTATACTCGGGTGCTCGGCCGAGCACACGAATATAGCAATGTGTTCGGATCGAACACCCGAATACTTTAGTGCTCACTCATCACTAACAACAATATAACTAATATAATACTGCCTTTTATGTACAAGAATATAACTACTATAATACTGCTCCTATGTACAAGAATATAACTACTATAATACTGCCTCTATGTACAAGAATATAACTACTATAATACCACCTCCTATGTACAAGAATATAACTACTATAATACTGCCTCCTATGTACAAGAATATAAATACTATAATACTGCCTTCTATGTACAAGAATATAACTACTCTAATACTGCTCCTATGTACAAGAATATTACTACTATAATACTGATCCTATGTACAAGAATATAACTACTATAATACTGCCTCCTATGTACAAGAATATAACTACTATAATACTGCTCCTATGTACAAGAATATAACTACTATAATACTGCCTCCTATGTACAAGAATATAACTACTATAATACTGCCTCCTATGTACAAGAATATAACTACTATAATACTGCCTCCTATGTACAAGGAATATAACTACTATAATACTGCTTCTATGTACAAGAATATAACTACTATAATACTGCTCCTATGTACAAGAATATAACTACTATAATACTGCTCCTATGTACAAGAATATAACTACTATAATACTGCTCCTATGTACAAGAATATAACTACTATAATAATGCTCCTATGTACAATAATATAACTACTATAATAACTGCTCCTATGTACAAGAATATAACTACTATAATACTGCTCCTAGTACAAGAATATAACTACTATAATACTGCTCCTATGTACAAGAATATACTACTATAATACTGCTCCTATGTACAAGAATATAACTACTATATACTGCCCTAGTGTACAAGAATAACTACTATAATTACTGCACCTATGTACAAGATATAACTACTATCATACTGCCTCTATGTACAAGATATAACTACTATAATACTGCTCCTATATACAAAAATATATTTAATATAATATTGCTCCTATGCAAGAATACTTTTGCTATAATACTGCTCCTATGTACAAGAATATAACTACTATAATACTGCTCCTATGTACAAGAATATAACTACTATTATACTGCTCCTATGTACAAGAATATAACTACTATAATACCGCTCCTATGTACAAGAATATAACTACTATAATACTGCCCCTATGTACAATAAGATAACTACTATAATACTGCTCCTATATACAAAAATATATTTAATATAATATTGCTCCTATGCAAGAATACTTTTGCTATAATACTGCTCCTATGTACAAGAATATAACCACTCAAATGTTGCCTCTTATGTCCAAGAATATAATACTGCCCCGTACGTGCTATCCAATGGAACTTTCTCTATGACTGGTTCTGATCTTTTGACATCATCAACAATTTTTTTTTACTGAGACTGAATCAATAAAAAAATGACATATTAACTTTTTTTTTACCTTTTTGACGCCTGTCATATTATACAGGTTCAGGCCGACTGGACAGTTTTACTCCTATATGTTCAACAGGATTAGTTTTCGGGTGAAGAGTCTTTTTTGTAGAAAAACTCTGATACACAGTGAAAACTAATATGTGCGCTGAGGTCAGACTTGAGACCAGGAGAGAACAGGTTTTGGCACCTCATATCTCAGCTGCGTCCACCTGCTTACAGTGAGGCCAATGGTTCTATGTCAAGTCCTGGAAAAGTCATCAAGAATGAAATGTAATTAGGCTCTTAATGACTCATCATCAGCTCTACCATTAAGATTTTAGTCATTCAGATTATATGCTTCAGTGCAAGGAACATAAACCGGGGAACCTGAGTCCTAGAATGGGCACAATATGTGAATGTAATGGATTAGACTAGTGTGGGGTTTGGAACATGTTGAAATTTTAGGGGGTTGCTGAATTCTTGCGTTGACAAACATCATCCATATGGCGGTTTACTTTACTCGATCATTAGTTCTATTTAGTTCTATTACTCTCTGAATCGTTTTTTTCTACCTATTGATTTTTGTAGATGATTTAAACTTGTACTGATGTTTTTTTTTTTCTTAAAGGGGGTTATCCCACACGTTAATGTAAAAAATTAAAATCGGACATCATATAGAACATGACAATCTCTTTCCAACAAAGCTAGAACCAGCCCTGTACCTCACATGGGTCCAGAGATCACCCCAATCATTGCTCCAACTGGGAACGTGTCTTTTCTGCTGCAGATCTCACTATCACAACTCAGGGGTCGTGTCCTTTCTGCCGCAGCTCTCTTCCTATCACAGTTCAGGGGTGTTTCTCCTTTCTGTTGCAGCTCCCCCTGTAACTGTCAAAGCTTCTAACAGTTGATGCAGATGGTGGCAGTTGAAGCATAGAACTGAGCAGGTGCGACCACCTCAGCGAGAAGTAAGGAAAACAACAAACAGCAGGTGGCGCTATAAAGATACATTTTATTGAATAATTCAGTGGCTTTAATGTATTAAATTATGATTGCTATCATTATCCTTTATATTTGTGTTAATTTGAAGTGACTGTTTATTATGATGTTTAATTCCTCGTTATTTTTTAATTTTTTAGATTTTTCGTTTTTACTGTAGCATTACGCTGAAATAAATAAACTTACAGGCTATAAACATCTTTGGGGATAATTTTTTTATGACTGCATTTTACAAATTTTGGGCTAATATTTTTCCTTTGGTCAGGAGTACGGTTGAGCGAACCCGAACTGCAAAGTTCAGGTTCGTACCGAACTTTGCGAGTTCGGGTACCCGGACCCGAACCCAGACTTTTTCATGGGTTCGGTGTTCAGGTGATTTTATTATTTTCAATTATAACATGGTTATAACAGAAAATAATAGCATTCTTAAGACAGAATGCTAAATAAAATGGCCATTGAGGGGTTAATTTAAAAAAAAAAGCTGGTATCCTCTTCTTTCTTCAGGACCTGCAAAAGGACCTGTGATGATGTCACCGCACTCAGCACGTGGTGAGCGCGGTGATGTCATCGCAGATCCTGCTGAATGAAGATAGAAGGACCGCGTGGTGAGCGCAGGGATGTCATCGCAGGTCCTTCTATCTCCATTCAGCAGGACCTGCGATGACATCACCGAGCTCACCACGTGTTGAGCGAGGTGACGTCATCGCAGGTCCTTTTGCAGGTCCTGCAGAAAGAAGAAAGAAGAGGATACCGGCTGAGCAATCAAATGGATGACATGAGTTTTTAAAATATTTTTAACCCCTCAATGGCCATTTTATGTAGCATTCTGTCTTAAGAATGCTATTATTTTCCGTTCTAACCATGTTATAATGGAAAATAATAAAGTGACGTTTGGGTCCCCATTGACTTTAATGGGGTCTGGGTTCCGAACCCGAACTTTGACCTGTAGTTCAGCTGAACCCGGTGAACCCGAACTTCTACAGGTTCCCTCATCCCTAGTCAGGAGATAGAAGCCATCAGCTGAGCTGCCTGACTGGAAACAGCAGAAACACAGAGCCTGGTACTAGAGAATCTCAAGGCTGTACAGAGAAAGGGGCTGAACATTTTAATAAAAACCAATTGAAAAAAAATGTTTTATAGCTCAAAATTAGTACAATGCAATAATTTCAAGAATTTCCCCCAAAAGTGTCCATAGCTTTTAAAAAATTCTCATCTGATGTTCTTCCAGTCTTCCTCAAACTGGCAAAGCAAAAAAAAACTGGGATTTTCAGCCTTCTACTCTGGACTTGTAGCCATGGTCCTTTCTCCCCCATTGAGTCCCGAAGTTATTGTGTTAAATAACTGCTATGGTTCAATGCAATCGCTTAGGCTCTCATAGAGTCTGTTGCTATGGAATAACTGAAACACGCTACTATGAGAACCTGGTAGCAACCAAAATCTTAAGGATATCTTATATTACAAACTGACAATCCCTTTTTAAATTCAAGCTGACCAGGAAGTCAGCTGATCTCCATTGATTGAGCTTCAAAAGTCTCAGCAATATCTTTCCAATAGGAGCATGTTGGTCATTCTAAAGGATGGCCAACCATGCATGGGCAGCTGTACAAGATCATGAAGTCTTTTTTAATATTGATTCTGGACCATCACACCATCCCAAACCAGTACTCATGGAAAAGTGTTGTCTTCATAAGACAACCCCTTAAAGAACATCTTAATAAAATTAGTCTAAGTTTGGACCCACCAAGAGTTATTGGCTCAAAATCTGCAGCAGCCTTTTTCTTTCTCTATTCTATAGACACTTGCTTGATCATACAAATAAAAGTCAGGACTTCAAAGTTGACCATAGATATTACCATAAATTGTCTTCAGATACCATCTAACTGGTCCACAGATATCTAACGTCTATGACTTGCAGGGAGATCATCACAGTCTCATTGAACAGCCCTTGTGCTATGAATGTGGAGACAAGAAAAGAGCTTTGGAGGATGTAAACTCACACGTCCAAGCCTGAAGCCATCTTAACTGGCCATTAGTATTATTTTTTCATCTAACTGAGGCTTTGAAATACAAAAATATTCATGTGATTAGGGCACAATTCTCACATCTGGACATTATTACACCTCTATATTACTTGCATGTGTCATGGCCCAACCATAGGTTTAACTCGCCTATGATGGGTTATGACCTGGGTTCAGTTAAACCCAAGGAAGTATACTTCATCAGGGCATCTGTGTGAAGACTGGCTATGGCTGACATGGGCCAGTCTTAAGAGTCCAATAGTTGGGGACAAACTTAGAAGGAGTCCTGAGAAGAGCAGATCAATGACTAGGAAGTGCCATTTGTACTGCCAAGTGCCCAATGGGTACTAAGTTAAAGTGGCCTTAGACATTAGAACCAACCAGATCCCAGCTCTAATTTCAGATTCATTGTCTAACTGCTTGCTATGGATAACTTATTTCTTCACTTGATCAAATTCATCATATCTTTGACAGGACTCTTTAAAGGAGTTGTGCACAAATATATTTTTGGGTAAACTTCCCCAACGTGGCCAGACTTGTAAAAGTAAGCTTACTTATCGGCTTCCAGGTGCTGGTTCCCCGCTCCTTCTTCTTCTGGTCTCCAATGCTCTACTGGGCTCCCTCTCTGTAAACAACCTGTTTGACATTGCCTGTAGCCAATCACTGCCCATGGCGGTAACCAGCTGACCCTCACGTCATGACAAATGGTCACATGATGCAAGAAGATCCAGTCTCAGCCATGGCCAGTGATTAGCTGGAGCGATGTCAAACCAGATGTTTTCAGCTATGGAGCCCAGTGGAGGAGCCCAGGCCTGGAAGAGAAAGAGTTGGGAGCCAGCACCAGGAAGCAAAGCAGGTAAGTAAGCTTCTCTTTACAGGTCTGGCGATGTTGGGGGAAGGTTTGCCCCGCCACCCCATCCCATTTTTGCACAACCCTTTTAAAGGGGTTTTCCAGCATTTCAATAATAGCTGATCTGCTGTTTGTTGATCCAGTAAGTGTCTTGGCCTCCTCAATGCATGCCAAGCACAGCACCGTACATTGTATAGAATGCATGCCAAGCACAGCACCGTACATTGTATAGTAGCTGTGCTCAATACTGCAGCCAGGCACATTCACTTGAATGGGATTGAGCTGCAAATTAGTCATGTGACCAATGAACGTAACGTCACTGGCCCAGGAAGAAGCTGCGGTGATCACCTCTTCAAACAGCTGATCTTCCAACTCCTGTGCTGATCTCTCTCTCTCTACGTTCTTGGCCTCTTAAAGAGAAGCAGGTCCTAATGGTTAGGGGAACAGGAGGGCATCACGGCCGCGGGGTCTGCTCCCCCTAGTTTGGATAATGTGCTGTTTTGTAAAATTATTTAAAAATAGTCAAAACAAAAACATCAGCTCAATATGTGAATTATGTGACTAGAACCCGAGACACGGCATTGCAGTTTTTTTCTGATCTAGTCTTGGAAAGCAATTGCAATTTTGTGGAATAAAACTGTGCGCCCCTGGATAGTATTAAAAAGTGTACGTCGTATCGCTGGTTCATATTAAACAAATATTACTGGGCTACATGTCGCTGGAGAAGCCTGGCTGCAGAAACCTGATCTTTTCATAATTAGTACCCATAGACCGTCTGACATCCCGGGTTAATCCATCTAACCCCCTTAGACTCAAACTAAAAGGGAAAACATAACTGTCTCTGGTGATTTTCCTTTTCACTCACTTACAGAGATTATCCAGAGAGAAAATGAAAATCTATGTATTTACTTAGAAAATAATATAAGTAGTGACCCGATCACAGTGTCAAGGCCTGTTTTTTATTATTTCCATTATAAAAAATGAAAAAAAGAAAACAAACTTTTATTTGTATTATTGTGTTGATTTTTTGTACTTTTCTTATTGTTGAACTTGAGGAAAAAAGATTTGCAAAGTAAATAAATATAGAAATATAAAAAGTAAGTGAGCAATGGGATTAAGACAGCTTTAGGTTATCTGAACTTAAGCAAATTTAAAGAGACCTATATATATTTTTCAATTTTTTTTAATGGAGCTTCTTTGGAAATGTTATTGGATTTCTGTCTTACTTTTTAATAAATTGTACTGAATAGATATAAAAAATATTTTTATTATTTATTTTATCATTTTTTTATTTTTATTTTTTAGAAAAATACCTATTTTTTTCATTATTGTTTTATTATTTTATAAGCACTAATTACGGTATTGGCTACTAACAGGTCAAATTGTTCACAAGTTTTGCGGCGTAATTGGAAGAAAAGTGGAAGAGAACCAGGTCCCAATTAGGCTACAGATAGCCCTCAGAGTCATGTAAATAATTTTTGTAATTAATTATTTTTTTCCAATTTTTGTAACTTTTTAATATATTTGAATTTATTTTGATCCAAATCCCAAAATCAAATATTTATTTTTTCTTTCAAATTTTGTTTTAAATTTTTTTTTCATTTTTTAGCGATGTTTTTTATCGATTCGCATTCAGTCTATCAATTCTTCGGTGCTGCCATCTAATTTCAGCATTGCCCATCTGATGCTGGAGTTATTTCGTTCTTCCATTGGTTGGCATTTAACCCCTCAATGCCCACAGCTTTCTGGTGACTATTAGGGACATGCTTGTATTTTGCATATCTTTGGTTATGAATAATTTTCATTTTCTCCCATCGATGCCAGCAGGTAAAGTGCAGCAGCTGGGCTACATTAATAAAGAGACAAGTATTTGATTTATGGATCTGAAAATGTGTCTTTTTACTACCGGTAAATGTGAATGGCCCTTTAATACATTCCAAGTACAACAGACAGCTTCTTATTAAATAGAGAAATCCCAGAAGATTGATCCGAGACTCGATTTGCAGCAAGAAGGCAAAGAGCATTTAAAACACACTTCACTTAAAGGCCGGGACCGTCTGCCAAATTCAAGGCTGCCGGTCCCATTTAAAGGCTTCCTGCTCTACATGTTAATTAAGGGTCTGTAGGGTTTTACAAAAGTCAGCCATGGAGGCTTCGTTATTGTACGCCACGGTCTGCGTTTGTCATTGAAGGAATATTGAATTTTTTTTTGGTGGAAAGTATCTGTAAAGACACAGGGATTTTCCAATATGAGGAACACGTTCTCTGGTGACTGCAAAATTTCGGAGCCGCTTTAATTACCATTGCATCATGTCTGCAAATGAGCGCAGGAGGGTTAGGGGGGAATCGGATGCACTTAACACTGCACAACAAGGCCAGGAAATATTATAGATAGGTGTATGTACAGATAGGTTTTACAGGTAGAGTATGTGTGTGGCTTGTGAATATTACTTGTAGAAGTCCAAGACTCTTAAAGGGCTGCTCCACTCTCAATTATCTTTTAGTTTTCAAAAAGGATCCCACAATGATAGGCTGAACACAGAATGTCCTGTTGCTGAGACCCTCAATGATCAACTATAATCTACTGTGGAAACTGGCAGCAAGTTTTCAATTTCCCTGCAGCACTCCCGCAGGAAAAAGGAAGTATTACACAGCTGGGTCCTCCAGAGCAAGAGATGCCCTTTATAACTATTCCTTGCTTTAGATAAATTATGGATGTACTGAATGAGCCCCCTCCCCCACCATATTAAAATGGTATAAACCTGCTTAAGACCATATGTGTGGTTCAGGACTTTAAATATATTGCACCGTTTCTAGCAGGAGCATGTTGGGTTCCCAGATGTCTTCTGTATTTCAGCTTACATAGCCGTCATAGAGTGTTATGTAGTAACTAGTGGCAGTGACAATGCTATTGGAACCGGTGACCGCACCCCTTGGCATGGCAGAACTACTGGGTCTTAGCAGAATCAGGTCAGCTCTGCCAGGGACTGTCAAAAAGTGTAAAAAACATGTAATAAAATGGGTGCCAAGTATGCATGCCAGTTTTTTTTCCTGCAAATTAATCTAGAATTTTGCTTAGTAAATCTTCTATTTTTGGTTACAAAAAATAAAATACCATAAATTTACCCTAGCCAATTCATTCACCCAAGACTTTACATATTATGTATTAATCCAACCAAAACAACAGAGAATCCATAGTAATCATTTATTTTAGTGTATTTGCAAAATTAATTAAATAAATATATATAAAGTAATATTTTCTACAAGTTACCCAGACATTACAAACTACACATCACAAAAAAAAAATAATATAATATATATTACAAACTACGTATCACAAAAAAAGCATAAAATAGTTTGGCAGCCCAAGAAAAAAAAAAGTTAGGGTCCATGTGCACAACATTGCTAAAAAGCATATGTTTATTTAATGTCAAAACGCTTGAAAATGGTTCATCAAGATGTCGGCCAAAAGGATAGACAAAATAGAAATGATTACTACAAAGAATTACAATGTATCATTACATCTGTGACATAATAAAAAAGTAGCAAATTTTGACCCTCGCCATTTTTGGCCAGAATATTTTGACTTTTTGTGATTTTATGCCTTTTTACTTCGTCATTTTATTGTACTTTTAACCTCCCGATAGTTTTCGGCTCCTTGTAAAGTCACTTTTAGGAAACTGGGAATAGAATGTAATATACATTTGGCAGGGAGCAGACTTCATGCATGGTAATATATGTGGCTGTGAGCGCCGCCTTGGCACTTGATTGCAATATTTGTGTGTAACCCTGTGTCTATTTGTAAGGGGTACATCCAGGGTTCACGTATATAGATGAGTGGGTGAGAAGCCCCCCTCCCTCTGGGGGCAGTGTGATGATTTATGCACATGTGATGTCTCTGGCACATGTTATAGTCATACGTGTTTCTTCAATCAGAATTTGACGTTTTTTTCCAGTTACATTTTTGCTTTCCTGAAATAATAATAATTTACGGATTATTCTGTCAGTGGAGACTTACACATCACTAATCCCTGCAGCCGACACATTGCCCGGCACGGTGGGAGTCTGACGGGCACTGATTGCAATGATCACGGACAGTGTAGGTGGAATGTACCTGATGAGGCCAGTAGTGTGCCACAGGATATCCTTGGGGGACACTGGAACGCTCTGGCCAGGGGTCTTTAGGGATGTTTGCATTGTCCAAATGGTCAGTCCACTTCTTAGTCCAAATACAGTATGAGAAAGGATTAGATAGCCATACAGAGGTGTGGGCTACGAAGTATTGGGGTACAGGTGATAGCAACTGCGGTCATAATGGTCAACCAAAAGGGGAAACGGCGGTTGACTGTACCTTTCCCTTTGCCCATCAACGCCATACTCAACATGTTGGGGATGTCCCATTGGGGACATTTATGGCACATTGGTCGACTATTTTTGGAAGTCCCATAATGGTGAATGGAGGGTGTCCATGCAGGCAAAACTTGCTTTCCATTCACTTTAGGGTCCCGTTCTAGAGATAGAAGCAGGTCCCAAAGGTGGGAATCGCAGTTATCTGACATTGATTATAAATCCTAGCGATCTACCATAAAAGTCCCAGATGGGACAACCCCTTTAATACATAAGAAAACATATTTTGGACTAAAAGGGCTGCACTAGATCAGTGCCCTCCAACCTGCAGCTGTTTTCTGACCGCATAAGATAAAGTTTGGCATCAGCTTTTATTTTTAAGTCAACAAAAAAAAAATTCACTTGGGGCCCACAATTCATTTTACTTTCTTTAAGGGCTCATGCACACGAATGTATTTTCTTTCCATGTCCGTTCTGTTTATTTGCGCACCGTATGCGGAACCATTCATTTCAATGAAGCTACTCCGTGTACATTCCGTTTTCGTATGTCCCTATGTCCGCTCCACGAAAACATAGAACATGTCCTATTAATGTCCACATTACGGACAAGGATAGGACTGTTCTATTAGCGTCTGGCCGTTCCATTCCACAAAATACGGAATGCACACAGATTTCCTCTGCATTTTTTGCGGATCCGTGTTTTGCGGATCGCAAAATACATACGGTCGTGTGCATGAGGCCTAATACTGAGAAATGAGAATGTCCTCTTATTCTCAAATAATGCCCCCTGGTGAAGCTACTGACTCTTCAGGTATAACGTTTCCTAAAGAAAAATAGCAATAATAATCTGTGTGCTACCTTAAAAATAAATAAATAATTAATTACGGTAATAAACTAAAATTGAAAACATATTACAATAAAATAATATAGAAACAAAATGATATGAGAAAAGACTTAATGCTGCAATAAAATATATCTAAGGCTCCATTCACACGTCCGCAATTCCGTTCCCGAAAAAAATAGAACATGTCCTATTCTTGTCCGCAATTGCGGACAAGAACAGGCATATTCTATTAGCACCGGCAAAATGCGGAACACACATTTCCGCTTTCCGTGTTTTGCAGATCTGCGGCTCCGTGGATCCGCAAAACACATTGTTTTATCCTAATGCATTCTGAATGGAAAGTCCGTCCCTCAGGATGCATCAGGGTGTCTTCAGTTCAGTCTTTTTGACTGATCAGGCTTTTCAGAAAACCGTAGCATGTTGTATTTTTACCTCCGGACAAAAATCCTGAACACTTTGACTGAACGCCTGATCCGGCCTTTTTCCCATTGACTTGCATTAACGCCGGATCCGGCGCCGTGTGTTCAGTCAAACCGGATCCGGCTTTTGCATGTTAAACCCGAGAAATGTGAAAAAAAGTTAAAGTCCATAAATGGCGGATCCGTTTTTTTCCAATGCATTTTTTCATTGAGATCAAAATCCTGATCAGGATTCAAATGTAATCCGTTTTCACACGTTTTTCCGGATCCGGCGGGCATTTCCGGTGTCGGAATTGAACGCCAGATTTGAACAACGCCAGTGTGAAAGTAGCCTAAAAAAGTGGTGCTTCAATAAGCGCTGTAGTAAAATGCAATGTATACAATGTATAAAATATAATGCTAAAATAAAAAATATATAAAAAATTATTCTACAATAAAAATAAACTAATGCTATAATAATATAAAAAAAGTAAATAAATTGTTAACAAATAATAATTTGTGCTGCGATAAAAATGATCTAATGCTATAATAAAATAAAAAATGTTAAAATGAAATATTGAAGAATACAGTAGTTCTACAATATGAATAGTCTAATGCTATGGTAAGTCAAAATAAAGCGCAAAAAAATATTGAAAAAAAGTGCTACAAAAAATGAATCTGTTGAAATAAAAAATGCTAAAATAAAATGTAAAAAGATATAAAAAAAGTTGTACTGCAAAAAAAAAAATCTAATTCTATAATAAAATAAATAAATGCTAAAATAAAATGTCAAGAATACAAAACAATGTACTACAATAAAAACAATGTAATGCTGTAATAAAATACTCAGGCTACGAAACAAAAAATGAAAAGTGAGGTCAACTTTTTTTATTTTTATTTCCAAAAACCTTCACATATTCGGCCTGAGATTGCTTAGTGCTCCTCATTTTTACACATACTCAGGGCCATGAAATGTATCAGGGTGGAGATTCCCTGTATAAATGTATCAACCAGTCTTTCATATGGGTTCAGCTAAAACTCCACTTGCTATAGATGACTCCTCCATATGTTGGGGTACGTGACATCAGAGCTTGGCTGGAGGGGGGCGTCTGCTGTGTATAGGTAATTATGGAGGAGATTTGGGCACTTGCAGCGCTGGTCATTGTAACGCAGCCCGAGGCCTGATCAGAGCTGACTGCACAATGTTACCGTGTCCGGCCCGCTGCTAGGTATAATTGCTCGGTAGAGCTGGACTCCTCTGATTGTCACTGGCAAGTCCTCACATCCTGGGCTGTAATTACAGGAGGGGCGTGCATGGTTCTTTTCTACCCTATTGCCTTTGCTAGGTCTCCCCGTCAGCGTATTATCAGATTTCCACTGGTGACAATTTAGTTAATCTGCAGCCGTACTGTGATGTACACAGCGGGTCACAGAGGATTAACCTCTATGCTGTAAGAGAGGGTTTGCACCGAAATGACATGGAATGTGCAGGCAAACTATACATGACTGAATATCCATCAGCTGAACAGGTCTATATAGCTCTATCATTTTTTTTTGCATGCAAAGCCTCCAATCCTCCACCTAGACAGACAGGTCAAACTCGAAAAATTGGAATATCATGCAAACGTTCATTTATTTCAGTAATGCAACTTAAAATTAGAATATTGTGAAAAGGTTCAATAGTCTAGGCTCAAATCAGTCAGCTAATTAATCCATACCCCCTGAGCAAAGGGGGCCTGAAATTGTGACTTTGGGGGTTTCATAAGCTGCAAGCCATAATCATCCAAATTATAACAAATAAAGGCTTGGAATCTCTCGCTTTGCCTGTAATGAGTCTCATATGTTAGTTTCACCTTTTAAGTTGCATTACTGAAATAAATGAACTTTGCGCAATATTCTAATTTCTATACATTTCTAATTTCGATACATTTCTGTCTGCCTGCAGCCACCACTAGGGGAGCTCAGGAGCATCTTGCATACTGTACTATTGGGTGCAATGTATAGCGCTTCCCCTAGTGGCCACTGCAGGGAACTACAATTGTATAATTTTACTGTGTGTCACTGCAGGGGATTTGGAGCTCTGTTTGTGAAAAACGGAGTTCCCAGTAAAAAAATAAATAAATATATATACTATGAAGTGATCTATATACTATGCTGGAGTTAAACAGGGGTATAAGGATAAAAGGCGGAGGAGTGGTTGGCCTTTGGGAGCCTCCTACAGGGGTTCCACCACCCGCTGTACATCGATACTCATCAAACCTCCACCGAGCTCACAGATTCCATAGGAAAAAAACATTGGCAGGGCCGGCGTGTATTCATTGAAATATCCCCCAGCTAGAAGTGTTGCGTTCTGCTTCCACGTACTGCGGCGTCCTCGCGCTCTGTATACCTTGGACCGGAGAACACACTTTAAATATATTTTCTTTATTTTATTACAGAGCGTTCAAATGAAGCTGACACAGGGCCAGTGATTCAGATGTAACGGCGGATTCCGCTCCTGCGAGGGCTTTATTTTCCTATTAAACTGTAGACTGTGATATTTCATTACTGAGACGGTTTACAACCATTTTATACATTTCCTACCCCTGCAGAACCTCTTATTACGGCGCCTCGATGTGTGCCTATACTGTGTCACCCCGGAGGAGGCCGCAATGATACTTAAGCCTTAAAACACCCAGTGATGGTCACAGCATGCTATTCTCCTGAGATACTCTGTGCTGCTGGGAGTCTGCTCTTTCCCACTACGTAACGTCCAGCGTGTAAAGCCCCCTCACTTCCCACTGCTCCCTTCATGACACTGTTGTATGCAGCCCTATGTCATCGAGTTGAAAGGTCATTTGCCAACACACTGATCTCCTGAAATACTTTGTGCTGCTGGGACTCTGCTATTTCCACTATGTAACTTCCAGTCTTTCACAACCCCCCCTTTCCACGGCTTCCATCATGACACTGTTGAATGCGGTCCTATATCATAGGATTTGAAAGGCCATTGTCCAATCCGATCATCATACAGTTCTCCTGAAATGCTTTGTGCTGCTGGGACTCTTCTCTTTCTACTATGTAACTTCCAGTCTTTCACAACCCCCACTTTCCATGGCTTCCATCATGACACTGTTGAATGCAGTCCTATATCATAGGATTTGAAAGGCCATTGTCCCACCCGATCATCACACAGTTCTCCTAAAATACTCTGTGCTGCTGGAACCCCACTCTTTCCATTATGTGACTTTCTGCTGGCGACCTCCCATTTTTCTCCATTCCTCTGTCAGAGTCTCTTTACATCATTACTCTGCTCCCTGTCATGTGGCCTACCCTTCCCCTGAAATACTCTGTGTTGCTGTGAGACCTTCCTCAGCGTAGGGAGATTTGGGGAGGTAATTTTTTGTGCATAATATAGGTTTGCTTTTTATGTCATTGCCTCCCTTCCATTTGCATGTCAGAATGGCCCATACCTCCAGGACCATCTCCATAAATGGGGTCTACAACTAAGACCCCCAGGATTCTGCCCAGAGCAAGCAGAAACCTGAGAGCAACCAGCAGAGAAAGAGTCAGTTTTGTGTGCAGGGTCCCGTCTATGGTTTCCTCGGAACGTGGCCCTGTGGACGTTGGCCAGAATCTAACGGCTGAGTTAATATTTGGAGCAGTCTCTTTGTCCTCATCGTTTGTTCTGCCAATCCCTACGTTTCAAGGGTGTCACTCCTCACAGTGCTAGCATCTGTTTAATGTAGCCTCATCCTCCGACATTACTCCGAAATACTCCTGAGTGACAGGAACATCTATTACATAAAAAAGCGAGAAAAATCAGCAAGAGAATTTCACTGCCAGAAGAAAACACATCCCACCATCACAACGCTCCACACATAGCAACACCCCCAGGACATCTCCACCTTCTCCATCCCAGTGAGAATGCAGCAAATGACCGCAGCAAGATCACAATGGTACAGTAATACGTACAGAAACATGTGCGTAACCTAAACACTGAAAAAATGTATCTAAATAATATATGAACTGAGGAATGAGTAAGAAATTCTGTAAAAATAAACACAAAGAATCTCTAATCAGCTTCATATACTTGTACATAGGAGGCAGTATTATAGTAGTTATAATCTTATACATAGGAGGCAGTATTATAGTAGTTATATTCTTATACATAGGAGGCAGTATTATAGTAGTTATATTCTTGTACATAGGAGGCAGTATTATAGTAGTTATATTCTTGTACATAGGAGCAGTGTTATAGTAGTTATATTCTTGTACATAGGAGCAGTATTATAGTAGTTATATCCTTGTACATAGGAGCAGTATTATAGTAGTTATTTTCTTGTACATAGGAGGCAGTATTATAGTAGTTATATTCTTGTACATAGGAGCAGTATTATAGTAGTTATATTCTTGTACATAGGAGGCAGTATTATAGTAGTTATATACTTGTACATAGGAGGCAGTATTATAGTAGTTATATTCTTATACATAGGAGGCAGTATTATAGTAGTTATACTCTTATACATAGGAGGCAGTATTATAGTAGTTATATTCTTGTACATAGGAGGCAGTATTATAGTAGTTATATTCTTGTACATAGGAGCAGTGTTATAGTAGTTATATTCTTGTACATAGGAGCAGTATTATAGTAGTTATTTTCTTGTACATAGGAGGCAGTATTATAGTAGTTATATTCTTGTACATAGGAGCAGTATTATAGTAGTTATATTCTTGTACATAGGAGCAGTATTATAGTAGTGATATTCTTGTACATAGGGAGCAGTATTATAGTAGTTATATTCTTGTACATAGAAGCAGTATTATAGTAGTTATATTCTTGTACATAGGAGGCAGTATTATAGTAGTTATATTCTTGTACATAGGAGCAGTATTATAGTAGTTATATTCTTGTACATAGGAGCAGTATTATAGTAGTTATATTCTTGTACATAGGAGCAGTATTATAGTAGTTATATTCTTGTACATAGGAGTAGTATTATAGTAGTTATATTCTTGTACATAGGAGCAGTATTATAGTAGTGATATTCTTGTACATAGGGAGCAGTATTATAGTAGTTATATTCTTGTACATAGAAGCAGTATTATAGTAGTTATATTCATGTACATAGGAGCAGTATTATAGTAGTTACAATCTTGTACATAGGAGCAGTATTATAGTAGTTATATTCTTGTACATAGGAGGCAGTATTATAGTAGTTATATTCTTGTACATAGGAGCAGTATTATAGTAGTTATATTCTTGTACATAGGAGCAGTATTATAGTAGTTATATTCTTGTACATAGGAGCAGTATTATAGTAGCTATATTCTTGTACATAGGAGCAGTATTATAGCAGTTATATTCTTGTGCATAAGAACAGTATTATAGTAGTTATATCCTTGTACATAGGAGGAAGTATTATAGCAGTTATATTTTTGTACATAGGAGGTAGTATTATAGTAGTTATATTCTTGTACATAGGAGGCAGTATTATAGTAGTTATATTCTTGTACATAGGAGGCAGTGTTATAGTAGTTATAGTCTTGTACATAGGAGGCAGTATTATAGTAGTTATATTCTTGTACATAGGAGCAGTATTATAGTAGTTATATTCTTGTACATAGGAGCAGTATTATAGCAGTTATATTCTTGTGCATAAGAACAGTATTATAGTAGTTATATCCTTGTACATAGGAGCAGTATTATAGTAGTTATATTCTTGTACATAGGAGGCAGTATTATAGCAGTTATATTTTTGTACATAGGAGGTAGTATTATAGTAGTTATATTCTTGTACATAGGAGCAGTATTATAGTAGTTATATTCTTGTACATAGGAGCAGTATTATAGTAGTTATATTCTTGTACATAAGAGCAGTATTATAGCAGTTATATTCTTGTACATAAGAACAGTATTATAGTAGTTATATCCTTGTACATAGGAGCAGTATTATAGTAGTTATATTCATGTACATAGGTGCAGTATTATAGTAGTTATATTCTTGTACATAGGAGCAGTATTATAGTAGTTATATTGTTGCACATATGAGCAGTATTATAGTAGTTATATTCTTGTATATAGGAGGCAGTATTATAGCAGTTATATTCTTGTACATAGGGGCAGTATTATAGTAGTTATATTCATGTACATAGGAGCAGTATTTTAGTAGTTATATTCTTGTATATAGGAGGCAGTATTATAGCAGTTATATTCTTGTACATAGGGGCAGTATTATAGTAGTTATATTCATGTACATAGGAGCAGTATTATAGTAGTTATATTCATGTACATAGGAGCAGTATTATAGTAGTTACAATCTTGTACATAGGAGCAGTATTATAGTAGTTATATTCTTGTACATAGGAGGCAGTATTATAGTAGTTATATTCTTGTACATAGGAGCAGTATTATAGTAGTTATATTCTTGTACATAGGAGCAGTATTATAGTAGTTATATTCTTGTACATAGGAGCAGTATTATAGTAGATATATTCCTATACATAGGATGTAGTATTAGAGTAGTTATATTCTTGAACATAGGAGCAGTATTATAGTAGTTATATTAGGAGGCAGTATTACAGTAGTTATATACTTTACATAGGAGCAATATTTTGGCTACAATTTCATGTTTTCTAAAATTATTATTTAAGAATAATAATAATAATTATGGGTAATTATTAGATAGAAAAAAATGTAGGAATTCCAAATAGACAGTCTTTTTCTTTCCCCTCTTGTTATTGAATTACCAAGACACTGAGGGTTAGTTATATTTCAGCACATTGGAGACATCTGAATGCCAGAGTAGACACAAATAGGGCAGATTCTAGAACATTAACAGCATATTAGACGCCATAATTCACACATTAAGTTGTAATCATGTTAAAACCTCTAATTTTTGCTGAACATGAACTCAAAAAGTGGAGAAATGTGGAAAGAGAGAGAATGAGGAGGAAACATCTGGGAGACAGTCCAACCCAACGTATTATAATGGACTAAGTCAGGGCCGTAGATTTGATGTTTTTATTACAAAATGAATAATGTCTGGAGAACTCGCTCTGCATTTTCCATAGAAGCTTCTGAAACAATTAAGCTCCGGGGCCTGGTACTAAGCAAACGTTTCTGCTCCGCTAACCAATAATGTCTATAGTTTTGTTGGTGGATCAGATGTCCTTCTTAGAATAACTGTGGGTTTTGGTTTTGTTCCGTCTACATTATTAAAAACAATGTTGGTCATGTAATACCTAAAGGGAAATTCTACAGAAGATTTTAAGGCTGGGACTTTAAGTCACTTAGGTCCTTACAGCTGAAGAATGGTGGAATGTCTCAGCTTATGGCATCCGATGTACATTATCCTTGTAGATTTAGGTGGTGAATCCATTTAGTGCGGTAGAACACCTGACTGTAGTGACATTTTTATCTTGATGGAACTGAGAGACTGAATTGTAATGGGCAATTACTGGCCAAATCATATCCATTTTGGTTGGGTTAGTCGATTATGACAGACACTTGTCCTTCTTAGGATAACTGTGGGTTTTGTTAAATCTTTATAATAACATTAGTCTTGGCTCATATCATACTTCAAGATAAACTCTACAGAAATATATAAGAGGCTTGTGAATCCTATAGAGAATCTTCATTCAGTTGGTGTCATACCTAGCTAATGGACTTAACTTTTGGATGGATTGGTTAAAAAAAATGTTTCATCTCAAGCTACTTTCACACTGGCGTTTGGGCTTTCCGTTTCTGAGATCCGTCATGGGCTCTCACAAGCGGTTCCAAAACGGGTCAGTTTTGCCCTAATGCATTCTGAATGGAAAAGGATCCGCTCAGAATGCATCAGTTTGCCTCCGATCAGTCATCATTCCGCTCTGGAGGCGGACACCAAAACACTGCCCGCGGCGTTTTTCTGTCCGTCATGTGGTACGGAGCGAGACGGTTCCGTTCTGGCACACAATGTAAGTCAATGGGGACGGATCCATTTTCTCTGACACAATAGAAAACGGATTCGTCCCCCATTGACTTTTAATGGTGTTCAAGACGGATCCGTCATGGCTATAGAAGACATAGTACAACCGACTGTTCATGACGGATGCATGCGGTTGTATTATTGGAAGCGTTTTTGCAGATCCATGATGGATCCACAAAAAACGCTAATGTGAAAGTAGTTTAATATGTAAAGGAAAACTCCACAAAAGCATCTAAAAGTTTGACAGTTCTTTGGAGCACCTAGACCAGTGGTGCACAACCTTTTCTGGTTGGGGGCCACATTGTCAGCCTGAACCAATTCCAAGGGCTGAAAATTAAACTTAAAGGGGTATTACCAACTGAAATACTGTATTTTTGGCATATTGAACATACAGTATATTCTATAAATGTTTAGTTACAGTTCCAGGACTCCCATCTAATAGGAGAATACATGAAAGATGCATGTAAAAAGCCATAAGACATAGATATACATGTCTTTTACCAGATGTTTGGGGGCCGCACAGAATGGTATCGAGGGCCGCATGTGGCCCCCGGGCCGCAGGTTGTGCACCCCTGACCTAGACCCTTTCACTTCAGTGATTGGCTGTAGTGGTCACAGGTTGACATGCCATCTTCACGCAATGCTGCTTTTATTATTTCATGGCTTTTCCCTGCATTGCCTGGGCTTTGGATGAACCTATTAGTGGTGTCAACCTTGGAGAATCTTCTTTTATTGAATGTGGACAACCCCCTTACTTTAGCTTGGGTAATGCTGGCCAATGACGGTAGACACTAATAACTGTCCTCTTTACTTGTAGATTTCATTGTCCACCACCTAAATGGTTATATTGTGAAAAGATTAGGGTCTTCTATGTCTTTTCTACACACAGGAACCCAGAACCTTATGTCATATTCCATGTGTGGCCTGACAAGTGTCCTTGGCAGCAGCTGCCTGGCATTGGTTGCTACAAACCGGATTCCCAAAAAGTTGGGACACTAAACAAATTGTGAATAAAAACTGAATGCAATGATGTGGAGATGGCAAATGTCAATATTTTATCTGTAATAGAACGTAGATGACAGATCAAACGTTTAATCCGAGTAAATGTATCATTTTAAAGGAAAAATAAGTTGATTCAAATTTTCACGGTGTCAACAAATCCCAAAAAAGTTAGGACAAGTAGCAATAAGAGGCTGGAAAAAGTAAATTTGAGCATAACGAAGAGCTGGAAGACCAATTACACTAATTAGGTCAATTGGCAACATGATTGGGTATAAAAAGAGCTTCTCAGAGTGGCAGTGTCTCTCAGAAGCCAAGATGGGTAGAGGATCACCAATTCCCACAGTGTTGTGCAGAAAGATAGTGGAGCAATATCAGAAAGGTGTTACCCAGCGAAAAATTGCAAAGACTTTGCATCTATCATCATCAACTGTGCATAACATCATGCGAAGATTCAGAGAATCTGGAACAATCTCTGTGCGTAAGGGTCAAGGCCGTAAAACCATACTGGATGCCCGTGATCTCCGGGCCCTTAAACGACACTGCACCACAAACAGGAATGCTGCTGTAAAGGAAATCCCAGAATGGGCTCAGGAATACTTCCAGAAACCATTGTCAGTGAACACAATCCACCGTGCCATCCGCCGTTGCCAGCTGAAACTCTACAGTGCAAAGAAGAAGCCATTTCTAAGCAAGATCCACAAGCTCAGGCGTTTTCACTGGGCCAGGGATCATTTAAAATGGAGTGTGGCAAAATGGAAGACTGTTCTGTGGTCAGACGAGTCACGATTCGAAGTTCTTTCTGGAAATCTGGGACGCCATGTCATCCGGACCAAAGAGGACAAGGACAACCCAAGTTGTTATCAATGCTCAGTTCAGAAGCCTGCATCTCTGATGGTATGGGGTTGCATGAGTGCGTGTGGCATGGGCAGCTTGCATGTCTGGAAAGGCACCATCAATGCAGAAAAATATATTCAGGTTCTAGAGCAACATCTGCTCCCATCCAGACATCATCTCTTTCAGGGAAGACCCTGCATTTTTCAACAAGATAATGCCAGACCACATTCTGCAGCAATCACAACATCATGGCTGCGTAGGAGAAGCATCCGGGTACTGAAATGGCCAGTCTGCAGTCCAGATCTTTCACCTATAGAGAACATTTGGCGCATCATCAAGAGGAAGGTGCAACAAAGAAGGCCCAAGACGATTGAACAGTTAGAGGCCTGTATTAGACAAGAATGGGAGAGCATTCCTATTTCTAAACTTGAGAAACTGGTCTCCTCGGTCCCCAGACATCTGTTGAGCGTTGTAAGAAGAAGGGGAGATGCCACACAGTGGTGAAAATGGCCTTGTCCCAACTTTTTGGGGATTTGTTGACACCATGAAATTCTGATTCAACATATTTTTCCCTTAAAATGGTGCATTTTCTCAGTTTAAACTTTTGTTCCGTGATTTATGTTCTATTCTGAATAAAATATTAGAAGTTGGCACCTCCACATCATTGCATTCAGTATTATTCACGATTTGTATAGTGTCCCAACTTTTTGGGAATCCGGTTTGTAAAATTAACGTGGCCATCCACTAATATCTCCATGGCCTTTTTCCATTCCATTCCAGTGTTTTACCATTTGGTCTTCAGTGGTAAAAGGGTTGCCCAGCTTTTCCATAAGTTTTTAAATTCTGACCCTTCCCCACCGGACCTGTGGACTCAAACATACTTTTCTGCATCCCAGCGGTCTCTTCACTATGCTTTAGTCGCTGCATATGCTGCTGTGGGGGACATGTCACAACTGTGGCCAGTCATTGGCTGCAGCGGCACACGTGACTTCATCTATGCTGGAAGTTTACATGCGCGTACCAAATTGTGGCAGACAGAAGTTGCTAGACTTGAGCAACAGGGAGCAGGTAAGTTTATGCTTGGGTCCATGAAGGGAGGGTCAGAAAACCTCCAACTTTGCCAAAGTGGCAAATGGCAGATGGTAGCATGACCATCCAAGTGTACTATGGAGAGTCAACAGGGGTGGACTGGCCATAGACCCCACCAATCTACTTGCCTGGCAGGTCCTCCTCCTCAATTCAACTATATCACCATCTTCAGGATGGCAATAGAGCTGAATACTGCAACGGGGAAGGGGAGCAAATGACTCCTTGCCCGATCGTTCACCCTCATAAGATTCAGGCCACTAGGCAGCAAAATGGTGCAGGAGGTTGGGAGGTGATTATGTCACCGCAACCACCTGTGCCACGACAAAGGAGTTTTAGGCTGCAGGCTGAAAAAGACTTGTGACCTGCACCACGAGAGGTGGAGTATAATGTGGGAGCATTGCTTGTCCACTATAGGGGACATTACTAACAGTACTACATGAGGGCATTACTGGTCTATTATAGGAGACATTATTAGCAGTGCTATGGGGGCATTAGTCCTGGGGGGCACTGTAGGCAGACACAGTCACTGGGAGCACTATGGTGGCATTACTGAGATACTATAGGGGCACTATAGGGGGCATTATTGGGAATTTCTTTTATTTTTGGGGCACTATGGAAGAATTTTTAATTTTCAATACTGGGGACACTATACAGGGCATTACTAGAGGTATTTTAATACTGGGATACTATAGGGGATTTTTTTTAACACAGGAAGCTTGATTATTACTGGGGAACAATAGGGGTCATTATTAATAGAGGGACACTATTGGAAATTTTTATTACTAGGGTCATTTTAGGGCCATTATTATTACTGGGGGCACAATAGGGGCATTATTATTACTAGAGGTCCAATAGGGGCTTTAATATTACTGGGGGCATTTTAGGGGATGTTATTATTAGTGAGGGAACTATAGGGGGTGTTATTATTGCTGTAGGTACTATTGGGGCATTATTACTACTGGGGCACTATTTTTCAGCAGTATAGTATTTGGGGGCTTTGGGGAGTATTGGGGGTAGCAGCAGGAGGACTCTGTTGGGGCACCAGGAGGGGGAGTTTGTGTTGAGAAGGTGAGGAAGATGATGGAAAAGTGAGGAACCTAAGATGTCAGTGTGGTAAACTCTTCAGAGACAAGTCTGGGCGTCATTTCTTGAGCAAATGCAGAAGATGAAGAAAGAGAACGTCTGCAACCGAGAAGACATCACTGGATGTAAGAGGTACAGTATGTGGTACTATAGTCTCCTGTATAACCAGGCAGCTGCTGAAGGTAGGACTGGATTTCTGTTATGCCCCACACTTTCCCTCCTCAGCCCCTTCCTCCACATCTTAATTAGGCCTAATTCATATGCAGCAGAACCAAATACCACAGTGCAGCAGAAGTTCTACTGGGACACTATATTGTGCTGCACTGTGGTATTTGGTTCTGCAGGGACAGTACATTATGCTGCACTGTGGTATCTGGTTCTGCAGGGACAGTATAGTGTGCTGCACTCTAGTATTTGGTTCTGCTGGGGCAGTACATTATGCTGCATTGTAGTATCTAGTTCTGCTAGGGCAATACATTATGCAGCACTGTGGTATCTGGTTCTGCTGGGGCAGTATATTGTACTGCACTTGTAGTGTCCCACTTATGTGTGTATGGGCCACTCCAAAATACTATTTCCATTTCATGTCATTTTGCACTCATTACTGTATTTGCCTTTATCATATGCTGCTAAATTCCTATTTCAGGCTGTTCAACCGCACTACACTTTGCCAACACTAGAGGTCTCTATTACATCATTTAAAATAGGCCAGTCACAGGAAGTTAGAGAGTGTGGGGAGAGAGCAGTTAGAAGGAGGGAGGAGAGGAGACAGACTCTGTCCTCCTGGTCTTGGCCCCAGGAGTTAATCTACTTGAACTTGTGGAGGTTAGAGCATTCCCAGCTTAAGGACTCCACAGCACCAAGTGACCAGGAGAAGCTTCCGGCACCTGGACACCACCTGACAACTAAGTACAAAGTTATGTTTACTATTAATATTATTGCAAGGATAGAAAGCCTGAGCAAGACCAGGAACCAAGTAGAGTATCTTCACCACTCATACATAAGTAAGTTGAGCTAGAACCTACATACAGCGTCCTCACAGAGCCTGCTAATGGGAATTTGCAGCTTTATGATCTTTGCCAATTTCATGCAATATAAAGTGCTGCCACCAAATGCTATTCACTGCAAGACTACAACTGCCAAGTAAAGTTCCTGTTTGGTTCAACTACTGCCTCTTTCATCATTCCACTTCATCTCCTCATTGCACCTTACCATGCTGGCGTCACGAACCAGGGGCCCAGCCACCAAAGCACTTAAAACACCACCACCATCAAGGGCACTTCAACTTCCATCTGGTTGGTGTTCCCTGTAACCGAAAGTGCCCCGGAAGATGTTGTGCTGTCTTCCCATCCACTGCACTGCTGGCCCCAAGGGACAACTTAACCGTGAGTACTACTATCCTCGGCACCTTATCACTGGTACGCTCACGCACATCACCCCTAGGATGTCCGGGCATTGCACACTGTGGTATTTGGTTCTGCCGGGGCGGTATATTGTGCTGCACTTTAGTATTTGGTTCTGCTGGGGCAGTATATTGTGCTGCACTTTAGTATTTGGTTCTGCTGGGGCAGTATATTGTGCTGCACTTTAGTATTTGGTTCTGCTGGGGCAGTATATTGTGCTGCACTTTAGTATTTGGTTCTGCTGGGGCAGTATATTGTGCTGCACTTTAGTATTTGGTTCTGCTGGGGCGCTATATTGTGCTGCTAGGGTGGCCAGACATTCGGTTTTAGGCCGGACAGTCAGTTTTTTAGACTCCTGGAGCAAGGCCAGGACGGAGCAAGGCCAGGACGGACAGCCAGAAAGCCTCCTTTTTTGTTGTTATGGGAGAAGGGACGGGACCGCTCAGGCATGGTCACTTTAAGGAGGCAGGGCCACGTTTGGATCACTGTGACTGCGCGCTTACATTAGCGCGCGCTGCAGCTGCACCGGCCAACTAATTCAGTTTTTTGCAGGCAGGGACAACTACTCGGAAACAGAGGAGTGCGGGACGTGACGGGACCTGGGTGCTGCAGACTGTGGTGCCACTCCAGTCACAAGCACTACTCTTCTGAGTCTGACTGCCACTGCCCAGCTCTAACTCACCCCATCAACCTGCCTCACCTCGCGCTGGGCGCTGTCCGTCTCTAGTCTCTGTCTGCCAGCCAGTCAGCAACGCGTCTACTACTAACTGAGCTGAGACTCTCTTCACTATTGCCTACCTCCACCCAGCCAGACCCAGAGGCAGAGCGCGCCGCCCACACGAAGCGAGGCAGCCAATGTAGTTGGTACCTTATTATATATATATATATATATATACAGTACAGACCAAAAGTTTGGGCACACCTTCTCATTCAAAGAGTTTTCTTTATTTTCATGACTATGAAAATTGTAGATTCACACTGAAGGCATCAAAACTATGAATTAACACATGTGGAATTATATACATAATCAAAAAGTGTGAAACAACTGAAAATATGTCATATTCTAGGTTCTTCAAAGTAGCCACCTTTTGCTTTGATTACTGCTTTGCACACTCTTGGCATTCTCTTGATGAGCTTCAAGAGGTAGTCACCTGAAATGGTCTTCACTTCACAGGTGTGCCCTGTCAGGTTTAATAAGTGGGATTTCTTGCCTTATAAATGGGGTTGGGACCATCAGTTGCGTTGTGGAGAAGTCAGGTGGATACACAGCTGATAGTCCTACTGAATAGACTGTTAGAATTTGTATTATGGCAAGAAAAAAGCAGCTAAGTAAAGAAAAACGAGTGGCCATCATTACTTTAAGAAATGAAGGTCAGTCAGTCCGAAAAATTGGGAATACTTTGAAAGTGTCCCCAAGTTCAGTCACAAAAACCATCAAGCGCTACAAAGAAACTGGCTCACATGCGGACCGCCCCAGGAAAGGAAGACCAAGAGTCACCTCTGCTGCGGAGGATAAATTCATCCGAGTCACCAGCCTCAGAAATCGCAGGTTAACAGCAGCTCAGATTAGAGACCAGGTCAATGCCACACAGAGTTCTAGCAGCAGACACATCTCTAGAACAACTGTTAAGAGGAGACTGTGTGAATCAGGCCTTCATGGTAGAATATCTGCTAGGAAACCACTGCTAAGGACAGGCAACAAGCAGAAGAGACTTGTTTGGGCTAAAGAACACAAGGAATGGACATTAGACCAGTGGAAATCTGTGCTTTGGTCTGATGAGTCCAAATTTGAGATCTTTGGTTCCAACCACCGTGTCTTTGTGCGACGCAGAAAAGGTGAACGGATGGACTCTACATGCCTGGTTCCCACCGTGAAGCATGGAGGAGGAGGTGTGATGGTGTGGGGGTGCTTTGCTGGTGACACTGTTGGGGATTTATTCAAAATTGAAGGCATACTGAACCAGCATGGCTACCACAGCATCTTGCAGCGGCATGCTATTCCATCCGGTTTGCGTTTAGTTGGACCATCATTTGTTTTTCAACAGGACAATGACCCCAAACACACCTCCAGGCTGTGTAAGGGCTATTTGACCATGAAGGAGAGTGATGGGGTGCTGCGCCAGATGACCTGGCCTCCACAGTCACCGGACCTGAACCCAATCGAGATGGTTCGGGGTGAGCTGGACCGCAGAGTGAAGGCAAAAGGGCCAACAAGTGCTAAGCATCTCTGGGAACTCCTTCAAGACTGTTGGAAGACCATTTCAGGTGACTACCTCTTGAAGCTCATCAAGAGAATGCCAAGAGTGTGCAAAGCAGTAATCAAAGCAAAAGGTGGCTACTTTGAAGAACCTAGAATATGACATATTTTCAGTTGTTTCACACTTTTTTGTTATGTATATAATTCCACATGTGTTAATTCATAGTTTTGATGCCTTCAGTGTGAATCTACAATTTTCATAGTCATGAAAATAAAGAAAACTCTTTGAATGAGAAGGTGTGTCCAAACTTTTGGTCTGTACTGTATGTATATATGAGCTGGCCTGGTATAAGTTTTACATCTTATTAAGATGTATAGCTGTACATATATAATCATATAAGGAGATTCTCCTCTAGGGCTGAAACGATTACTAAAATCTTTGGCATTGAGGATTCGTTTGTCTCATGTGACCACGGAGTGGTAGTGAAGCGCTTGCTATTACTTAGTGCTCCGTGGTCACCCGCCAGGCTGCACCGCGTTTCACTTTCTTCCGGATACAACGTCAGGTCATAGTGCACGTAAGCGCGCACTATGACCCGACGCTGTGTGACGTCAGGCACTGGGGGGAAAGCTGGGGGCAAAAGCTGGTGGCACTGGGGGGAAGTTGGTGTCGCGTTACCATTTAAACATCATACCCTTCTCCATTTACCCCAGCGCTTCTCTCACCAGCGGTATACCCACATTTCAGCATTCCACACTGCGCTCAATGTCTATTCTCTCTCTCACCAGCGGCATTAGTCTGAAGAAGGCCACATGGCCGAAACGTTACATTTAAAGCCACAGTAAGGCTACTTTCACACTAGCGGCACGGACCTCCGGCAGGCTGTTCCGTCGGGTGAACAGCCTGTTGGATCCGTCCTGACGCTAGTGACTGTGTGCCCCCAGACTGCCGCTCCGTCCCTATTGACTATAATGGGGGCGGGGCGGAGTTCCGGCGGAGGCACGGTGAGAGGCTGCTACAGAATAAAGCTACAACATGTCCGACATTTTTTCCGGAAGCCTCTTGCCGTGCCTCCGCTGGAACTACGCCCATTATAGTCAATGGGGACAAAGCGGCATTCTGGGGGCACACGTGCAATAGCCAGGATACGGGTACGCTGACGCCACTTTAATGCAGTGGCCGGGTCAGGTGGATAATAGTCTGTCTCTTCAATTAAACTAAATATATAACAAATAATATAACAAAACAAAAAATTTAAAATTAAAAAAAATTTAAATTAAAATAAAAAAATGGTAAAGTTCACCACTGTGTTTTCTTCTTTTTTGGCCTCGCAGACCACCGTGTGAAGCGGGCTTGTTCACATTCAACAGACGGTTCAAAGAAGGTGTCGCGCGGCCTCACTTGGCGGTAATTCGAAGGTCTTGATCAAGATAGGATACGACAGCTTTTAGATGATGCCAAACAACGAGGTTCCACAGGAGGATCATCTCGGTCACAAAACCACCCCTCTGTAGATATAAAGGTGCAGGCACATAGTGAAGGTCCGCCGATGTTTCCAATGGTAATAGCTTTTATTATACTCGCAAAGGTATAAGATCAATAGGCATAAAACAATATAAAATCTCCGTGGTTATAACACCGCTCGACCCGGGATCAGGAGCTATTCATGGATGTATAGGTTACTTTGGATTTATATATGTAATTATGTATTTAATATGTATTACTCTTTTCATGTATATCTGTTTGACATGTATGTACACTTATTTATACTTTACGGTGGTAGTTTGGGAGACCGGTGGATATAGGAACCTCTTAATCTTCATGTATGTGACCACTTTTTATATATATCATGATCCCCAGTCACACTAACCTATTGGTTGTCCAGGCCCCTTTGCTGGGAGAAGCGGAGGCGTTGCTGGCCGATGCGCTGGTATGGCGCATGCGCGGTATGTCCGATTATGTGACCGGTCACGTGAGGGCGACATGAGAGGGTCAGGTGGCCGGAACTGTGCGCTCAGCTGGTGCCGCGTCCTCTGCGCCCACTCATGGACACTGTGTGCTCTGTTGGTGCAGCGCCTCCCGCATTCAGGGGTATACACAAGGTGAGCTAAGTGGGTGGGAGGATGGCGATGGGTGGTTTGGTCCGCTTGTACACACCCCCTTCTTTTCTTTCCTGGACGGCTATTGATTGGAGTACACAAATTACTGCGGAATGATCCCAGCTGGGTACCGGGCTTATATTGTGAGTAGCAACTCATTCCCTTGGACAAAGCTAAGGCGAAACGTACGTCAGGGAGTCGTCCCCTTCCTCCCCACGGATACTAGGGTTAGTATACTGTTTGCGTCGGTCAGTGACTGTTCATATCACTCTAACTGCTGCTGGTCACACTTACCGGGGTTTTCCTGAGTTGGAGCCATGGGATTTGGACCATACTTTTGGGGGGAACCTGGGTATGTTTTGACTATGTGAGATGAGTTCTGGACTCTCTTCTGTTGTACCGGCTATAGATGATTACGCTTTATTATTGTAGAAGCACTTTATTATGTGCCAATTATTGTTGTGTATGTATCATCATCATGTACATGTATAATAGACCCATTAGGGCTATGATTCTTGCTCTGTAGCCTTCACCCGCAAATTTTATATCGTATTGTATGATTTGTGTGTAACAATTATGTGTAATAAAGATAATTTTCTATACTACATGTGTGGTTCTACTTTTTGGGTTAAGCTATTGTACGGTAGAGTGGACTTCCTGTGACTACATACAGTCAGGTCCATAAATATTGGAACATCGCCACAATTCTAACATTTTTGGCTCTATACACCACCACAATGGATTTGAAATGAAACAAACAAGATGTGCTTTACCTGCAGACTGTCAGCTTTCATTTGAGGGGATTTACATCCAAATCAGGTGAACGGTGCAGGAATTACAACAGTTTGCATCTGTGCCTCCCACCTGTTAAGGGACCAAAAGTAATGGGACAGAATAATAATCATAAATCAAACTTTCACTTTTTAATACTTGGTTGCAAATCCTTTGCAGTCAATTACAGCCTGAAGTCTGGAACGCATAGACATCACCAGACGCTGGGTTTCATCCCTGGTGATGCTCTGCCCGGCCTCTACTGCAACTGTCTTCAGTTCCTGCTTGTTCTTGGGGCATTTTCCCTTCAGTTTTGTCTTCAGCAAGTGAAATGCATGCTCAATCGGATTCAGGTCCGGTGATTGACTCGGCCATTGCAGAACATTCCACTTCTTTCCCTTAAAAACTCTTTGGTTGCTTTTGCAGTATGCTTTGGGTCATTGTCCATCTGCACTGTGAAGCGCCGTCCAATGAGTTCTGAAGCATTTGGCTGAATAGGAGCAGATAATATTGCCCGAAACACTTCAGAATTCATCCTGCTGCTTTTGTCAGCAGTCACATCATCAATAAATACAAGAGAAGCAGTTCCATTGGCAGCCATACATGCCCACGCCATGACACTACCACCACCATGCTTCACTGATGAGGTGGTATGCTTAGGATCATGAGCAGTTCCTTTCCTTCTCCATACTCTTCTCTTCCCATCACTCTGGTACAAGTTGATCTTGGTCTCATCTGTCCATAGGATGTTGTTCCAGAACTGTGAAGGCTTTTTTAGATGTCGTTTGGCAAACTCTAATCTGGCCTTCCTGTTTTTGAGGCTCACCAATGGTTTCCATCTTGTGGTGAACCCTCTGTATTCACTCTGGTGAAGTCTTCTCCTGATTGTTGACTTTGACACACATACACCTACCTCCTGGAGAGTGTTCCTGATCTGGCCAACTGTTGTGAAGGGTGTTTTCTTCACCAGGGGAAGAATTCTTCGGTCATCCACCACAGTTGTTTTCCGCGGTCTTCCGGGTCTTTTGGTGTTGCTGAGCTCACCGGTGCGTTCCTTCATTTTAAGAAAACAGTTGTTTTGGCCGCGCCTAATGTTTTTGCTATCTCTCTGATGGGTTTGTTGTGTTTTTTTCAGCCTAATGATGGCTTCACTGATAGTGACCGCTCTTTGGATCTCATCTTGAGAGTTGACAGCAACAGATTCCAAATGCAAATAGCAGACTGTAAATGACCTCTGGACCTGTTATCTGCTCATTGTAATTGGGATAATGAGGGAATAACACACACCGGCCATGGAACAGCTGAGAAGCCAATTGTCCCATTACTTTTGGTCCCTTAACAAGTGGGAGGCACAGATGCAAACTGCTGTAATTCCTGCACCGTTCACCTGATTTGGATGTAAATACCCTCAAATGAAAGCTGACAGTCTGCAGGTAAAGCACATCTTGTTCGTTTCATTTCAAATCCATTGTGGTGGTGTATAGAGCCAAAAATGTTAGAATTGCATTGATGTTACAATATTTATGGACCTGACTGTATGTCGTTTTCTGTGCCCAAATGGTGGCCACTGGTCACCCAGACAAGAATTGAACTGGTTGCCTAGAGTACCGAAGCCCGCAAAATGGACTGACAAGCGAACAAGTTACAGCTGTGGAGTTAAGATTTAAGTGACATCATCATGCTAAGTTGGGTGATGTCACTGATCCCAATGTATAATAAATAGTGATGAGCGACATAGGCAATATTTGTTTTCATGATATTCCACGAATTTATGGCCTAATATTTGCCATAAATTCATGAATTCTAGAATTCGTGATCTACAGTCATTATTTTCTTGATTGCGAAAATCGGCAATGTAATTAGCGTGGGTCACTTTTGCTACATTTGCCAAGCTGCTAGAAGTTTCCTGAGACTGGAGAAAATGGTTGGCAGCAACTTTCGTGACTGTGAGGAAGAACTCCTGATAGAGTGCTCCAATATATTCGCGATTGTGCAAATCGGCACTAATGATGCGCATATTTTTGGCGCAATGCATGCAACTTCACATTTTATCAGGTCTGACTACATATTACTGATTGGTGCACTAAGTATTGTTGTTACATCTCAGCACTATGTCTGTAGCATGTATGTATGGACAGCAGAGAAACAGTAATCCCTATCACACTACCTAACACCCTGCACTGGAACCTATCAGCTCCACTATATCAGGATATAACCAACACTGACTATCTGTATTAGGCTTCGTTCACATAAGCGTTCAGCCTTTCCGTTTTTCCTGCTCCTATAACGGAGTAGGAGAACGGAAAAGCTGAACGCTGATGTGAACGAAGTCTTATATATATAAGCTAACTAACTAACTATCTAATGTTTTGGATAAGGATCCAGATGAGTCTGCAAAGCACAGAGCACAGCAATGTCACTGCTCTCTCTCTCTAAGAACTGCAAAAAAACAGCAGAAAATGGCTGCTGGGGAGGTTCTTATATAGTAAGGGGGAGGCTGCTTTCCTATTGGTTGCTAGGGATGTTGCTAAGCTCAGACAAAGACATTGCAGCCTTCTCATTGGCCCACAAGCAAGAAGGGAGGTTACAGATGAAAAAAAACAATATTTGCGATTATGAATATATAGCACTATATTCTAGATTTTCGCGAATTCTCGAAGTGCCGATATTCGTGCTAAAAATTAGCGATTAGAATATTTGCGATCAACACTAATAATGAATATATCGAAGACAAGTGAATATGCTCCATCACCAGACACGTCTGTGTCAGATGAGAAACGTACCGTATTCACTGTCATACACTGTGACAAGTGGTTAGAAGAAAGTGAAGCACTGTGAGGGTCAGCGGCAGCACATTCATAGATGACATCATCACAAGTCTATAAATTCACAGTGCGTGATGATTTGAGCGCCATCTGCTGCTCATTATAGATATTATTCCAGCTGCATTTCCATAAAATACGTTATAGCCTACGGTTTCTAACCTGTTTCTCTCTATGTGATGTGAGCAGGGGCGTCGTTAGGTCAAAACATGTTTTGTCCAGTGCCCCGAATGTTATGCTGGCCCCACCCCCCCTGAACTTGTTCCGCTACTTGCGGGCTGCGCGGGCATGAGTTCAATCACTTCGGTGGGCGATCCCGTCCTGCAGTGTGTGATCCCGCGAGACCTGCCGCTGTAGGTCACGGGTCTCGCGGGATCACGCGCCGCAGGATGGGATTGTGCACCGAAGTGACTCAAGTTGAACTCATGCCCACGCAGCCAGCGGAACAAGTACAAGGGGGATGAGGGGGTGACCTGTGGGGTTGCCCAGACGGCTAGGCCCTTCACAGTAGTTATTAACCCCTTTCAGCAGTCCTCCATTCACTGAAGGGGGGACTGCTGAAAGGGGTTAATAACTACTGTGAAGGGGGGACTGCTGAAAGGGGTTAATAACTACTGTGAAGGGTCTAGCCGTCTGGGCAACCCCACAGGTCACCCCCTCATCCCCCTTGTACTTGTTCTGCTGGCTAAATGGGCATGACTTCAACTTCAGTCACTTCGGTGCACAATCCCATCCTGCGGCGCGTGATCCCGCGAGACCGGTGACCTACAGCTGCTACATGGGATGGGGGCGTGGCTTCACGGGGGCTTAATAAAGTGGGCTTGTCCCCCGGATGTTTGCAGACCCTAGCAACGCCCCTGGCTGTGAGATTACACCTGGCTGTCAGGGCATGCTGGTAGTTGTAGTTTCACATCTCTGGAGAACCAAAGCAGAGACTAAAAGGGAACCTGTCACCAGGAAATGCTTTGTAGGGCTAGCAATTCTGAATGTAATATCTTTCACTTAGTGATCTGTTGATCCTTGAAGTGCACAGAGGGCGGGCATAAATGAATCTGTGCCCCCCCTGCTCCTCCTACTTCATTATGCCAGTGCCTACCTGTCCTTCTTGATTGACAGAATCAGGCAAGATGACTATGCAGAAACCTGGGGTGAGGGAGGGGCTGGCATAGAAAGGAGGAGGAGCAACGGTGCACAGAGTGGCTTGGGCCCGCCCTCAGTGCACTTAACTGATCATTTGCATATGGATTGAAAATACTTTTTCTCTAGAATGGAGCAGCAGATTGCTACATGAAGGGTATTATTACCTTTAGCTGAGCTAGCCCTACAAAGCATTGTGCCTGGTGTAATAGTGAATTTTCTGGTGGCAAATAGGGTCCTAAGACCCCCTTATACACCAGACCTCAGGTAGGACTGCTTCCTCTGCACCACGTATTGTTACCCCCAGAGCCACGAGGTGGAGAACATTGGTGGTAAAAGTGCTGGATAGAATAAGGTACAGAGTGGTTTTAGGGAGTGGGAAACAGGACATTTGTCCTGGAGGTCCTTCTTCCCACCAAGAAATGCATTGCCATTGATCCCTTCACTGACCTAGACCACCACAGAATGTAAAGTCAACCTCATTCAGAGCCTTTGACGAGCAAGGAATTCACAATAAATCCCTTGTCCACGAGGGACTGTCAGAGTAAGAATAAAAAAAGCTGTATAAAAATAGTGAACCAGTGTTTTTTAGCACCAAATTTATCTCAAAATCGAAATCTTTATCTTGTATCTGTTTCTAGGAAAGGTGGGTGAAATCTAATACACCATTATAGCTCCAGTGCTATTACAGGAGCAGGACCTAACGTCTGCAGATTCCTAAATGGCAAGTCAATGGTTAAAGTGGATATTCATGAAAAAAATTGTCATAAAAAAACATATCAGAAACTTTAAAGTTACTCACCTCCACTGACCTCCATCCACTGCCATGCTGCTGCTCCGTCCATGCTGCTCTCTACCCCCTGTGCCCTCCTGCTATACCTGAAATGTCAGCAAAGGCAAACTCAACCAATGGTTGGCAGAGGCGGGTCACTGGCAAGGCTGAGATTGCTGGAGTGGACCTTTGTAGGCATCTCTGGGATGATGAGCTGGGACAGGAAGTGGACAGCAGCAGTGGGAGATCAGTGGAGGTGAGTAATGCTACTTGGCTATTTTAAAGCCTTTAATAACATAATTATTGGAAAGACAAGAAGCCTGAAAAGAGTCACGAGTCAGGATGTAACTCAGGATGAGTACAGGATAAGTGATGTATGTACACAGTGACTGCACCAGCAGAATAGTGAGTGCAGCTCTGGAGTATAATACAGGATGTAACTCAGGATCAGTACAGGATAAGTAATGTATGTACACAGTGACTACACCAGCAGAATAGTGAGTGCAGCTCTGGAGTATAATACAGGATGTAAATCAGGATCAGTACAGGATAAGTAATGTATGTACACAGTGACTCCACCAGCAGAATAGTGAGTGCAGCTCTGGAGTATAATACAGGATGTAACTCAGGATCCATAGAGGATAAGTAATGTATGTACACAGTGACTCCACCATCAGAATAGTGAGTGCAGCTCTGGAGTATAATACAGGATGTAACTCAGGATCAGTGCAGGATAAGTAATGTACGTACACAGTGACTTCACCAGCAGAATAGTGAGTACAGCTCTGGAGTATAATACAGGATGTAACTCAGGATCAGTACAGGATAAGTAATGTATGTACACAGTGACTCCACCAGCAGAATAGTGAGTGCAGCTCTGAAGTATAATACAGGATGTAACTCAGGATCAGTACAGGATAAGTAATGTATGTGCACAGTGACTGCACCAGCAGAATAGTGAGTGCTGCTCTGGAGTATAATACAGGATGTAACTCAGGATCAGTACAGGATAAGTAATGTATGTACACAGTGACTGCACGAGCAGAATAGTGAGTGCAGCTCTGGAGTATAATTCAGGATGTAACTCAGGATCAGTACAGGATAAGTAATGTGTGTACACAGTGACTCTACCAGCAGAATAGTGAGTGCAGCTCTGGAGTATAATACAGGATATAACTCAGGACCAGTACAGGATAAGTAATGTATGTACACAGTGACTCCACCAGCAGAATAGTGAGTGCAGCTCTGGAGTATAATACAGGATGTAACTCAGGATCAGTACAGGATAAGTAATGTATGTGCACAGTGACTGCACCAGCAGAATAGTGAGTGCAGCTCTGGGGTATAATACAGGATGTAACTCAGGACCAGTACAGGATAAGTAATGTATGTACACAGTGACTGCACCAGCAGAATAGTGAATGCAGCTCTGGAGTATAATACAGGATGTAACTCAGGATCAGTACAGGATAATTGCATGTACTTGCTGTGACTCAACTCTTCATGGAGACTAATTCAGTATGCACCAAGTTTTTGTCATCTCTGTAATATTTCTCCATATCCCTCCACCTACTAACGTTATTTTCCATATAACTAAATCCTGTATGATTCTTGCCTCTTCTTTCCCTTCTAATACTTAGGAAATTCTCCTTCTCTCTGTTGCTCGGTACAAGTTCTGTTTATCAACTCACATTGTTTTTTATTTAGCTGAGAGAACAGCGGCCAAACTCTTACCGCTGCTCCTGGAGTATAGCTGGAGATGCACCGGAGAGGAAATCCTGTAATCTGCTGCTGGTAAAATGCCAGGCTGGGTGCAGACATTGGCCTGGCGGTCTGCATATTATTATTATTCCCTTCAGGTGCATCCCTGGTGCATGACCTCTGTAATGATTCTGTTAGGGAATTACTCAACTGGCAGTTCCCGAATATAATGGTAATACTACAATTCCATTACACAGTTAGGGCTCATGCACACAAACGTATTTTATTTCCGTTTCAGTTCGGGGTTTTTACAGGTCCGTATGCGGAGCCATTCACTTCAATGGATCCGCAAAAAAACGGATGCAATACGGATGTCACATGAATGTCTTTTTTTTTTGCAGATCCGTGTTTTGCGGACCGCAAAATACATATAGTAGTATGCATGAGCCCTTAAAGGGATATTACCCTTTAGACATATATGATATGCCTACAGGATATACCATGAATGTCCGATAGGAGTGGGCTCCACCTCTGGGACCCGATTGTTTCTCAAGAACGGGGCCCCGTCTCATGCTGCAGTGAATGGGAGGTGGTCGCAGATGCACTGCTCTCTCCATTCATTGCTATGAGACTTCTGAAACTATCCGAATTAGTGTGCTAAAGCACTTCATGGCGGCAGAGTATGTACGGACGACAAGAGGATATTCATACACGCCAGGTTTGTTGCAGAAACTTCCATTCACCAGAATGGGGATGTTTTGGTGTCAAGCACATAGGTTTCTGCAAGGCCCTTGCAATACACCCTAACACCGTCCTCTATCAGAAGGAAGAAAACTGTTTCACCCTGTAATTCTGCAAGGGTGTGGAGGAGACCCTATTTAAAGGGGTTGCCTTATCTCAGATATTGATGGCATATGGCTAGGACAGGGATGCTCAACCTGCGGCCCTCCAGCTGTTGTAAAACTACCATGCCATGCTGTAGGACGATACCTGTAGGCTGTCCGAGCATGCTGGGAGTTGTAGTTTTGCAACAGCTGGAGGGCCGCAAGTTGAGCATCCCTGGGCTAGGATATGCCATCAGTGTTAGGGCTCATGCAGACGGCTGTTCCTTGCACTGGAGACCGCAATTTGCAACTTTCCGCAGACGGATGCAGACACATTCAACTTAGAATGGGTCCATCATCCGTCTGCACTGCAAAAAAATAGAACAAGTTCTATATTTTTGTGGTGTGGATACTTGCTTCAATAGCCAAAGGCTATATAATTCATGTTTAAGGTCATTTTACTTTTGTTTTAAAACATAACATTTATTATTCACTTTTAAGAATTACAAACTTGCCCAATAAAGAAAACATTTAAAATTAAAGTGGCCATGTGATGTGAATTTTTTATTTTCAATATTCTGTGAATTATTTACATGCTATGAGATATCAACAGGGGATATTGATTTCATATCCCCTTAAATAGAGGTGCAATGGTTTTAATAACTGGATCAATATTTTGCTATGCAGTTAACTGGCAACTATGCTTGCAACTAGATGTAAGTTATTGCCATTCACCTACTACCAGTTAGCGATATTATTGTTGATTCAAACCCTATCTTGCTGAACCTCAGCTAATATCACTAACTGTCCCTCATCGCCACTATTTCTGTCTCCTTATACTATCATCTCTCTGAGCTACCAGGGTGCCTGCGGCACACCCCAGCGCTTTCTCAGCAAAGTCACTTTCTTTAAAAACACTACGAGCGCAGCTCCCCTTCACTGCTGAAGGCGGCATCCTCAGGGGAAGCGGAGCTACTACCAACACGAGCGCTCTCATTGAGTCCCATTTAAACCTGAGAGGCGGGTTTACCTTTCCCATCATCCAATATGTAAGCGCAGTTTCTAAAAGCTTCGGGGGATAAGCCAATGGGTTACCCCTACCCAACAATTACTACATCCGATAGGTGCTTGCTTTCGAGATGTCTGGTGCGCATGATTCCAGTGATAGGTATATTCGCCCTTCTTATCTGTTGTGCGCAAAATCCAGGACTTTAACCTTTTTCTCACTGGGTTCATTCAATCTGCGCATGCGATACTACTTTAATTCTTTTCATTCACTTTGCCTGTACTGCGCAAGCGTTTCAACTTATAACTTAAGACTTATTCACTCTGTTAGTCTTTTCGTGCGCAGGCTTTAGGACTTCAGTGTTTTGTCCGCTCTTTAACTGAATTATGCCCTACAGGTGAGACTCGAAAAATTAGAATATCGCGCAAAGTTCATTTATTTCAGTAAGGTGAAACTAACATATGAGATGGACTTATTACATGGAAAGCTGAGAAATTCCAAGCCTTTATTTGGTATAATTTGGATGATTATGGCTTGCAGCTTATGAAACCCCAAGGTCTTAATTTTGAGGTCCCCTTTGCTCAGGGGGTACGGATTAATTAGCTGACTAGAGTCTGACACTTTGAGCCTAGAATATTAAACCTTTTCACAATAATTCTAATTTTAAGCTGCATTAATCCAAGTCCATTTAATTAGCATTACTGAAATAAATGGACTTTTGCACGATATTCAATTTTTCTAGTTTCACTTGTATATCAAAGGGAGGTAGATGTCAGTAGGGAGAACAGTTACATCAGGATTGTGAATGAACGCCAATGTTTTCAAGGTTTACACAAGGGCTAAATGATCAGTGACTGAACCTCATCCAATGTCTATTTATCATCATTTTACAACTATTTACTATGTTTAGGCAATAATCAACATGAATTATGATTGCTAGTGATTAATACATTATGTTAATTGATAAATCCTAAATAATAATAATAAAAATATTATTATTATTATTAACATAAATTAATATTAGGAGTTCCACTTAAATAATTTATATTGCTTTATGCCATGAACCCCTCTTCATAACGCTATTAAGTGATTAGTAAATGTGAACCCTAATCATTTTATCTACACCACCTCATTTATAATATTCTAATGTTTACCCTGTGATAACCTTTATGGTGACTATATAGCCATTTGTCCATTGCCTAATTTTCATGCCACTTTACATATAATTTGTTCACTATTATCTATCTGCCCCGATATATCGAAACTGTCCATGTTACATAGTTCTACATCAAACCCGATTCCATATTGCCACCCTTCTATATCATGAGAACATATATTAATGTGTAATCATTAGCTATTCACCCTCTTGCTTGTGATCCCGTCTATTGAGCTAGAATTTTACCAGATATCAATATATGATGATAGATAGATTATATGGAGATTTTTCAAAGGGACGACTAGTGTATATCCCTAACCCCTATTTTTAAATAAATGCCGTAAATGAGAATCCCTCCGTTAAACCATCCGGGCTCCTTGTATTAAGCCTATAAATCCAGCGAGCCTCACATTGTAGTAGTTTCCTGTCCATATTTCCACCTCAGAAGCATAATAGGCTTGTATTTTTTCCATGAACGTATCTCATGTGTTTAGAAATAGACATATCCTTCTCTATTCTACTTGAATGGCCTGAGATACGATGTCTGAGTTCCTGCGCTTTGGGATGTGCTGACTGACCCCCTTTTTTCTCTGAGTTCCTGTGTAGTCTTTCCGACATATAGTTTTGGGCATGGGCATGATGCAATATAGATCACCCCTTGGGTCTTATAATGAATGAATTGTCTAATCTCGTACTCCTTTTGATCACTTGGATTTGTGAACTTTTTGATGCGTGGACTATATCTACAAAAGGAGCAATCTCCACATGGTGCTGATCCGCAGTATTTTTCTATACTAGTCTTAGCCATAGTTCCAGTATCTTGAAGAAAAATATGGACCAAATGTTCCTTCAAATTTAAGCCCCTACGATAGGTGATACTGGGGTTACGAATGAGAACTGGTACCAGTTCTGTCTGATTGTATAATGTGCCAATATCATTTTAGAATCCGGTATATTTCTTTATTATACCCATCAAAGGTGCCAATACATCTGATAATATCATTGTCTTTTTTTTGGGGGGGGTAATAAATCCTCTCTTTTTGTACTTTTTGCCCTATTAATTGCTCTTTTAAGAGGGCAAATTGGATATCCCCTATCTTCAAATCTCTGAAAAAGAGCATTGCTTTTCTCGTTGGTACAATTTCTAGGGGGCTCTCCAGTATTGGCCAACCGGGATCCCCCTTTTTAAAGGGAGGGGATGCCAGCTGGTCCAATGCAAAGGCTGTTCGTAGAAGTCGGTTTTCTACATATCTAAGTATCAAGATGACCCTTTATTATTTTTTAATCCAAAAAATAGATCTCCTTCTACTGAATCTCATAGGTGTATTTCATGCCTATATTGTTTTCAATAAATGCCTGGGCAAACTCATAAAATAGTGGCAGGTATATGACGACATCCCCTCCGTGAAATACCAAGTGATCTTCCCACCACCCCAAAAAAAGATTTGCATAAGATGGGGCACATGACGTCCCCATCGCGGTCCCTTTGATTTGTTTATAATAGGTGCTTCTGTAACTTAAAATAATCGTGCTCCAAAATAAACTCTAACATAGATAATACCAATTCATTGTGTTGTTGGAAAATAGTGCTTTTGGTGCTAAAAAATGATTTCACAGCCTGTAAACCAAGATGATGCTGTATATTTGTGTATAATGATTCGACATCCAGGCTTGCTAGTAAGATATTTGACTGTGATGCCATTTCTCTTAAGAAGGAGATCCTTGGTATCTTTGATATATGAGGGTAACAATGTAACGAAAGACCTCAATATTTGGTCCATATAAACACTAATCCCCTGTGTAACACTATCATTCCCTGAGACAATAGGCCTTCCTGGAATCGGTGTCTTGTTCTTGTGCACCTTGGGAAGGGCTTTATATTGTCACTGGGTTTTATTGTTTATGTGTTTTATGTAGGGCCAGCTTGCATGCTTCCGTTCTTACGGATCCATTTAAAGCCAGTGATGCTGTGCACAAACAGCTGGGGCCCGTATATTGCGATACGGGCACTGGCCGTCTGCATGAGCCTTAGATAGATGCGGGTCCTACCTCCTGGACCGCGCCTATGTCCCAAATAGGCTGTTGGAAGTGAAGGATAGTGCATCGTTGTACATTCACTGCTACGGGAGTTCCTAAAATAATCGAGCTTTCTATTTTCAGAACTCCCTTGGATAGAAAAGCACTCTGCGCATGAGCGATGCACTCTCCTTCACTTTGGGGTGCCCGTTCTGAAGATTGGAGCAGGTCCCAGAGGTGACACCCGCACCTATCTTACGGCATATCCTAGCCATATGCCATCAGACTCTCAGATAACCCCTTTAATGGTACAGTGCTTAATGTGTTATCCCTACCGTGGACGCAGCGGCGCTGGAGTTGAGGAGGGCGTTTTGGCATCTGCATTACAAGGTTAGGTCTTGTGACACCATATCAGGTCAGGGAGGCAATTGGTATTGCCCTGGCTTGTCTGTGTAGACACAAAGTGCATGACTAGTGACCATCTAGGTGCCCAAAGGTTGTGCAGTGGTCTGACATCTCAGCCCAATTCATTTCTATGCAGCTGAGCTGCAATACCCGAGGCAACCCATGGACAGGTGTGGTGCTGTTTGGGGAAGAAAGCAGCCATGTTTTTCTAATCTTGTGCAACTTCTTTAATAACGAGAGTGAAGAGATTTGCTGCCGATGGCCCAATCCAAATAATGGCTTCACCTGTAGAGGTTACATAAGAGGTTCAATGAGTCTTTAGGGACAAAGTTCAGGTGTGTGGGTTTCTATTTGATTTTTCTATCATGTAGCAGCAGTGGTCAAGGTTGTGTCCTCACTAAACAAATCCGGGCTGCAAAACATCCCTTTTCCTTTGCCCTGTTGCATCCGACGGTTTTCACGTTCTATGGACTTTTCCCAATCGTCTGTAAGACTTATTCACAATTCATTGGATTATCAATTTTGGACCTCCTTGGGGCCATTCTTTTTACCCCCTAATGTACTTAAATAATGGGAATGTAGATCTAGCATGTGTGACCTCCATTATTTTCTGGAATTTTCCTGTACAATTCCTCTCTATGCTTTTCATTGGCTGAGAGGGTTTGGTAAAAGATGTCTGAGGATATTGAGTGGTAGAGTCATACGTCTGGGGCAAATGCTGTATGGGGGCAGTAAGTAGGGGTCTTTGGATATTAATGGATAGGTCATCAATATTAAATCGGGGGGGGGGGGGGGTCTGATTCCTGGCACCCCCAGCTTTCGCCTTCTCGCAGAATACGAATCATGGCTCCAGGGCTGGACTGGGACTGAAATTCAGCACAGGCATTGTAAAACATACAGGCCCACTTGCTGGATGTTGAATGTATGAATGTGAATTATGTTTGTGCGCCCTACCATCCAACCTTCCACTCCCCCTCCTGTCATAATCCTAATGGCACTACCAAAGATACAGGAGATTACAGCACAGCATAACTATTACATCCAGTGACGTCTCCTCTTTCCCCATCTTCTCCATAGAGCCCAGACTGCCATGATGAGTTCTTTCAGCCGTGTCTCATCTCTGCAGAGTTTGGTGCAGAGTTTGGCAAACATATATTTTAGGTTCCTCACTTTTCCATCACATCTCTTGGTACCCCAACATTGTCATCCTGCTGCTAACCCCAATATTGTGCCTGCTGTGCTCCCCAATGCCGCCAAATAATCAGTACCATAAAGGTGATCTCCCACATACTGGTTCTCTTAAAAGTCCCACCAATAATAGAGATGGCCTTGTGGCTCGCCCGGCGGTCATTTAGTGGCGAACTTTGCTCGTATGGCGATTTTCGCATGCGCCATATTCTTTTGCATTGCACTGAACTTTGACCCATGACACATTCATCAGGTGGTACAGGACAGCCATTTGAGACATTTCAGCACATGGACACACCCCCACCCTATAACAGAACCCGATCTGGCAGCCATTTTAAATTCAGTGTTTTGACAGTGTAGGGAGAGGCTTGCTTTGTAGAGCAGGGACAGACTGTTAGGGACACCAAATGCTAGCTAATAGGGCCACAAAAGTCCTTTAAAGGACTGGTATAGGTGTGCTATCGCTGTGATATACTGAGGGGTGTGATATACTTATAATATACTTTCTAACTTAGAAAGTATATCATAGTGCATTTGTACTGTGAAGCTGTTGCAGTGCTGGTTCTGATGCAATACCGCAAGAATATAGAGGGACAAGCGTTTTTGGAACAACTATTTGCAACGGGGCCATATACCTGCTTCCACCAAATATTGATTCAGTGGTTCTATATACCTGTTTCCACAAAATACTGATTAAGGGGTGCGATATACCTGCTTCTACAAAATACTGATTAAGGGGTTCTATATACCTGCTTCCACATAATACCGATTGAGGGGTGCGATATACCTGCTTCTACAAAATACTGATTAAGGGGTTCTATATACCTGCTTCCACAAAATACTGATTGAGGGGTGCGATATACCTGCTTCTAGAAAATACTGATTAATTGATTCTATATACCTGCTTCCACAAAATGCAGATTGAGGGGTGCGATATACCTGCTTCCACCTAATATTGATTGAGGCCTGTGATACACCAGCTTCAACAAAATACTGAATGAGGGGTGCGATATACCTGCTTCCACCAAATATTGATTCAGGGGTTCTATATACCTGCTTCCACAAAACACTGATTGAGGGGTGCGATATACCTGCTTCCACAAAATACTGATTGAGGGGTGGGATATACCTGCTTCTACAAAATACAGATTGAGGGGTGCGAAATACTTGCTTACGCAAAGTACTGATTAAGGGGTTTAATATACCTGCTTCCATAAAATACTGATTGAGGGGTGCGATATACTTGCTTCCAAAAAATATTGATTCAGGTGTTCTATATACCTGTTTCCACAAAATAATGATTGAGGGGTGCGATATACATGCTTCTACAAAATACTGACTAAGGGGTTCTATATACCTGCTTCAACAAAATACTGATTGAGACCTGCGATACACCGGCTTCCACAAAATACTGATTGAGGCTTGCGATATACCTGCTTCCACCAAATATTGATTGAGGCTTGCGATACACCAACTTCCACAAAATCCTGAATATTGGGGTGCGATATACCTGCTTCCACCAAATATTGATTCAGGGGTTCTGAATACCTGTTTCCACAAAATACTGAATGAGGGGCGCCATATACCTGCTTCTACAAAATTCTAATTAAGTGATTCTATATACCTACTTCCACAAAATACTGATTGAGGGGTGCGATATACCTGCTTCCACAAAATACAGATTAAGGGGTTTGATATACCTCCTTCCACAATATACAGATTGAGGGGTGCGATATACCTGCTTCCACAAAATACTTAATAAGGGGTTTGATATACCTGCTTCCATAAAATACTGATTGAGGGGTGCGATATACCTGCTTACAACAAATATTGATTCAGGTGTTCTATATACCTGTTTTCACTAAATATTGATTGAGGGGTGGGATATACCTGCTTCTACAGAATACTGATTAATGGGTTCTATATACCTGCTTCCACAAAATACTGATTAAGGGGTTTGATATACCTGCTTCCACCAAATATTGATTCAGGTGTTCTATTTCCCTGTTTCCACAAAATACTGATTGAGGGGTGGGATATACCTGCTTCTACAAAATACTGATTAAGGGGTTCCACAAATTTCTGATTGTGGGATGTGATATACCTGCTTCCACAAAATGCTGATTGAAGGGAGCGATATACCTCATGACACAAAATACTGATTGAGGGGTGTAATTTTCCTGCTTCCACCAAAAATTGATTGAGGCTTGTGATACACCAGCTTCCACAAAATCCTGAATGACGGGTGCGATATACCTGCTTCCACCAAATATTGATTCTTGTGTTCTATATACCAGTTTCCACAAAATACTGACTGAGGGGTGGGATATATCTGCTTCTGCAAAATACTGATTAAGGGGTTCTATATTCCTGCTTCCACAAAATACTAATTGAGGGGTGCGATATACCTGCTTCCACCAATTATTTATTGCCTGTGATACACCTGCTTCCACAAAATACTGATTGAGGGGTGCGATAAACCTGTTTCCACAAATTACTGATTGAGGGGTTTGATATTCCAGCTTCCACAAAATCCTGAATGACGGGTGCGATATACCTGCTTCCACCAAATATTGATTCAGGTGTTCTATATACCTGTTTTCACAAAATACTGATTGAGGGGTGGGATATACCTGCTTCTACAAAATACAGATTGAGGGGTGCGATATACTTGCTTCCATAAAATACTGATTGCGGGGTGCGATATACCTGCTTCCAACAAATATTGATTCCGGTGTTCTATATACCTGTTTCCACAAAATACTGATTGAGGTGTGCGTTATATATGCTTCTACAAAATATTGATTAAGGGGTTCTATATACCTGCTTCAACAAAATACAGATTGAGACCTGCGATACACCGGCTTCCACAAAATATTGATTGAGGCCTGCGATATACCTGCTTCCACCAAATATTGATTGAGGCTTGCGATACACCAACTTCCACAAAATCCTGAATGAGGGGTGCGATATACCTGCTTCCACCAAATATTGATTCAGGGGTTCTATATACCTGTTTCCACAAAATACTGATTGAGGGGTGGGATATACCTGCTTCTACAAAATACAGATTGAGGGGTGCGAAATACTTGCTTACGCAAAGTACTGATTAAGGGGTTTAATATACCTGCTTCCATAAAATACTGATTGAGGGGTGCGATATACTTGCTTCCAAAAAATATTGATTCAGGTGTTCTATATACCTGTTTCCACAAAATAATGATTGAGGGGTGCGATATACATGCTTCTACAAAATACTGACTAAGGGGTTCTATATACCTGCTTCAACAAAATACTGATTGAGACCTGCGATACACCGGCTTCCACAAAATACTGATTGAGGCCTGCGATATACCTGCTTCCACCAAATATTGATTGAGGCTTGCGATACACCAACTTCCACAAAATCCTGAATATTGGGGTGCGATATACCTGCTTCCACCAAATATTGATTCAGGGGTTCTGAATACCTGTTTCCACAAAATACTGAATGAGGGGCGTCATATACCTGCTTCTACAAAATTCTAATTAAGTGATTCTATATACCTACTTCCACAAAATACTGATTGAGGGGTGCGATATACCTGCTTCCACAAAATACAGATTAAGGGGTTTGATATACCTCCTTCCACAATATACAGATTGAGGGGTGCGATATACCTGCTTCCACAAAATACTTAATAAGGGGTTTGATATACCTGCTTCCACAAAATACTGATTGAAGGGTGCGATATACCTGCTTACAACAAATATTGATTCAGGTGTTCTATATACCTGTTTTCACTAAATATTGATTGAGGGGTGGGATATACCTGCTTCTACAGAATACTGATTAATGGGTTTTATATACCTGCTTCCACAAAATACTGATTAAGGGGTTTGATATACCTGCTTCCACCAAATATTGATTCAGGTGTTTTATTTCCCTGTTTCCACAAAATACTGATTGAGGGGTGGGATATACCTGCTTCTACAAAATACTGATTAAGGGGTTCCACAAATTTCTGATTGTGGGATGTGATATACCTGCTTCCACAAAAAGCTGATTGAAGGGAGCGATATACCTCATGACACAAAATACTGATTGAGGGGTGTAATTTTCCTGCTTCCACCAAAAATTGATTGAGGCTTGTGATACACCAGCTTCCACAAAATCCTGAATGACGGGTGCGATATACCTGCTTCCACCAAATATTGATTCTTGTGTTCTATATACCAGTTTCCACAAAATACTGACTGAGGGGTGGGATATATCTGCTTCTGCAAAATACTGATTAAGGGGTTCTATATTCCTGCTTCCACAAAATACTAATTGAGGGGTGCGATATACCTGCTTCCACCAATTATTTATTGCCTGTGATACACCTGCTTCCACAAAATACTGATTGAGGGGTGCGATAAACCTGTTTCCACAAATTACTGATTGAGGGGTTTGATATTCCAGCTTCCACAAAATCCTGAATGACGGGTGCGATATACCTGCTTCCACCAAATATTGATTCAGGTGTTCTATATACCTGTTTTCACAAAATACTGATTGAGGGGTGGGATATACCTGCTTCTACAAAATACAGATTGAGGGGTGCGATATACTTGCTTCCATAAAATACTGATTGCGGGGTGCGATATACCTGCTTCCAACAAATATTGATTCCGGTGTTCTATATACCTGTTTCCACAAAATACTGATTGAGGTGTGCGTTATATATGCTTCTACAAAATATTGATTAAGGGGTTCTATATACCTGCTTCAACAAAATACAGATTGAGACCTGCGATACACCGGCTTCCACAAAATATTGATTGAGGCCTGCGATATACCTGCTTCCACCAAATATTGATTGAGGCTTGCGATACACCAACTTCCACAAAATCCTGAATGAGGGGTGCGATATACCTGCTTCCACCAAATATTGATTCAGGGGTTCTATATACCTGTTTCCACAAAATACTGAATGAGGGGTGCGATATACCTGCTTCTACAAAATTCTAATTAAGTGATTCTATATACCTGCTTCCACAAAATACTGATTGAGGGGTGCGATATACCTGCTTCCACAAAATACTTAATAAGGGGTTTGATATACCTGCTTCCATAAAATACAGATTGAGGGGTACGATATACCTGCTTCCACAAAATACTTAATAAGGGGTTTGCTATACCTGCTTCCATAAAATACTGATTGAGGGGTGCGATATACCTGCTTACAACAAATATTGATTCAGGTGTTCTATATACCTGTTTTCACAAAATATTGATTGAGGGGTGGGATATACCTGCTTCTACAGAATAGTGATTAATGGGTTCTATATACCTGCCTCCACAAAATACCGATTAAGGGGTTTGATATACCTGCTTCCAGAAAATACGGATTGAGGGGTGCGATATACCTGCTTCCACCAAATATTGATTCAGGTGTTCAATTTCCCTGTTTCCACAAAATACTGATTGAGGGGTGGGATATACCTGCTTCTACAAAATACTGATTAAGGGGTTCCACAAATTTCTGATTGTGGGATGTGATATACCTGCTTCCACAAAATGCTGATTGAAGGGAGCGATATACCTCATGACACAAAATACTGATTGAGGGGTGCGATTTTCCTGCTTCCACCAAAAATTGATTGAGGCTTGTGATACACCAGCTTCCACAAAATCCTGAATGACAGGTGCGATATACCTGCTTCCACCAAATATTGATTCAGGTGTTCTATATACCAGTTTCCACAAAATACTGACTGAGGGGTGGGATATACCTGCTTCTGCAAAATACTGATTAAGGGGTTCTATATTCCTGCTTCCACAAAATACTGATTGAGGGTGCGATATACCTGCTTCCACCAATTATTTATTGCCTGTGATACATCTGCTTCCACAAAATACTGATTGAGGGGTGCGATATACCTGCTTCCACAAATTACTGATTGAGGGGTTTGATACACCAGCTTCCACAAAATCCTGAATGACGGGTGCAATATACTTGCTTCTACCAAATATTGATTCAGGTGTTCTATATACCTGTTTCCACAAAATACTGATTGAGGGGTGCGATATACATGCTTCTACAAAATACTGATTAAGGGGTTCTATATACCTGCTTCAACAAAATACTGATTGAGACCTGCGATACACCGGCTTCCACAAAATATTGATTGAGGCCTGCGATACACCAACTTCCACAAAATCCTGAATGAGGGGTGCGATATGCCTGCTTCCACTAAATATTGATTCAGGGGTTCTATATACCTGTTTCCACAAAATACTGAATGAGGGGTGCGATATACCTGCTTCTACAAAATTCTAATTAAGTGATTCTATATACCTGCTTCCACAAAATACTGATTGAGGGGTGCGATATACCTGGTTCCACAAAATACTTAATAAGGGGTTTGATATACCTGCTTCCATAAAATACAGATTGAGGGGTACGATATACCTGCTTCCACAAAATACTTAATACGGGGTTTGCTATACCTGCTTCCATAAAATACTGATTGAGGGGTGCGATATACCTGCTTACAACAAATATTGATTCAGGTGTTCTATATACCTGTTTTCACAAAATATTGATTGAGGGGTGGGATATACCTGCTTCTACAGAATACTGATTAATGGGTTCTATATACCTGCCTCCACAAAATACTGATTAAGGGTTTTGACATACCTGCTTCCAGAAAATACGTATTGAGGGGTGCGATATATCTGCTTCCACCAAATATTGATTCAGGTGTTCTATTTCCCTGTTTCCACAAAATACTGATTGAGGGGTGGGATATACCTTCTTATACAAAATACTGATTTAAGGGGTTCCACAAATTACTGATTGTGGGATGTGATATACCTGCTTCCACAAAATACTGATTGAAGGGAGCGATATACCTCATGACACAAAATACTGATTGAGGGGTGCGATTTTCCTGCTTCCACCAAAAATTGTTTGAGGCTTGTGATACACCAGCTTCCACAAAATCCTGAATGACAGGTGCGATATACCTGCTTCCACCAAATATTGATTCAGGTGTTCTATATACCTGTTTCCACAAAATACTGACTGAGGGGTGGGATATACCTGCTTCTGCAAAATACTGATTAAGGGGTTCTATATTCCTGCTTCCACAAAATACTGATTGAGGGGTGCGATACACCTGCTTCCACCAATTATTTATTGCCTATGATACACCTGCTTCCACAAAAAACTGATTGAGGGGTGCGATATACCTGCTTCCACAAATTACTGATTGAGGGGTTTGATATACCAGCTTCCACAAAATCCTGAATGAGGGGTGCAATATACCTGCTTCCACCAAATATTGATTCAGGTGTTCTATATTCCGGCTTCCATAAAATACTGATTGAGGGGTTCTATATACCTACTTCAATCAAATATTGATTCAGGTGTTCTATAAACCTCTTTCCACAGAACCCACAAAGCCACGCTCCAGACGCTCCACATCCTGCTTCTTCTCCACTCTCCTTCCATTTGTCCTCCACTCCACCTTCCACCGTGCCGTCGTTGCGTTCCTCTGGCAGAAGGCAGGCTTCCGCGGCATAAAAAGTTGACGACGACGGTTAACCCTCTTGCCCAACGGCTGACCGTTGGCTTGTCGGAACTGCTAGCCAGCCAACTACTGCCATATAAGCTGGTGGACTCGAAAGCCTTTAGAAACTTTGTGGCCTTTGGCACACCGCAATGGAAGGTCACCGTAAGGAAATATTTATCCCAGAAGGGCATTCCAGAGCTATATGGCCACGTTCAATTGAATATATCTCTGGCACACAGTGTAGGTGCCAAGATACATCTGACCACAGACATGTGGTCTAGCAAACACGGGCAGGGAAGGTACATAACTTTTACTGCCCAGTGGGTGAACCTTCTTACTGCCGTCAAGCATGTAACCCATGGCACCATGTGGATTTGGTGTTACCCAAGGACGTCCGCATGTGGGGGGGGGGGCAAGTGCCCACCCCTGGGACCCTGGAAATCTGTGAACTGAGTTCTGTCTCTGCTCTGCACTGCAGCTCATGCGTTTTTATACTTTGTGATAATGAATATGCCCCTCCCGTTCATTACATTCTCAGAAACAAGCAGAGCATGGATGTCAATAAAATTATGCCCCCCCCGGAAATATTTCCGCGGACGCCCATGGTGTTACCGCCACGGATTGCATGCAGGCCTACCTCTTCTTCTCCTCCTCCTACTCTGTCCTCTGTCTCCTCCTTGGCTAACGCCTCCTTTTCCGCTGCTACCGCCTCTTCCGCTGCGCCCCCCAAGCTCCCTAGAACCTATTTGACGTTCCAGGTGAGACGTTGCCATGCTGTGCTGAGGCTGTTGTGCCTGGAAGCCAAGAGCCACACCAGTCCTGCACTGCTTTCAGCTCTGCGGTCACAGGCCGATCAGTGGCTAACCCCGCACAATTTGACAGTTGGTAAAGTGGTGTGTGACAACGGTGCCAATCTGCTGAGTGCACTGAAACAGGGCAAAATGACACACGTCCTGAACTTAGTCTTGCAGCGATTTGTTGCCAAATACCCCGGGGTCCAGGATGTCTTGCGGCAGGCCAGGAAAATCTCTGGCCATTTTAGAAGATCTTACACGGCCATGGCTCGCCTCGCTGACGTTCAGCGGCGACACCACCACCTCCTGCCTGTCAGACATGTGATTTGTGACACCCCGAAGCGCTGGAACTCCACCCTGTATATGCTTGATAGGCGGCTCTAGCAGTAATGTGCCGTTAACGACTACCTGTACGAACTCTGCAGCAGGACAGGTTCTGGGAGCTTGGTTTCTTTTCACCGCACTAGTGGCTGCTCATGCGTGACGCCATTGATCCCCTCTGGTATGTCACTGTCCATGTTGTGGGACTATTTGAGCACTTGTAGTAACTATTTGCTGGCTGCAAATATGACCTGAAGGTTTTTCAGGGTCGCCTGCCATTTGATGTTCATCCATCACTAACAGATAGTACTGTACTACTAACCCCTCCATCCACCCCTACATCCAGGGTAATACAGTGCACATACCTCTTACATCCAGTGACGTCTCTTTGATGTAGATGTTCTCTTTCCTCATCTTCTCCTTTCAGACCTTCAGACCAGGCCATCATTTTTCTGACATTTCTCGTCTCTGCAGTTTGACAAACAAAATCTTAGTTTACTACTTTTCCATCATCCTGCCATCTTTTTGACAAATCATCCTACCACCCCCAATACTGAGCCACTGTGCTCCCCAATACTATACTGCAGAAACAGATAAACCCCCTGATAATAGTAGTACCATGCAGATAGTGCCCTTCAATAATTATTGGCACACAGTGCCCTAAAATAACTGCGCCCAGCAAATAGTGCCCCTGACACTAATAGTGTAAAAATAATGTCCCCCAAAAATAATTGTCGTAATCTGATACTGTGCCAGGGTGCCCCCACAGTAATAATGTACCCAAAAGTCCCACCAATAGGAATAATTCTCTGCTAGAGCACACATGGTAGTAATAGTGCTCCTACAGTGCTCCCAACCTGTCCCCACTGTTCCCCAGAAGTAATAATACTCCCAAAGTGCCCATACAAGTAATCATATTCCCCATACACTCCCAGTAGTAATAAAGGCCATCATAATGCCCCCCAGTAGTAATAATTCTCCTTAAAATGTGCCAGTGCAAAAAATACCCCCTTTTAATGCCCCCAGTTGAGCTAATGTCCCCATAGTGCCAGTATAAAATACCCCTATATAGTGCCCCCAGTAAATGTCCCATAGTGCTCCTCTCCCCCCTTTTTCCTGGTGCCCCCCATAATGTACCAGTATAAAATGCCCCATATATAGTGCCCCAGTAGATGCCCTCAGTGTCCCCCATAATTTGCAAGTATAAAATACCCCTTCTTAGTGCCTGCCCATTAGATGAGCCCATAGTACTCCTTTCTCCCCTTCCCCATAGTACCCATTATAATGTGGCCCAGTATAAAATGCCCCTATTCAGAGCCCCCCATATAAAATACCCCTTCTTTGTGGCCTCAGTAGATGCCACCATAGTGCCCTCAATAATGTGCCAGTAAGAAGCGCTCCCATAGATGCCCCCATAGTGCCACCCAATAATGTGCCAGTAAAAAGTGCCACCAATAATGTGCCAGTAAGAAGTGCCCCCATAGATGCCCCCACAGTGCCCCCCAATAATGTACCAGTAACAAGAGCCCCCATAGATGCCCCCCAATCATGTGCCAGTAACAAGTGCCCCTATAGATACCCCCAATCAAGTGTCAGTAACAAGTACCCCCATAGATGTCCCCCATTCATATTCCTGTAACAAGTACCCCCCATAGATGTCCCCCAATCATGTGCCAGTACCAAGTTCCCCCATAGATGCCCCCAATCATGTGCCAGTAACAGGTGCCCCCATAGATGCCCCCCAATCATGTGCCAGTTACAGGTGCCCCATAGATGCCTCCCAATCATGTGCCAATAACAAGGTCCCCATAGATGCCCCCCAATTATGTGCCAGTAACAAGTGTGCCCATAGATGCCCCTAATCATGTGCCAGTAACAAGTGCCCCCATAGATGCCCCCCAATCATGTGCCAGTCACAGGTGCCCCCATAGATGCCCCCCAATCATGTGCTAGTAGTAGTACCATATAAAAAACACTTATACTTACCTCCTTAAGGCTGGCAGCGATGCGATGCAGACCTCTTCTGGCCTGTATCCCACGCTGTACAGCTCAGGCGGTGTGATGACGTCCTTGCGCCGCTTGCACCGGCCTCTGATAGGCTGCAGGTCTAGTGCCTGCAGCCTATCAGAGGAACGGGAAGGGAGACGCCTCTCCCTCCCCCGCCGCAGCATTTCCATCTGTATCTCTGTCCTGAGTATGGCGATACAGATGACTATAGAGATGAGCGCTTTAACAATGGGAGCGCTCATCTCCCTGTGCCCTGCCGCCACCCCCCACTTCACCAGTAGCCAGCGGGGCTCAAGAGGCAGCTGTCCCTTTTGCCGCGCGTTAAAGACGTCCCTGAGTATAATACAGGATATAACTCAGGATCAGTACAGGATAAGTAATGTATGTACACAGAGACTGCACCAGCAGAATAGTGAGTGCAGCTCTGGAGTATAATACAGGATGTAACTCAGGATCAGTACAGGATAAGTAATGTATGTACACAGTGACTGCACCAGCAGAATAGTGAGTGCAGCTCTGGGGTATAATACAGGATGTAACTCAGGATCAGTACAGGATAAGTAATGTATGTACACAGAGACTGCACCAGCAGAATAGTGAGTACAGCTCTGGAGTATAATACAGGATGTAACTCAGGATCAGTACAGGATAAGTAATGTAATGTATGTACACAGAGACTGCACCAGCAGAATAGTGAGTGCAGCTCCGGAGTATAATACAGGATGTAAATCAGGATCATTACAGGTTAAGTAATGTATATACACAGTGACTGCACCAGCAGAATAGTGAGTGCAGCTCTGGAGTATAATACAGGATATGACTCAGGATGATCAGTACAGGATAAGTAATGTAATGTATGTACACAGTGACTGCACCAGCAGAATAGTGAGTGCAGCTCTGGAGTATAATACAGGATGTAACTCAGGATCAGTACAGGATAAGTAATGTAATGTATGCACACAGTGACTTCACCAGCAGAATAGTGAGTGCAGCTCTGGAGTATAATACAGGATGTAATTCAGGATTAGTACAGGATAAGTAATGTATATACACAGTAATTCCACCGGCAGAATAGTGAGTGCAGCTCTGGAGTATAATACAGGATGTAACTCAGAATCAGTACAGAATAAGTAATGTAATATATGTACACAGTAATTCCACCAGCAGAATAGTGAGTGCAGCTCTGGAGTATAATACAGGATGTACAGGTGAAACTTGAAAAATTAGAATATCCTGCAAAATTTAATTTTATTTCAGTAATGCAATTTAAAAGGTGAAATTACTATGAGATAGACTCATTACAGGCAAAGCGAGATATTTCAAGCCTTTATTTGTTATAATTTGGATGAATATGGCTTATAGCTTATGAAAACCCCAAATTCACAATATCATAATTAGAATATTGTGAAACTGTTCTATATTCTGGGCTCCAAGTGTCACACTCTATTCAGCTAAATAATCCATAACACCTGCAAATGGTTCCTGAGCCTTTAAATTGTCTCTCAGTCTGGTTCAGTAGGAATTACCATCATGGCAGAGACTTCTGACCGGACAGTTGTGCAGAAAACCATCACTGACACCTCCATAAGGAGGGAAAGCCTCAAAACGTAAAGGCAAAAGAAGTTGGATGTTCCCAAAGTGCTGCATCAAAAGCACATTAATAGAAAGTTATGTGGAAGACAAAGGTGCACAAGCAACGGGGATGACCGCAGACTGGAGAGGATTGTCAGGAAAAGGCCATTCAAAAGTGTTGGGGACTTTCACAAGGAGTGGACTGAGGCTGGAGTTAGTGCACCAAGAGCCACCACACACAGACGGTTCCTGGACATGGGCTTCAGATGTCGTATTCCTCTTGTCAAGCCTTTCCTGAACAACAAACATCGTCAGAAGCGTCTTACCTGGGCTAAAGAAAAAAATAACTGGTCTGTTGCTCTTTTCTGATGAGAGCAACTTTTGCATCTCATTTGGAAACCAAGGACCCAGAGTCTGGAGGAAGATGCTTGAAGTCCAGTGTGAAGTTTCCACAGTCTGTGTTGATTTGGGGAGCCATGTCATCTGCTGGTGTTGGTCCACTGTGCTTCAGGAGATTTTGGAGCACTTCATGCTTCCTTCCGCAGACGAGCATTATGGAGATGGTGACTTGATTTTCCAGCAGGACTTGGCACCTGCCCACACTGCCAAAAATACCAAAACCTGGTTCAATGGGTTCAATGACCATGGAATTACTGTGCTTGATTGGCCAGCAAACTCGCCTGACCTAAACCCAATAGAGAATCTATGGGGCATTGCCAAGAGAAAGATCAGAGGCATGAGACTGAACAATGCAGAAGAGCTGAAGTCTTCCATAACACCGCAGCAGAGCCACATGCTGATAGCATCCATGTCACGCCGCACTGAGGGGCCCAAACCAAGTTCTGAGGACATATGCATGATTAGACTTTTCAGAGGTCCTACATTTTTAAGTGTTCTTGCATGGCAAGACCACTTACTGTTGTCTCACATATATATTCTTATTATTTTAGCCAAATTTACCACCCTAACTCCTCTCACAGTTTTCACACTACATAGACAGTAATATACAGAAACTTGCAGATTGTTCCCGATTGGTGTGCTATTACTTTGTGGAACGTTTCGCTGAATGGTTCACAAAATATCGGCGTTTTTGTGGTGAAATCGGTCCCATAGGAATGAATAGCGGAATGTTGAAAACTAGAGTGGGAGCTGACAAAAGCTAGAGTGGGAGCTGAAAAACCAGGACATGATTTCTAAACTGCCACCACTCCCTCATTTTCAAGCCCACCTACACAAATTATATATCAGAACGTTCAGCTATCCCTGCTGCCACTAAAACTGTCCACGGCTAAGCCATAGTCCTGATAGTTTTCACAATATGACCATTTGTTTGCAACTCAAGCCGCCCATTGACATTCATTGAAACTCCACTCTAGCCACCTAAAATGTGAAGGGCAATTTCTAAACTGCGACTGTGCCTTTATTTTTAATATTTCGGAGACATTCTATGCATCATGTAGGTCTGTGTCTTGTGATTCTCACAATATAAAGCACTTTACTGTAGGATTTTTAAACTACAACCGTTTGAAGATGGCAACCGCCAGTGAAGTGAGCAAGTTGGAGCAGTTTGTTTTTACCGCTCTTCTCTGCCATTGCTGTAGAGTGAGTTGCCACAGGAACCCAGGTGTGTGAGCAGAGTGACAAAAGCTAGAGTGTGAGCTGAAAAATCAGGACATGATTTCTAAGGGTACTTTCACACTAGCGTTTTTCTTTTCTGGCATAGAGTTCTGTTCTACGGGCTCTATACCTGAAAAGAACTGATCAGTTTTATCCCCATGCATTCTGAATAGAGAGCATTCCATTCAGGATGCATCAGGATGTCTTCAGTTCAGTCTTTTTGACTGATTAGGCAAAAGATAAAACCGCAGCATTCTACGGTTTTATCTCCGGCCAACAAAACTGAAGACTTGCCTGAATCCGGCATTTTTTTCCATAGGAATGTATTAGTGCCGGATCTGGCATTCAAAATACCGGAATGCCGGATCCGTCTTATGCGCAGACCAAAAAAAAGGTGAAAAAAATAAATGCCTAATCCGTTTTGCCGGATGACACTGGAAAGACGGATCCGGCATTTAAATGCATTTTTCTGACTGATCAGTCTTGCAATCAGTTGGCATATGTTTTTCCGGATCCAGCAGGCAGTTCCGGTGACTCTGCCGCAAGTGTGCAAGTAGCCTAAACTGCCACCACTCCCTCATTTTCAAGCCCACCTACACAAATCGGCTGCTAATGTTTTTATAAATGTATGTTTTAATGTAACTGTGTAGCACTTTGGGCAACAACATTGCAATTAAATGTGCTCTATACATAAATAAAAGTTGAAATGCATTTCTCACTCTATCAATAATAATACAGGATAGAACTCAGGACCAGTACAGGATAAGTAATGTATGTACACAGTGACTGCACCAGCAGAATAGTGAGTGCAGCTCTGGAGTATAATACAGGATGTAACTCAGGATCAGTACAGGATAAGTAATGTATGTACACAGTGACTGCACCAGCAGAATAGTGAGTGCAGCTCTGGAGTATAATACAGGATATAGCTCAGGATCAGTACAGGATAAGTAATGTATGTACACAGTGACCGCACCAGCAGAATAGTGAGTGCAGCTCTGCAGTATAATACAGGATGTAACTCAGGATCAATACAGGATAAGTAATGTAATATATGTACACAGTGACTGCACCAGCAGAATAGTGAGTGCAGCTCTGGGGTATAATACAGGATGTAACTCAGGATCAGTACAGGATAAGTAATGTATGTACACAGTGACTGCACCAGCAGAATAGTGAGTGCAGCTCTGAAGTATAATACAGGATGTAACTCAGGATTAGTACAGGATGAGTAATGTATGTACACAGTGAATGCACCAGCAGAATAGTGAGTGCAGCTCTGGAGTATAATACAGGATGTAACTCAGGATTAGTACAGGATGAGTAATGTATGTACACAGTGAATGCACCAGCAGAATAGTGAGTGCAGCTCTGAAGTATAATACAGGATGTAACTCAGGATCAGTACAGGATAAGTAATGTATGTACAATGTGACTGCACCAACAGAATAGTGAGTGCAGCTCTGGAGTATAATACAGGATGTAACTCAGGATCAGTACAGGATAAGTAATGTATGTACACAGTGACTGCACCAGCAGAATAGTGAGTGCAGCTCTGGAGTATAATACGGATGTAACTCAGGATCAGTACAGGATAAGTAATGTAATGTACACAGTGACTCAAACAGCAGAATAGTGAGTGCAGCTCTGGAGTATATTACAGGATGTAGCTCAGGACCAGTACAGGATAAGTAATGTATGTACACAGTGACTCCACCAGCAGAATAGTGAGTGTAGCTCTGGAGTATATTACAGGATGTAGCTCAGGACCAGTACAGGATAAGTAATGTAATGCTCCTGGAGTATTGCTGGAGATGCACCGGAGAGGAAATCCTGTAATCTGCTGCTGGTAAAATGCCAGGCTGGGTGCAGACATTGGCCTCGCGATCTGCATATTATTATTATTATTCCCTTCAGGTGTATCCCTGGTGCATGACCTCTGTAATGATTCTGTTAGGGAATTACTCAACTGGCAGTTCCCGAATATAATGGTAATACTACAATTCCATTACACAGTTAGGGCTCATGCACACGAATGTATTTTATTTCCGTTTCCATTCAGTTTTTTTACAGGTCCGTATGCAGAGCCATTCACATAAATGGGGCTGCAAAAGAACCGGAAATGACTCTATGTGCATTCTGCTTCCATATGTCTTATTCTTGTCTGTTTTGCGGACAAGCACAGGCATTTTTACCATAGATCCGCAAAAAGACGGATGCAATACGGATGTCACATGGATGTCCTACGTTTTTGTTTTTGCGGATCCGTGTTTTGCGGAACGCAAAATATATATAGTCGTGTGCAAGAGCCCTTAAAGGGATATTACCATTTGGACATATATGACATACCTACAGGAGTGGGCTCCACCTCTGGGACCCGATTCTTTCTCAAGAACGGGGCCCCGTCTCATGCTGCAGTAAATGGGAGGTGGTCGCAGATGCACTGCTCTCTCCATTCATTGCTATGAGACTTCTGAAACTATCCGTATTAGTGTGCTAAAGCACTTCATGGCGGCAGAGTATGTGCGGACAACAAGAGGATATTCATACACGCCAGGTTTGTTGCAGCAACTTCCATTCACCAGAATGGGGGGGTTGTTTTGGTGCCAAGCACATAGGTTTCTGCAAGGCCCTTGCAATACACCCTAACACCGTCCTCTATCAGAAGGAAGAAAACTGTTTCACCCTGTAATTCTGCAAGGGTGTGGAGGAGACCCTATTTAAAGGGGTTCTCTTATCTCAGATATTGATGGCATATGGCTAGGACAGGGATGTCCAGAATTGGTCGTTGGAAGTGAAGGATAGCGCACCGCCCTTTCTTCCCTGCTATGGCAGGTCCTAAAATAATCGAGCTTGCTATTTTCAGAACTCTCTTGGAATGGAGAGCACTCTGCGCATGAGCGACGCACTCTCCTTCACTTTGGGGTGCCCGTTCTGAAGATAGGAGCAGGTCCCCGCACCTATCTGACATTTACGGCGTATCCTAGCCATACGCCATCAGACTCTCAGACCACCCCTTTAATGGTACAGTGCTTAATGTGTTATCCCTACCGTGGACGCAGCGGCGCTGGAGCTGAGGAGGGCGTTTTGGCCATCCGCCATTACAAGGTTAGGTCTTGTGACACCATATCGGGCAGGGAGGCAATTGGCATTGCCCTGGCTTGTCTGTGTAGACACAAAGTGCATGACTAGTGACCATCTAGGTGCCCAAAGGTTGTGCGTGGTCTGACATCTCAGCCCAATTCATTTCTATGCAGCTGAGCTGCAATACCCGAGGCAACCCATGGACAGGTGTGGAGCCGTTTGTGGAAGAAAGCAGCCATGTTTTTCTGGTCTTTTGCAACTTCTTTAATAACGAGAGTGAAGAGATTTGCTGCCGATGGCCCAATCCAAATAATGGCTTTACCTGTAGAGGTTACATAAGAGGTTCAATGAGGCTTTAGGGACAAAGTTCAGGTGTGTGGGCTTCTATTTGATTTTTCTATCATGTAGCAGCAGTGGTCAAGGCTGTGTCCTCACTAAACAAATCCGGGCTGCAAAACATCCCTTTTGGCCTCATGCACACGACCGTTGTTGTGTTCCGTTCCGCAAAATGGGGTTCCGTTGTTCCGTGATTCGTTTCCGTTTTTGTTTCCGTGTGTCTTCCTTAATTTTTGGAGGATCACCAGACATAAAGGGAAGTTAAAAAAAAGTCTAAGCCAGGTTTGCCAGGCAAATGATAAGAAAAAAAACGGACGCGGACGCGGACGCGCGGACGCGCGGACGCACGGTCGCGGATGACAATCTTGTGTGCCTCCGCGTTTTTTTGCGGTCCCATTGACTTGAATGGGGCCGCAAACCATGTTCCGCGAAAATAATAGGACAGGTTATAATTTTTTTGACGGACTGAAACCACGGATCACGGACGAGGATGACAAACAGTGCATTAGCCGAGTTTTCAACTGACCCATCCTTGGGGCCATAAAAAGAATGGCCCCAAGGAGGTCCACAATTGATTTATACTGTAAAAAAACTATTCCCGAACTCGGGTTCGGTTCCAAGGTACCACTTGGAACCGAACCCGAGTTCCGGAAATGTTTTTTTTTACAGTAAGAATGAATTTCTAAAGTTATTATGAGAAGTCTCGCGAGACTTCGCAAAGTAATAACTTCGGCTGATCGGAGCCAATACATTCTAATACCGTACAGAGCGCTCGCTCCGTACAGTATTGAAACAAAGTTTTATGCGAATCGACTTTGGATGTTTCATCCGAATTCGATTCGTTCATCCCTAATAGCGGACATAAGCTCACTGCACATTTACAGGAAAACACATTAGGAGGAAAAACGCTGCTTCTTAAAAGCCCATATATCCCTGTAATAGGCAAAGTGAGTGCAATTGATTTTTCAGAGACCCCAGTTGCCTGCGCAGACCCCCTTGTGTACGTCTCTTTCTGTTTCCAGGTCCATTTGCCTCTTTTTCTGAGAGGTGAAATAGGATTCTGCTCGTAGTACGGTTAATGAAAACCTGCTGCGACATTAGAGCGGTATTAGTGCCACCTGCTTCCTATTAACACGAGAACAGCTGAGCAACAAAACTTTATGAAGCTCAACAGAGACTCCTGAAACTGTGTAACCTGTCGGTATATTCCTCCCCAGACGCCATTTGTAGAGTGCGCGAGATTGGAAACGGTCGTGTAAGCGCGGGGAAGGGGGAGGGGCGCTGTGTTTACAGACCTAGTTGTAAGGTGTTATCAGTGGTAGAATTAGACTGTTATAGAGTGACAGACAGACATTGCTGCAGTTTACGAGCCTGAAAAGTCTACCCTGTGATTGGGAATGTCAGGTCCTCTTGAAAATGTCTGTTCACCTTCAAACCCCTCACATTTTGAACAGAAATGATTGACATAAACAGCAGAATCACTGTGTGCATTACATCACATTACTCATTCTGTACTCCTCCTTCGTTACATCCTGTATTATACCCCAGAGCTGCACTCACTGTTCTGCTGGTGCAGTCACTGTGTACATACATTACTTATCCTGTACTGATCCTGAGTTACATCCTGTATTATACTCCAGAGCTGAACTCACTATTCTGCTAGTGGAGTCACTGTGTACATACATTACTTATCCTGTACTGATCCTGAGTTACATCCTGTATTATACTCCAGAGCTGCACTCACTATTCTGCTGGTGGAGTCACTGTGTACATACATTACTTATCCTGTACTGATCCTGAGTTACATCCTGTATTATACTCCAGAGCTGCACTCACTATTCTGCTGGTGGAGTCACTGTGTACATACATTACTTATCCTGTACTGATCCTGAGTTACATCCTGTATTATACTCCAGAGCTTCACTCACTATTCTACTGGTAGAGTAACTGTGTACATACATTACTTATCCTGTACTGATCCTGAGTTACATCCTGTATTATACTCCAGAGCTGCACTCACTATTCTGCTGGTAGAGTAACTGTGTACATACATTACTTATCCTGTACTGACCCAGAGTTACATCCTGTATTATACTCCAGAGCTGCACTCACTATTCTGCTGGTGGAGTCACTGTGTACATACATTACTTATCCTGTACTGATCCTGAGTTACATCCTGCATTATACTCCAGAGCTGCACTCACTATTCTGCTGCTGGAGTCACTGTGTATATACTGTACATTACCTATTCTGCACTGAGTTACACTAAAACTTCCCAGAATGCAAATCACTGGAGTAAACATGGTACAAAAAAACTGAAAAAGTAGAGACAATTTGTAGCATTTAGCTCTGAAGTCTGCGGAATTGTAAATGCTGCTCTGGAGTTAAATAAAGTCTGTATCTCAGTATCAGAGTTGCCAACAAGAATTTTTATTTTCTCTGAGCAACTTATCCCAAAATCACAGACAGCCTAAATTTTTTATGGACAAATTGGAAAACCATAATAAAGGATACCGATTATAAGCACTTCATGTCTCTAGCTCAATATACTGATAATAACTCATTACCTCCATTTACTGTCACCTGTAGAATCATGATGGTCACCACCAAAATAATAAAGTCATGTACCACCAGCCTCAAAAAAAATCACTCACACATCAATTTCTTTTCACGGACACAGGAGAAAAAAATCACCTATTTTTATGGACTGTCCAGAAATTTGATGTGAACCAGGAGTGTTGGAAATGCTGTGCCCATTTCAAAGCAACCCAAGATTTACCAGAAGTTCTTGGTTGAAGCCCAGGTAGACACAGTGCCAAACGTGTCCACAAGTTGTGTGTGGTATTTCGGCATTGCTTCCTTCACCTCAGTGGAGCTAAGTAGCAATACCAAGCACCAACCATGGACTGGTGGCCATACATGATGCAACCTGGCTGCAGGAACCACATGCAGATTACCAGTAAATGACAAGCTGCTCCTTTACTTGCCATTTGCATACACATCCAAGTTATTTGGCAGGCTGGACCTATGTTTGCCATGGAAATCTGCATGCCAATCACCCCGTAAGGGTGTATGAGCCCCTATACATGCTGTTTGAATGAAATCAGACTCATTTGCCATTTAGGACTAAACATCAGAGAAGGTAATCTGCTTCTCTGACTTTGGGGAAATCATTGTAGTCATCTCAAGACTTCATGGGATGGAAGAGGAAGCCGTAAACCTCCTAAAAAACCATGGCTAGCTCAATGACTAGGTTCTCCCTTCTTAACAGGGAGAGATTGAGGCTCAGCCATCTCCACCATGAATTTTATGACTGTTTGCCTCAGATATTAGCTATTCATTAAAATTGACATTTGTTTGTGCTGAAAAGCTGAATTCAGTCCAATCTAACTAAATCTTAAGGGTCAAGGTTTCTACAAACTGCAGCCTAAGCAGTGCAAACACATGGAGAAGTTGACTAGTTACATATTAGCTTGGCTCAATGACCCTCTGATGTAATAAGTCCATCCTGTTCATAGAGATCATTGATTTTATCGAGTATTTTGTCCAGAATAACCAACTGCCTGTCCAGTCATATCACAATATTAAAGGGGCTATTTCCAAATGTACAAAAATCTATTTTAAAATACACTTTTCAGGTATTCTGCGTCCATAAACAAAAATATCCTTTTTACCCTTTCTGGACCTCAAATATTATTCTTTTTTTTTTTTATGTATAGCGTATCTTGCTCTGGAGGACTTGACATGTCTATGCATTACACAGATGGTCCATTGTCTGGACAGTAATACCTTACCTCCCCTGTGGTGGTGCTAGAGATAAATTGAAGACTTGTACAAGAAAAACACACAAGCGGCACTCACCAAGAAAAAATGGGTTCCTTTATTCCAGTCTTGTGACATCAGTTTAGGCATGGGGGCGGATCACCATACCGCAGGCTTAAGGCTCGTGGTGACGGCCGTTTCACGCCTCAGCGCTTCCTCAGGCCACTGACGTACAGACGTACAGACGTCATCCTTATGCATTGAAATCTCCACATGACGCAAAATGGTGACGTCACGGGAGATTCAACACAACGCATAAGAACATATAACTTAAAAACAGAAAAACATCAGGATACAAAAATGTACATTATAGGAAAACTCCTAGATCATTTCCATCATTTAAGCCTAATGGGCCCATAGCTCCGGATCTCAGGATACATCTTGCCTCCCTTCCCTTCTCAAGAGCTTACGATACCCATCGCCCCCTTGTGGTGGATTACATACTAGCTCGATTCCTGCAAATCTCAGAACCCTATCACTATTGTGTTCAAGTCTTACATGTTCTATTAATCGTGGACACCCTTTCCCTGTCCTAATGGAGTTCAAATGCTCTCTAAATCATCTAATTCAGGCATGTCCAAACTGCGGCCCTCCAGCTGTTCCAAAACTGCAACTCCCAGCATGCCTGGATAGCTTACAGCTATTAGAGCATGCTGGGAGTTGTAGTTTTGCAACAGCTGGAGGGCCGCAGTTTGGACATGCCTGATCTAATTCATGTTCCTAATAGTTTTACCTATATAGAATTTGCTGCATACACATGAAACCAGATATACAACATATTTACTCCTACAAGTAATCAATGTATTAACTTTATACTGTAGGCCCCCAAAGTCTAACAGGGGATTGTACTTACAGTATTAACAATTCCCACAGCGGTGGTTCCCAATCCGTCAACCACATGTCTATTTTTGGTTCTACAAAGCGACTCCTGACCAATTTGTCTTTTATCGTATGACTTTTCCTAAAGGCCACTAATGGAACTGATCCTTTCATTTCTTTTAAACTCTCATCTTTATCCACTATATCCCCATTCTCCTTTATCGCTCTTCGGATTTCATCTGTATTTAAAAGAAAAAACAAAGAGTTTCTGGTTCTCAGCCTGCTTTCTAGATTTTGCATTCCCTTCGAGTGCTGCGACTCTATCAACCCCTGGCTAATAGACGTTTCTTTAGGTCTGAGGATTGTACCCTAAAGCTCTCTTCTGCTCAGTTTCTTCTTCTCAAGCTGACAAATTGTCCATAAGGGACTGCCTTCTTCACAGTTTCTGGGTGATAACTTGAATAATGTAACAGTGAATTGGTAGCTGTTGGCTTACGATAGGCCTCAGTGACCAGCTCACCACCCTTCTCCAACACCATTACATACAGAAATTCTAATTTGGATCCTCCAAAATTATGGGTAAACCTAGTGTTCATGTTGTTCACTGTATTCAAATGTTCTACCATCTCCTTGAACAGGATTTCGGAGCCGGACCAAATCGTGAAGACATCATCTATAAATCTTAGATACAATTTTACATGGGACACAAAAGGGAGAAGTTTGTTGACTTTGTGAAAGGGGGATTAGGCCTGATTCTGAAGAACAAAGCTTTAAAATTTGGGGATAGGTGGTACAGACAAAAGTTTGGAGCAACCATGGGCATGCCAGTCACATGTACCTTCGCTAATTTGTATTTAGCCAGATTCGAATATAGGTATATATTTTCAGTTGACAACACATGTAAAATTGTATCTAAGATTTATAGATGATGTCTTCATGATTTGGTCCGGCTCCAAAATTCTGTTCAAGGAGATGGTAGAACATTTGAATACAGTGAACAACATGAACATGAGGTTTACCCTTAATTATGGAGGGTCCAAATTAGAATTTCTGTATGTAATGGTGTTGGAGAAGGGGAGTGAGCTGGTCACTGAGGCCTATCGTAAGCCAACAGCTACCAATTCACTGTTACATTATTCGAGTTATCACCCAGAAACTGTGAAGAAGGCAGTCCCTTATGGACAATTTGTCAGCTTGAGAAGAAGAAACTGAGCAAAAGAGAGCTTTAGGGTACAATCCTCAGACCTAAAGAAACGTCTATTAGCCAGGGGTTGATAGAGTCGCAGCACTTAAAGGGAATGCAAAATCTAGAAAGCAGGCTGAGAACCAGAAATGCTTTTTGTTTTTTCTTTTAAATACAGATCAAATCCGAAGAGCGATAAAGGAGAATGGGGATATAGTGGATAAAGATGAGAGTTTAAAAGAAATGAAAGGATCAGTTCCATTAGTGGCCTTTAGGAAAAGTCATACGATAAAAGACAAATTGGTCAGGAGTCGCTTTGTAGAACCAAAAATAGACATGTGGTTGACGGATTGGGAACCTCCGCTGTGGGAATTGTTCATACTGTAAGTACAATCCCCAATGGGACCTGTTAGACTTTGGGTGGCTACAGTATAACGTTAATACATTGATTACTTGTAGGAGTAAATATGTTGTATATCTGGTTTCATGTGTATGCAGCAGATTCTATATAGGTAAAACTATTAGGAACATGAATTAGATGATTTAGAGAGCATTTGAACTCCATTAGGACAGGGAAAGAGTGTCCACGATTAATAGAAAATGTAAGACTTGAACACAATAGTGACAGTAGGGTTCTGAGATTTGCAGGAATCGAGGTAGTATGTAATCCACTACAAGGGGGCGATGGGCATCGCAAGCTCGTGAGAAGGGAGGCAAGATGGATCCTGAGATCTGGACCTTAAATGATAGAAACGATCTAGGAGTTTTCTTATAATGTACCTTTTGTATCCTGATGTTTTTCTGTTTTTAAGTTATATGTTTTGTGTTGAATCTCTCGTGATGTCCCCATTATGCGTCACGTGGAGATTTTAACGCATAAGGATGACGTCTGTACGTCAGAACGTCAGGGGCCTGAGGAAGCGCTGAGGAGCGAAACGGTCGTCGCCAAGAGTCTTAAGCCTGCGGTATGGTGATCCCCCCATGCCTAAACTGATGTCACAAGACTGGAATAAAGGAACCCATTTTTTCTTGGTGAGTGCCGCTTGTGTGTTTTTCTTGTGTGGGACATTTATATGAAGGCTGTGAAGTAGAGCACCGCCAATAATGGGAACAAAGACCTGATTTGAAGAGCTGTTATTTCAAAGTGGAAATCTGGGGAGTGCCTCTGTTTTCTTAAAGTTGTTTGCATAATTCTGAAGACGTGCTGCTAGGTTCCTCCTCTGATTACAGACATAGCAGAGCTGGAGAGGGTTCAGAGGAGAGCAATGGTGGGGGACTACAGTACCCTGAAAGATTATCAAAATTAGGGTTATTCACTTTAGAAATAAGACGACTGAGGGGAGATCTAATAACTATGTATAAATATATCAGGGGTCAGTACAGAGATCTCTCCCATCATCTATTCATCCCCAGGACTGTGACTGTGACGAGGGGACATCCTCTGCGTCTGGAGGAAAGAAGGTTTGTACACAAACATAGAAGAGGATTCTTTACGGTAAGAGCAGTGAGACTATGGAGCTCTCTGCCTGAGGAGGTGGTGATGGTGAGTACAATAAAGGAGTTCAGGAGGGGCCTGGATGTATTTCTGGAGTGTAATAATATTACAGGCTATAGCTACTAGAGAGGGGTCGCTGATCCAGGGAGTTATTCTGATGCCTGATTGGAGTCGGGAAGGAATTTTTTAACCCTAAAGTGGGGAAAATTGGCTTATACCTCACAGTTTTTTTTTTGCCTTCCTCTGAATCAACTTGCAGGATGACAGGCCGAACTGGATGGACAAATGTATTTTTTCAGCCTTATAAACTGTTACTATGTTGTGTCCTCCCCTAAAAGAGCTACCTCCCCTACAATCTTAAAACTTTTTGATTCCACTTATAGACAACAAAGCCCTTCCCCTAACTCACCCTCTGTTCTACTGGCTTCTTTCTTTGCAGTGTCCCTGCCATATTGATGCTGCTATTTACAATCAACTTTTGGACTTCCCTAACAAGCTCACACACAGCTTCAGCCAACTTCACGTCCCCGCTTATCCCTTGGTTGAACTTGATGGACTTATGTCTTTTTTTCAACTATGTAACTCATGTATCCCTAATAAACACCCCACCCCCAGGCTGACACCACAGACTCCAGCCTGATATTGGACATGTCAGGATCCAGTATGGTAGCATCAGGAGCCAAGGAGGCACAAGAATATCTGATGATAGCTGAGTGGCCTGGTCTAAAGTTAGATTTTTTTTTCATGACATATGGTGTCTGGTGGAGGGTCTTTTTAATTTAGGGGATCTATGTACTTATAACATTTTGGAGTCTGGTCTGGGGTCTGATTACGTTAGTGGCTTGTCTAGGATCTGATTAAAGGGTTATCTCTATATTGTGATATTGTGACGTGACCATTTGGCCTCTAGGCCAACCCACCATTCCTAAAATAAAGGGGCTTTAACTCTGGTTTAGCTATTTAAATAGGTTTTCACTGCAGTTCCTTAGACAGAAGGGGCAAGGGGCTTCTGTGGAAAGAAATACATTGATGCAAATGCAGCTCTAAATGAGTGTTGTGGCCCCTTCATTTTCATGGTTGGGAATCTTAGAGGTCAGATACTCATTAATTGTAAATTGATGACATAATATAGTAGCCATGATTTTATTTGTTTGGAATACCTTTTGAATATAAAAGTATTGTCTGGAGTGTAATCCATTGTTTTATAGTGATGAGCGGCATAGACAATATTTGAATTTGTGATATTTCGCAAATTTTTAACTGAATATTCGCCATAAATGTTCAAATTCCAGAATTCGTGATTGCAAAAAACCATCAATGTTATATGCGCGTATTGCACACACAATTTCCTTACCTATTACATACAATCATCAAAAGGCTGTATGCTAAAAGCCAGGTATGTGCAAACCAACAACCTATCTATGAGACAGGTACAGTCAGCATACCTTACAATGGCAGCCTTGTGCACTATGATACATTCAAAACCAGCTCTTATCTGACTAAGAGCCAGTAAGCCTCAAAGTTGCCTGATTTGAGTTGGATGGCTTGTGGGACCTGCGCACCTAGATCATTATCATTAGGGTAACAAAAATTTAAATTGTTTCTTTTGGATGCCAGCTAACTCTTCTCTCACTGCTTAGGAGGGCTGCATAAAAATTAGCAGTTTTCTAATTGTCCTAATATTATATTCAATAACCTTTCGATACTGTTTTGTCATGTAAACTCATTTGCATAAACTTGGGCATATGGGAAAGACATGCAAATTAGCAGAATCTGCCTTGTTTTTCAGCTGAAACACTATTTGCATGTCTTTCCCATATGCCCAAGTTTAAGTGAGAAAAGATTATTGGTTTATCTAGTGATAAAAAAAAATCTAGAATATTCGCTATTACGAAGATATAGCATTATATTCTAGATCTTTGCGAATTCTCGAAGTGCCAATATTCACGATAAAAATTTGCGATCACTATTTGTGATCAACATTATTGTTTTATCTAGTCTAGTCAATCTAGTCACTGTGGAGGTTTGAGTTGGATGGAGAAGAAAAGGTGGCAGAACATTATCGATCAGAAAAACCATCACTATGTACAATTGCTGTGTATGTTGACTGTGACTTGTCAGTTTAGTGATGTATTATTTTGTATGCTCTGCACCGTTAAATTATTCTGCACCTGTGTAGCTCTAGTATCTGATGACTACATGGTCATCGTATGGCAGAATTATTGGTTATCTAGAGACTTGTTATAGTACTTGTATAGTATTATGGTTAGCACCAAGGATTCAGCAATCTTTGGCCAAACACATACTAACCACATCCCCCATGTAGCTTGACATGACCAGAGGACCAGAAAGTTGGAGACAGAATAATGAATATAATGGACTCATCCAAAGGCCAAATCTATTAAATAAAATTACGACTGAGATAACTTTTTATTTTATTTTTATCCTGTTTTCCAGCTACTTGCAAAAAACTGTTTTGCCCCTTTTAACCATATATCACCGGATTTCAAGCTCCCATGAGGGGCCACATATTTTTTTTTTTACATTGAGACAACTCAAAACAAATAGACTCAATTGACTAATTGACTACATTTGCCAAATGTAAACCTACAGCCCTGAGGTTATATCGTTAATGATTATAGGACACCGCCTTCACAAGAGATGCATCCATTGTCCTATATAAAGTCATTGCTGCTGTAGAAACCTACCAAAGTCTGGCGGATCCAGGAACATTGTGAGTACAGAACTATTATTTATACATATATATATATATATATATATATATGTTATTTATTTATTTTTTATTTACACCTTTGTTGAGTTTAGGGATTTTCATATTTTTCATGATTTTGAGAAGATATTGAAGGGGATGTCCAGAATTAGAAAAATATGGTTGTGTTACACCTGTATACAGGTGGTCTGTAGGACGGCAGCACAGCTCTGTTCACTTCAATGGAGCTAAGATGCAATAGCAGACTCAGCGCATGGACAGGTGTGGTACTATTACTGAAAGAAAGCAGTAATATTTTTTGCAATTTTGGACAACCTTTTTAAAGTCATTTGGAAATTTGTGCTATATAGAAAGCATCTCCTGCCATTAGTAATGGGTCATCAAAGATATTGGTACTTGTGATTTTCTAAAGGTTCGGCGACTCAATCAAGTGCATTTCAAAACTAGGATGCAGAATTTCAGGTGGGCAGGGAAGGTTATAATACTGTAAAGTAAACCCTGGTAGGTTCTTGGGCACTGCCTGACTGCTCCCTTTATCCCTGTTGGACGCTATGTCTTCCTCAACCGTTACTTCTCTTCATTACCCAGATATTCAAACATTCTTCTCAAAAGTCAAGCCGATTGTTGTACTACACGCAACCTGCTAATTCAGTTTCTGATGGGGCAAATCCAAATTAACTGACTATACTTATTATCAACCCTAAAACTATGTCATTATTGTGGGGTGCTACTCTGGGGGTGAATAGACAATGTAATTATTACTTTGTTATATTGAAGAATATCTTCTTTGTTTTTCAGAAACATGAGAGTCCTTTTGCTTGTGGGAGTTGCTCTACTTATCACCTTGGCCTTTGCCGATCACCGTAAGGGTCATCGTAAACAAGACAAAGATGATCATGATGACAAAGACAGCCATGCCCACAGGGATCACCATAATCACAAACATGGCCATCACAAGAAAGGGGAACACCGTGACAAAAAGCGCCACCATCACCATAATGAGTCCTTGCCCTGCCACAAGATAGCTGATTACAATTCAAAATTCTCCTTTGACCTGTTTCGGCAGGTAGCTCTAGATCATCCTTCTGAGAACATTGTCTTCTCCCCTGTCAGTATTTCTATGGCATTTGCTTTCCTGTCCCTTGGTGCCAAGGCTCAGACCCGCTCACAGATCATTGAAGGACTCCGCTTTAACACGTCTGAGATCTCAGAACAAGAAATTCATGAAGGTTTCCATCATCTTCAGCATCTCCTGAATGATGTGGACAGGGAGCTGCAGCTCAGCAGTGGAAACGCTCTCTTCATTTCCAAGGAACGCAATATTCTCCAGACGTTCTTAGATGAAGCCAAGAAGCTCTACCACTCAGAGGCATTTTCTACAGATTTTAAAAACACAGAAGAAGCAAAGAATCAGATTAACAGTTATGTGGAGAAAAACACCCATGGCAAGATCCCTGAGCTGCTGGACAGTGTAGACCAGGATGCCATTTTTGTCCTCATCAACTACATTTATTTCAGAGGTAATCCATTACTTTATACAGCAACACATAACCTACCACTCCTGTTAAACCTGTCTCCTTCTAACCTTAGTAGTACCCCTTGGCTTACTTCTTGAAGAAAAGTCATCACAAGATAGGGAGAACACTGAATAATTACACTTCTTGGCACTAATGATTGCTCAAGAAATATCACTTGGAGGTTATGGTATATTGCACGAGCAGATGGGTCAAGCCTCAGTTTCAACCCCAAGTCAGGCTGTTCATTGGGTGTTCATAGCATCTGTCAAAGAATATCACAGCTCAGCTGGTTTCATACCGTACAATAACCTCATATTAATTTTGTCTTCACAGGACAATGGGAAAATCCATTTGAAGAGGAATGGACAAAAGAGGGAGATTTTCACGTCAATGAGAACAAAACGGTGAAGGTGCCTTTCATGAGCAGAACAGGAATGTACAATGCGGCCTTCACTGATGAGGCCACCGTGGTCTCCATACGGTATAAAGGAAACGCTGTTGCTTTATTCGTCCTGCCAAATGAGGGGAAATTGTCAGAAGTAGAACACAATTTTAACAAAGAATCAATTAAAACATGGAAGAAATCATTTCATAGACGGTAAGGGAGTATCTCTATCTATCTATCTATCTATCTATCTATCTATCTATCTATCTATCTATCTATCTATATCCATCTATCTATCTATCTCTCTCTCTCTCATATCTATCTATCTACCTATGTACACATTATATCAGCAGCTTTGAAATATTACTGTAAGGCCTCATGCACACGACCGTTTTTTTTCACGGTCCGCAAAAACGGGGTCCGTGGGTCCGTGATCCGTGACCGTTTTTTCGTCCGTGGGTCTTCCTTGATTTTTGGAGGATCCACGGACATGAAAAAAAAGTCGTTTTGGCGTCCGCCTGGCCGTGCGGAGCCAAACGGATCCGTCCTGAATTACAATGCAAGTCAATGGGGACGGATCCGTTTGAAGTTGACACAATATGGTGCAATTGCAAACGGATCCGTCCTCATTGACTTTCAATGTAAAGTCAGGAGTCCCTTTACTTTCACACTTGTGTTCATAATGCAGACGGTGGCTCCGTTCAGAGCGGATCCGTCTGCATTATATTGTTAAAACATTTCTAAGTGTGAAAGTAGCCTCAGACGGATACGTCCAGACTTTACATTGAAAGTCAATGGGGGACGGATCCGTTTGAAAATTGAGCCACAGTGTGTCATCTTCAAACGGATCCGTCCCCATTGACTTACATTATAAGTCTGGACGGATCCGCTTGCCTCCGCACGGCCAGGCGGACACCCGAACATAACTTGAAGCGTCCCCATCACCATGGGAACGCCTCTACGTTAGAATATACTGTCGGATATGAGCTACTTCGTGAAACTCATTTCCGACAGTATATTCTAACACAGAGGCGTTCCCATGGTGATGGGGACGCTTCTAGTTAGAATACACTGCAAACTTGGTACAAGACTGCCCCCTGCTGCCTGGCACCACCCGATCTCTTACAGGGGGATATGATAGCACAATTAACCTCTTCAGGTGCAGCACCTAAAGGGGTTAATTGTACTATCATATTCTCCTGTAAGAGATCAGGGCTGCCAGGCAGCAGGGGGCAGACCCCCCCCCTCCCCAGTTTGAATATCGTTGGTGGCACAGTGTGTGCCCATCGCCCCCCCCTTCCTCCCTCTATAGTTAAAAATCGTTGGTGGCACAGTGTGTGCCCATCGCCCCCCCCCTTCCTCCCTCTATAGTTAAAAATCGTTGGTGGCACAGTGTGCGCCCACCATCGCCCCCCTCCATCTTCCCCCCCCCCATCATTGGTGGCAGCGGAGTTCCGATCGGAGTCCCAGTTTAATCGCTGGGGCTCCGATCGGTAACCATGGCAACCAGGAAGCTACTGCATCCCTGGTTGCCATGGTTACTTAGCAATAGTACAATTGTAGAAGATTCATACTTACCTGCCTGCTGCTGCGATGTCTGTGACCGGCCGGGAGCTCCACCTACTGGTAAGTGAAAGGTCTGTGCGGTGCATTGCTAAAGAACTGTCACTTACCAGTAGGAGGAGCTCCCGGCCGGTCACAGACATCGCAGCAGCAAGCAGGTAAGTATGATTTTTAACTATAGAGGGAGGAAGGGGGGGGGGGGCCATGGGCACACACTGTGCCACCAACGATTTTTAACTATAGAGGGAGGAAGGGGGGGGGGCCATGGGCACACACTGTGCCACCAACAATTTTTAACTATAGAGGGAGGAAGGGGGGGGGGCCATGGGCACACACTGTGCCACCAACGATTTTTAACTATAGAGGGAGGAAGGGGGGGGGGGGCCATGGGCACACACTGTGCCACCAACGATTTTTAACTATAGAGGGAGGAAGGGGGGGGGCCATGGGCACACACTGTGCCACCAACAATTTTTAACTATAGAGGGAGGAAGGGGGGGGGCCATGGGCACACACTGTGCCACCAACGATTTTTAACTATAGAGGGAGGAAGGGGGGGGGGGGGCCATGGGCACACACTGTGCCACCAACGATTTTTAACTATAGAGGGAGGAAGGGGGGGGGGCGATGGGCACACACTGTGCCACCTGGCAGCCCTGATCTCTTACAGGAGAATATGATAGTACAATTAACCCCTTTAGGTGCCGCACCTGAAGAGGTTAATTGTGCTATCATATCCCCCTGTAAGAGATCGGGTGGTGCCAGGCAGCAGGGGGCAGTCTTGTACCAAGTTTGCAGTGTATTCTAACTAGAAGCGTCCCCATCACCATGGGAACGCTTCTGTGTTAGAATTTACTGTTGGAAATGAGTTTTCACGAAGTGAAAACTTAGATCAGAAAAAGCTTTTATGCAGACAGATCTTCGGATCCGTCTGTATGAAAGCAACCTACGGCCACGGATCACGGACACGGATGCCAATCTTGTGTGCATCCGTGTTCTTTCACGGACCCATTGACTTGAATGGGTCCGTGAACCGTTGTCTGTCAAAAAAATAGGACAGGTCATATTTTTTTGACGGACAGGATACACGGATCACGGCCTCAGCTGCAAAACGGTGCATTTTCAGATTTTTCCACGGACCAATTGAAAGTCACAACGGCACAACGGCACAACGGCCACGGATGCACACAACGGTCGTGTGCATGAGGCCTTACTGGGGAGAAGTTGCAGCCATAGTCAGTTGCAATAATTCGATTACAGATCGCTCCATGTTTGGATGTTTTTGACTATGAAGGATCTGCACATTGTCTTATGGCGTTCATTATTTGCATATCATCTGTTGTTCTTTTCACACAGGTTGGTGGACTTATACCTCCCCAAATTCTCTGTCTCCTGCACTGTCAACCTGAAAGAAACATTAAGCAAGTTGGGCATAGAAGACGTTTTCTCAGACAGCGCTGATCTTTCTGGTATCACTGGAGAACCCAACGCAAAGATTTCTAAGGTGAGATCTATCAATCCATCTATCTAATATCTATATATATCATATTGGTCTATCTGAATCTATCTATTGATCTATATCTAGCTATCTGTCTGTCTGTTGATGGCTCAGTAGTTAGTACTGGTGCTTTGCAGTTCTGGGGCCCCTGAAGGCAAACTCTGCATGGGTTTCCTCTCACACTCCAAAGACATGCGGACAAGGAATTTAGATTGTCAGCTCTACTGGAGACAACTATTTATAATGATAATATCTGTAAAGTGCGGTGGAATACGTTAGCGCTTTGTAAGTTAGTAAAATAAATATGTATCCACTGGAAAATTTAATACCTTTCTTTCTCTCACCCTCCATAGGCTGTCCATAAGGCCGTGCTTAGTGTTGATGAGAAGGGGACAGAAGCGGCAGGTACCACCGCACTGGAGGCCATCCCCATGATGCTTCCTCCTCGTATTCAGTTTAATCGTCCTTTCCTTATCTCAGTGTATGACCAAAAATCTACAAGCGTTCTCTTCATCGGAAGAATTACCAACCCACAGGAATGATTCTCTCCTAAACTTTTCTTTAATAAAATATTACAATTTATCAGGGCTATTATTTATTTATTGATATTTAGATACTTTTTCCCTTCTCATGAGATCCTGTAGCTCCTCTGCTGATCCCAATGAAGGAAGCAGCCATCAGTTCACACCCGCTCCATAGAGTCCATAGAGATTTCTATTATAGAAACTGGGGTAAGAAATGAAAGACAAAGGACAGAAAGAAGAATAGGTGATCACAGGAAGATGCCCAAAAAATTCAGGGGTTACGCAGTAAATGACTGCTGGACACTGGAGTATTGCTCATCAAACCACTAGACATGTTTCCCGAAGACGAGTAGGTAGGTCCATCAAAGTCATAAACATAACTCTTTGTTAGGGGCAGTGGCGTAGCGTGGGGGGGAGGGGTCGTTTCCCAATTACGTGAGGTGAGGCGATCTCCTCAGGCAGCCCTGGTGATGAGTGGAAGCACTCATCTCCATCGTCATCTGTATCACAGTCCTCAGGACAGCAATACAGATGGATGTGGCGTCTTCCTTCCCCGTTCCTCTGATAGGCTGCAGACACTAGGCTTGCAGCCTATCAGAGGCTGGTGCAGGCAGCTCTGAAGAATTTCGTGGGGTCATCAACCTGCACCCCCATTGATCAGGTGTTTGGAAGTAGGACTAATGCTAGAAATAGGCAATGTAGTAACCAGACCTTAATATTATTCAGTGGACAGAGCTCTGCAGTCCACGTGCTGTTGCAACCCCTCAGTAGCCTATCGGTGGAGGTATGTGGTGACCGTTGACCTATCATAGGAAAACTTCATCAATTGTTGCATCCTAGAGAACCTCTTTAGACCATAACTAAAACATTAAAGGGCAAAACGCCAGTCTTCTTCTTATTTTCCTCCTCTAAAACCTAGGTGCGTCTTATAGGGTGAAAAACACAGTTATATTCTTATACATAGGAGCCAGTTATTATAGTACTTATAGTCTTGTAAATAGTGGGCAGAATTATAGTAGTTATATACCTGTACATAGGAGCAGTATTATAGTAGTTATATTCTTGTACATAGGAGGCAGTATTATAGTAGTTATATTCTTGTACATAGGAGCAGTATTATAGTAGTTATATTCTTGTACATAGGAGCAGTATTATAGTAGTTATATTCTTGTACATAGGAGGAAGTATTATAGTAGTTATATTCTTGTACATTGGAGCAGTATTATAGTAGCTATATTCTTGTACATAGGAGCAGTATTATAGTAGTTATATTCTTGTACATTGGAGCAGTATTATAGTAGTTATATTCTTGTACATAGGAGGCAGGTTTATAGTAGTTATATTCTTGTACATAGGAGCAGTATTATAGTAGTTATATTCTTGTACATTGGAGCAGTATTATAGTAGTTATATTCTTGTACATAGGAGGCAGGTTTATAGTAGTTATATTCTTGTACATAGGAGCAGTATTATAGTAGTTATATTCTTGTACATTGGAGCAGTAATATAGTAGTTATATTCTTGTACATAGGAGGCAGTATTATAGTAGTTATATTCTTAACCAAATTTATTTTTATTCAAAGAGTAAGGCATATCAATCAATCACAAACCATCGTAGCATCACTGGTAAGGCATAGTTACAAATCAGCCATGGACGTGACCACAATTGCATGTCAGAGCAACACATGTTGTACAAAATGATACATCAAATGTGACAGACAATAAAAATCTAATATAACACAAATAAGAGGAAAAGAGAGGGAAAGAAGGGAAAGGAAGGGGGGGGGGGGTAGGGGAGTTTTCCCCAACTCCGTCAGGGGAACTTCCTATATGTCTTCCAGGGCGACCAGATTTTCAGAAAGCGGGAACGCGTGCCAGATTCCCAGTGGGCCAGCTCTTCAAACCTGTAGATCTGATCCACCTTATCCCTCCACATCGAAACAGTGGGAGGTTCAGTATCCTTCCAAAGCAGCGGGATAAGCAGTCTCGCCGCCGTGATGAGCATAGTAGGAAGATCAGATCTACAGGGGGAAAGCGAGTCATTAGGGCACCAAAGCAGGATCAGTTTAGGATCCAGCTTAACCTGCTGAGCACACACCTCATTTATCAGAGCTTCTATACTGGTCCAGAACGCTTTAATCTTTTCACAGTGCCACCAAATGTGTGACAGAGAGCCTACGTCTTTTCTACACCTCCAGCACTCACTTGGGAAATCTGCGTTAAGCCTATGCAAAAACTCTGGGGACTTGTACCATCTCGTAAGCAGCTTATACGAGTTTTCTTGTACCTTAATACAGCGGCTAAAGCCGTGAGAGTGTGTAAGGACAAAAGCCCTTTCCGGGTCTGTAAGGTGGATGGACAATTCCCTTTCCCATGAAGAAAGGAAATGTAGCTCAGGAGGGGAGGCTGAGAGTAACTCCTTATATATGGTAGACAGCGGTTTAGGGATCCTACGGGCGTCTGATAGTCTCCTAGACAGCCAAGAGGGGGTTCCAGAGGTGGTGGGGGGTGGTAGCTTAATCATCTTAATCTCCTTCTGCAGGGCAAAACTCTGTAGGAAGGAAGCTTTTTTGACTTTAGGGTCATTCAAGACCGTGGACCAATCCAGGGACCCATCCGGGGACCGGATCTCACTTAAAGGGATCTCGGCCAAAAGAGGCCAGATACCTGAGGGCTTCTCAGCTTCCGGATGGACATAAAACTGTAAAGAGGAAAGCGGAGTACCCGGTATGGGAAACTCAAGTGTTCTATCCTTAAACTGCTTGGCCCACTCAACAAACATACCCTTCCATAGGAGTGGCAAAGAGGAACTACCCGGAGAACAAGGGGACAGCCCCCAGAGAATCCGCTTCATTCTAGTGGAGAGCAGGGAGCGCTCAAGACACACATATGGAGCACTATAAGTGCTATTGAGGAGGGATAGACCTCTAAATAGTTGAAAGGCCACATAGTAGGAACGTATGTCGGGCAGACCAAAGCCGCCAAACCTCCTCTCTCTGGTCAGCACCGAATAAGCAATTCTGGAGGGTTTACTTCCCCACAAAAAGAGGGAGAAAACTCTGCGGATGTCTACAAAAAATGAGTGCGGCAGCCAGATAGGCAACACCTGCAGAAGGTACAAAAATTTAGGAGCTATAAAGGTCTTGAGGTAGTTCCTCTTCCCACACCAAGAAATAAACGGCAGTTTAATAGAGTGCAGCTGCTTCCTAACTGAGGACAATAAGGGGGCATAATTCAGAGCAAATAAGTCCTTCGCCTGAGCCGGGACATGCACACCCAAAAATACTATGTCTTTTGTAGCCCAGTGAAAGGGGGTAGTATCCTGAAGGGCCTCTTTAACCGATTCTGGACTATAGTAGTTATATTCTTGTACATAGGAGGCAGTATTATAGTAGTTATATTCTTGTACATAGGAGCAGTATTATAGTAGTTATATTCTTGTATATTGGAGCAGTATTATAGTAGTTATATACCTGTACATAGGAGCAGTATTATAGTAGTTATATTCTTGTACATAGGAGCAGTATTATAGTAGTTATATTCTTGTACATAGGAGCAGTATTATAATAGTTATATTCTTGTACATAGGAGGCAGTATTATAGTAGTTATATTCTTGTACATAGGAGCAGTATTATAGTAGTTATATTCTTGTACATAGGAGGCAGTATTATAGTAGTTATATTCTTGTACATAGGAGCAGTATTATAGTAGTTATATTCTTGTACATTGGAGCAGTATTATAGTAGTTATATTCTTGTACATAGGAGCAGTATTATAGTAGTTATATTCTTGTAGATAGGAGCAGTATTATAGTAGTTATATTCTTGTACATAGGAGCAGTATTATAGTAGTTATATTCTTGTACATTGGAGCAGTATTATAGTAGTTATATTCTTGTACATAGGAGGCAGTTTTATAGTAGTTATATTCTTGTACATAGGAGCAGTATTATAGTAGTTATATTCTTGTACATAGGAGCAGTATTATAGTAGTTATATTCTTGTACATTGGAACAGTATTATAGTAGATATATTCTTGTACATAGGAGGCAGTTTTATAGTAGTTATATTCTTGTACATAGGAGGCAGTATTATAGTAGTTATATTCTTGTACATAGGAGCAGTATTATAGTAGTTATATTCTTGTATATTGGAGCAGTATTATAGTAGTTATATACCTGTACATAGGAGCAGTATTATAGTAGTTATATTCTTGTACATAGGAGCAGTATTATAGTAGTTATATTCTTGTACACAGGAGCAGTATTATAGTAGTTATATTCTTGTACATAGGAGGCAGTATTATAGTAGTTGTATTATTGTACATAGGAGGCAGTATTATAGTAGTTATATTCTTGTACATAGGAGGCAGTATTATAGTAGTTATATTCTTGTATATAGGCGCAGTATTATAGTAGTTATATTCTTGTACATAGGAGGCAGTATTATAGTAGTTGTATTATTGTACATAGGAGGCAGTATTATAGTAGTTATATTCTTGTACATAGGAGGCAGTATTATAGTAGTTATATTCTTATACATAGGAGCAGTATTATAGTAATTATATACTTGTACATAGGAACAGTATTATAGTAGTTATATTCTTATACATAGGAGGCAGTATTATAGTAGTTATATTCTTGTACATAGGAGCAGTATTATAGTAGTTATATTCTTTTACATAGGAGGCAGTGTTATAGTAGTTATATTCTTGTACATAGGAGCAGTATTATAGTAGTTATATTCTTGTACATAGGAGGCAGTATTATAGTAGTTATATTCTTGTACATAGGAGCAGTATTATAATAGTTTTATTCTTTTAAATAGGAGCAGTATTATAGTAGTTATATTCTTTTACATAGGAGGCAGTATTATAGTAGTTATATGCAGGGGCGTACATAGAAATCACTGGGCCCCATAGAAAGAATCTGAATTGGGCCCCTTAGCCCCGCCGATCACCCACCGCTGGCCCATCCCACCTCCTGTCCTGGCTCCTCCGATGCCACTCCCCCATTTGCTAATAAAGAAATTTTAACATAACCTACTGATAAAGTTAGGGATACATTTTTGTAATTTTTTTAATCAAAGTTTTTTATTCAAAGTTTTAATTGCGGTAATTTTAACACTATTTAGACATAAAAAACCTATACATATGTGGTATCATTGTGATCGAACTGACCCAGAGAATGAAGGGCACAGGTCAGTTTTGCCACAAAGGAAATACAACAGGAACAAATCCCGTAAAACGGTGGAGAAATTGTGTGTTTTTTTTCAAATTCCACCCTATTTGGAATTTTTGGGTCCGCTTCCCACTACATTATATGCCATATTAAAGTACAACTTCTCCCGCAAAAAATAATTTCTACATCTATTTGAACAGAAAAATTAAAAAGTTATGGCTCAAGGAAGATAGGGAAGAAAAAAGAAAATGCAGAAACAAAAAAAAAAACTCTGGTATCCTAAGGGTTAAAGGGGCTATCTAACTCCTATTATTCCCCCCAAAATGCCCAGGCACCGCACACAAATAATACTTATGCCGAATGGGGCTTTGCAGCCAATAGCAGGCAGTGTCGGAAATGAGCCTCCCTAGCGTCACTCGCTCCCATCGTGGCCTGCAGTGGTGGCTGCGCGGGCATCAGGAGCAATGCTGGTGCCTGGGAAGGAGGTAAGCAAGGTGCCCGGGCATTTTGGGGGGGCATTATAGGGGTTGGATAACCCCTTTAACTCCTTGCTGCTGATGCTGAGTGTGCACATAGCCACCAATCATATTCCCTCCCCCTGCAAGATGACTTATTTGCTGTACTCCTGAGTCCTCTATGAGCCTACAGCCCCCCCCCCCCAAAAAAAAAAAAACACTACTTGCTGCTGCACTCTCTGCATCAAGAATAGCCTTATATCCAGGCTTGGACTGGCCCACTGGGGAGCCGGGGAAATCCTCTGTGTGCCCCCGAACCAGCAAGCAGTGGCGTAGCGGCTGGGCACAGGGAGATGAGCGCTTGCATTGTCCTCTCCTGAGGACGGCGATACAGATGGATGCTGCAGGTCAGGGGAGAGGCGTCTCCCTTCCCCGTTCCTCTGATAGAATGCAGGCACTAGGCCTGCAGCCTATCAGAGGCCGGTACAGGCAGCGCGATGACGTCATCAGGCAGCCTGAGCCGTACATCACGAGACACAGGCCGGAAGAGGCCGACATTGCGTCGCTGTCAGCGTGATAGAGGTAAGTATAAGTGTTTATTTTTTTTTTATATGGCACAATACAGGAGAGGAGCGCTGTGGGGGCACTTCTTACTGGCACATGATTGGGTGGGCATCTAAGGGGGGGCACTTCTTACTGGCACATTATTGGGGGGCATCTATGGGGGAACTTCTTACTTGCTCATTATTACGGGGAACTGTGGGGGCATCTATGGGGGTACTTACTGGCATATTATTGGGGGGCACTATGGGGGCACTTTTTACTGGCACATTATTGGAGGCACTATGGGGGCATCTATGGGGGTACTCCTTACTGGCACATTATTGGGGGGCACTATGGGAACATCAACTGAGGCCACAAAGAAGTGGTATTTTATATGAGGGGCTCTGTATAGGGGCATTTTATACTGGGACACACTATAGGGAAGGGGTGAGAGGAGTACTATGGGCTCATCTACGGGGGCACTAAGAAGGGGTATTTTATACTTGCAAATTATGAGGGACACTGAGGGCATCTACTGGGGCACTATATATGGTGCATTTTATACTGGTACATTATGGGGGGCATTTACACTATATAGGGGTATTTTTTGCACTGGCACACATTATAATGGGGCATTTTTGTACTGTCACACTATAAGTAGAGATGGCCTTGCGGTTCGCCGAACGAGCAAACATATGGAGATGTCCGCCGACGCCATACTCTTTTACATTGTGAAAAACTTTGACCCGTGACACATCCATCAGGTGGTACAGGACAGCCAATTGAGACGTTTCAGCACATGGACATACCCCCTACCTTATAAATAAACCCGATCTGGCCGCCATTTTCAGTCTTTTGCCAGTCTGTTAGGGACACCAAATGCTAGCTAATAGGGTCACAAAAATCATTTTAAGGACTGGTATAGGTGTGCTATCAATAGGTGTGACATACTGAGGGGTGTAATATAACATAGAAAGTATATTATAGTGCATTTGTATTGTGCGGCAGTTGTGTGCGGTTCTGCTGCGATACTGCAGGTATATACAGGGACAAACGCTACTGGAACAAATAATTTCTACTGGTGTGATATACCAGTTGCCCCCCCAAAAAACTGATTGAAGCGGGGTGTGATATACCAATTATATACTTTCTATATAGTGCATTTGGGTAGTGCAGCATTTGTATGCGGTTTTGCTGCGTTACCTCATTGGAATAAATAATTTCTACTGGTGTGATTTACCAGTCGCCCCCCCAAAAAAATCATTGAAGCAGGGGTGTTATATACCTTCTTCCACAAATACTGCTCTTCTATAGGGACTTTTGTGACAGTGTCATTTTGAAATTGACAGGCAGAGGAAGAGGCAGGCCATTCCGCAGGGGTAGTAGGGGTCGGGCAGGTGCACCAGGTCGGAGCCTAAGTAGGAAGTTGCAGAAGGTGCGTGCGATTACGTCAAAGGACGCACCAGACTTGGTTGAGTGGCTCACTCAGCCTTCCTCTTCTGCACCCCTCTGCGCCGAGTCAGAGGAATTATTTTCCCATCCATTACAAGACCTTATCAATGCACAGCCATTCTTGGCATCGGATCACAAAGAGAAGGTATCAACGGCCGCCACCCAGCAGTCTGACGACAGTACCCAGATCAGCCCAAGGAGGGTGGTCCACGCTGTTGCTGCCTACTCTGAGATCTCTGTCAGTGGGTGGTGAAGGGGACGATGATGACGTGTCTATGGAGGAAGAGGAGGGGAGTTCAGAGGGAGAGACGGAGCAGCAGATAGGAGGAGAAGCAGGCAGAACTTGCAGTGCACAGGAGGCAAAAATCAGACTGCTAATGTATCAGGAGCGAGCCATCCACCATGCACGGTCACATCTGGCGCTCTCAGGGCACCTGCACATGGCTCTGCAGTGTGGGCTTTTTTTAACGTGTCCGCTGCTGACAATAGTGTTGCCATCTGCAGCCTGTGCTGTCAACGCATAAGTAGCGGTAAGCCCAACACTCACCTAGGGATGACAGCCTTAGGAAGGCACCTGTCCTCCCATCACTGAGCCCAGTGGGAGCAACACCATCAGTACCCACAAAGACACACTCCTGGTGCTCCACGTCCTGCCTCTTGTCCTTCTCCTTCTCCTTCCATTCGTCCTCCAATCCACCTTCCACCGTGCCATCATCGCGTTAATCTGTCAGAAGGCACTCCTTTCAGCTTTGCGGTCACAGGCCGATCAGTGGCTAACCCCGCTCAATTGGTAAAGTGGTGTGTGACAACGGTGCCAATCTGCTGAGATCACGAAACAGGGCAAAATGACACACGTGCTGTGCATGGCACACGTCCTGAATTTAGTCATGCAGCGATTCGTTGGCAAATACCCCGGGGTCCAGGACGTCTTGCGGCAGGTCAGATATCTGATTTGTGACTGCCCGACGCGATGGAACTCCACCTTGTATATGCTTAATAGGCTGCTCCAGCAGAAACGTGCCGTTAACGACTACCTGTACGAACTCTGCGGCAGGACAGGTTATGGGGAGCTTGTTTTTTTTTTACCGCGCCAGTGGCTGCTCATGCGCAACCCATTCAGACTTCTGCGGCCATTTGATGAGATCACCAAATTGGTCAGTCGCAGCCAAGGCGCCTTCAGTGACATCGTACCTTACGCCTTCTTTCTTTTATTTTGCATCGTGTCATTGATCAAGCAGTCGAGGAGCAAGAGCAGGAAGATGAGGAAGTCGCAATGCTGGATGAATTCCCGGGGGGGGGGGGGGCTACTCCATCTGAGACAAGTCAACAGGAGTCTGGAGAGGAGTCAGAGGAGGATGGTGCCGGGGTGGAGGAGGAGCACATTTCTGGGATCCCTGATGTTGTCCATGGCTGGGGGGAGGAGACCGAGGACGAAATTATCCTGGACGATGAGCAGGAGCCAGGCCACTCCACCGCTTCCAGTTTAGTGCAAATAGGGGCCTTTATGTTCCAGTGTTTAAAGAGGGACCCCAGTATAAAAAGCATAAAGGGCAAAGACCAGTACTGGGTGGCAACGCACTTAGACCCCCGATAAAAACACAAAATGGCGGACATGTTACTAGCATCACAGAGGGCTGTCAGAATGCAGCACTTCCAGGCCTTGCTTCGAGAAATGCTGCATTCTGCTTTTGCGGGAGCTGGCAGAGGAATTTCCACTCACAGAGAAACAGTTACGGGTACCAATCCAACAGCGCATGCAAGAAGAGGGTGGTTTGAACATATTTTGGTCACTTCGGATATGAGATCATTCTTGCATCCAACCCATCGACAGCCGCCCTCTGGATCCAGCCTCAGGGAACGCCTAGATCGACAGGTGTTCGACTACATCAGGTTAACGGCCGATGTGGACGCTCTGAGAAACGAGGAACCCCTGGACTACTAGGTGTGCAGGCTTGACCTGTGGCCAGAGCTGGCACAATTTGCCATGGAACTCTTGGATTGCCCCTCATCCAGTGTCCTGTCCGAAAAGATGTTTAGTGCAGCAGGGGGGATCGTGATCGATAAGCGCACTCGCCTAGCTCACGACATTGTGGACTACCTCACATTTCTAAAAATGAATGAGACATGGATCTTGAAGGAATTAAACACCTGTGACAACCATTAAACATTTCTGGGATCCCTGTTGTTGTCCATGGCTGGGGGGAGGAGACCGAGGACGACATTATCCTGGACGATGAGCAGGAGCCAGGTCACTCCACCGCTTCCAGTTTAGTGCAAATAGGGGCCTTTATGTTCCAGTGTTTGAAGAGGGACCCCAGTATAAAAAGCATAAAGGGCAAGGACTAGTACTGAGTGGCAACGTACTTAGACCCCCAATAAAAACACTAAATGGCGGACATGTTACTAGCATCACAGAGGGCTGTCAGAATGCAGCACTTCCAGGCCTTGCTTCAAAAAAATGCTGCATTCTGCTTTTGCGGGAGCTGGCAGAGGAATTTCCACTCACAGAGAAACTGTTGCGGGTACCAATCCAACAGCGCGTGCAAGAAGAGGGCGGTTTGAACATATGTTGGTCACTTTGTATATGAGATCATTCTTGCAACCAACCCATCGACAGCCGCCCTCTGGATCCAGCCTCAGGCAACGCCTAGATCGACAGGTGTTCAACTACATCAGGTTAACGGCCGATGTGGACGCTCTGAGAAACGAGGAACCCCTGGACTACTGGGTGTGCAGGCTTGACCTGTGGCCAGAGCTGGCACAATTTCCATGGAACTCTTGGATTGCCCCTCATCCAGTGTCATGTCCGAAAAGATGTTTAGTGCAGCAGGGGGGATCGTGACCGATAAGCGCACTCGCCTAGCTCACGACATTGTGGACTACCTCACATTTCTAAAAATGAATAAGGCATGGATCTCGAAGGAATTAAACACCTGTGACAACCACGTTTAATAGAATTTCCTCATGCCAGCCCATAAATATCTGCCACTACCCAGAACAAATATTGGTCCCTGTCTTAGGTAAATACAAAGGCATAAATAGCCTTTTTTGTCAGGTGAATGCCTAATTTTTTGGGCCTCGGGGGAATTCAACACCTGTGATGACCACGTTTTTCAACTATTATCATTAGGGGTTTTTTTTAAGAGGGGGGATTTCGTTAGCCATGTTTTTGATCCAATTTTATATTTTTAGTTTTTTTAAACATATGTATTTGACCTGTATTTGTACTGGCCTTCAGTAAAATTGATATCCATTGAACGTCTAATAGACCTCCAGCCACATACTTACTTGTTCTTTTATGTACGCTGAATGCGTAATTTTTGGGGCCTGTAGTCCACTGGCCTGCTGTAAAATTGATATCCAATGACTGTGTAATCTACCTCCAGCCACATACTTACTTGTTCTTTTATGTACGATGAATGAATAATTGTTGCAGCCTCAGAGGAATTCAACACCAGTGACGACCATGTGTTATCAAATTTCAACTATTATCATTAGAGTTTTTTTCAAGAGGCGGGATTTCGTTAGCCATGTTTTTAATCCAATTTTACATTTTTAGTTCTTTTAAACATATGTATTTGACCTGTATTTGTACTAGCCTGCAGTAAAATTGATATCCATTGACCGTGTAATATACCTCTGGCCACATAATCACTTGATCTTTTCTGTCCAGTGAATGCCTAATGTTTGCCGCTTGTAGTCCAGTGGCCTACAGTAAAATGTTTATCCATTGACCGCATAATGTACCTCGAGCCACATAATCAGAATTTCTTTTATGTAAGGTGAATGCCTAATTTTTAAGGCCCGTACTCCCGTGGCCTAAAATAATTTTTTTCTAGGCTCCAACAGTGCAACCTATTAAACCATCTAATAGATGGAAAAATGCATGACAACACATACAACACCAAAAAAGCCAAAAGGTACATACATATAATATGAAATCTTTATTGGGTAGTAAATAATTACAACAACTCATAAATCAAAAATAGATAAAAAACATAGCAGCAGTGCAGGCTGGCGCGGTGCGACAAGCAGCTCACCTGTTGACCCACAAGGTATGAGATCCCCACGGATTGCAATGCTCTATACAAATTGACTCAAAAGAGCAATAACAAAAATAACCCCCAAGGAAACAACAACATACACCCAAATGCCTAATGTATACACATCCACCTGGGGCCCAATAAGGGGAACCAACTGTAGGTGTACTAATAGCAGGCAACTAAGGAGAGAAAAACTATTGAGATACCTGGGTAATAATCCAGTGAAAGGATCGGACCTCTGGTCAGCTGGGAGCGCACCCTGACGCACATTTTGCTCCGCTTCTACAAGGGGCGTGTCTGGCTCAATCACCCCACCACATTATATACCCAGGTACTAATTAAAAATGCAGGACTTATTTGAGGGGACCAATGGCTGCAATCATATAGGTTACCTTCTCTCTCGCGAGACCCGACAATGTGACGTCACATATCACGTGTTAGGTAAAAGAGATATTCTCGCAAAGTAAAAATCGCGCAAGAATATGCACAGGCGTATCGCATAATCGCGGTCACATGACTGCAAGTAAACGCGATGTCACATGTCACATGGTAGGTGATTGCGCGAGACCACTTCGATCACGTGAGACCACGCACAGAAGAGTCAGATGATGGCGGTCACATGACCGCATGCAGATGCCCGATCACCTCACCATGGAAACACCGGAATCTCAGATCAAAGCTAACACATGTATATGTGAGTATCTATATACAAATATATCATGATTATAAAAAGGTAATACCAGTGCAATAATACATCATGGATAATACAATACAGTACATTATAAATAGCGCAATAATACATAGTACATTGTACACTCATAAATTCCCTTATATACATGACCAAAAATAAAAGATAAAAAACTTCAATGCTCATAAATAAATAAATACTTAAAATTAACTAATTAATGTATGATGAAAAATCAATAAGATGCGCTAAACAAAGCACGATAATGTGCAAGAGTGCATACGTAAATATTTATTCATTGATATAAAAAATATAAATAATATACAATTGCATAATAATACTAGAACTCAGTATCAAATTGTGAATAAAAATAAAAGGGGACAAAATATTTATAGTATTAGAGTGCAAGTGCTGTAGTGAAGTGAAAAAGTGCAAAAGTGCCAACTGGAAAAGTGACATGCAGTGAATGTGAATACGTTGCAAAAATAGAAATACATATAATAGCAGAAAGAAATCTGAATTATTATCAAAAAGAACATAATAATAAATATCCCTAAATATATTGGTCATATCAGTTGCATGTACACTATACTGGTTATAGCCAGAAATTCAAAAGTATAAATATGGGTATAAAAAATGTAAACATAAGAAGAGGGCGGGCCCTATCATCAGGCGAGAGTCCCGTAACCCGAGATGCCACATCACAAGCTTTATTTAATGTAAAAGGGTCTTCCTCTGCATCTCTGTATCCCCATCCGAGCTCCAAAAATGTCCCCAAACCTGGAATATATACATGTGAACAGAGGTGATTAATAACATATGTGTACAAGCTGTTAAAAAGTAAATATATACAGTAAAAAACTGTTAAAAGCAACACAAACACACGTCGGTTCGAACAACCAAACCGCAGAGCACCACAAAATAACAAAATCGAAGGCACAGAAAGGCAAAACCACTTTAGAATGGAGCAAAAATACCGTCTCAATGAATGGGGCATAACTTATGCCCTCATTGAGACCCAAGGGTGAGTGTCACGGCTGAGGATGGGGAAAACCCTCAGCCGTGTGATGCCATGAGATGTTAGTCGATGCTCGGCCAGGACGACAGAATTAGGGAGCAGGTCACCTCCTAACGCATCCCTAATCCGACCCTGACTCCTAGCTGCATGAGCCGACCTTGAAGGTAGGAGGGCCCATGCTCAGGAACCTCGGATCCCTACTCACCCTCCGCCGATCCCTGAACTAGGAGCTGGGTAGACTACCTGTTCCTCCTGGATGCGGAGAAACAGGAGTCTAAACTGGCCGAGCTGCAAAGGGATATAACTATAAACAGACTATGGATATGGCAGGAGAGTGAAAGACTTCCACCTCTACCTGCCACAGACACACTGACTGGATCCCTGGACACCAGTGCTGGGTGTCCACACACAAACATAAAAGGACACAGCACACATAAACACACAGGGACCCAGAACCATAGCTGCAATAATAACAGACACCACATAAACATAAACTTAACATCACATAAACATATAGTATCACAATTTATGACCACAAGGGTGGCCCTCACTGGCAGATAGTATGTGGGACCAGGAGAGTGCCTCCAGCTTACTACAAGGCTGGAGTACCCCTCAGAACTCAGGTCTCAACTGAGGTTAAATAGCCCAAATAGTCACGCAGATTCCTTGCCCTCCGGAAAGTCATTGAGGGGTGTGGTGGAATGACATGACGTAATTAGGGATCCTGTACCAGGATATCCCAATATTTAGTTAATGCTGTATTTACCTCTTTCCATTTCTTACTGAAGCCAGTGATAAATCTAATTGGTTGTGTATCTAAGCTTCTGTATCCACCTATTTTCTTATAAGGAAGATCTCTTCTCATAGATGACCTCGCTCTTCTATAGGCTCTCTCAATACAGCATTTACCATAGACCCTCTGGTATGTTTTTAATTAAATTACCGGGATGTGAGGAGTTCGCATGTAATAAGGCATTCACAGATGTTTCTTTTCTATACAGATTAGTTGTTATCTGTCCCTTGAATCGACCTGAAAGACCACATCCAGGAATTCTACATTTGTGCAAGCCACCTTAAAGGTAAGTTTGATGCTGTTATTATTATTATTCAACAGGCCTATAAATCTCCCAAACTCTTCAACAGTACCCTGCCAGATGATCAGACTATCATCAATATAGCGTCCCCGGTATTGGACACCGTTAGCCTCTGGCAATGGATCTGTCTGGAGGATCCTCCTCTCCCACAGCCCCAGGAACAAATTAGCATATGAGGGCGCACAAGACGCCCCCATTGCCGTACCCCAGAGCTGCAGGTAGAAGGACCCCCTCAAACACAAAAAAGTTGTGTGTCAGAATATACTCCAAAAGGGATAAAATAAAGTTACATTTTTTCTTACCCATATTGGTGCTATTCAGAAAAAATGCCGCTGCTTCCAAACCATCTTGGTGATTGATAGATGTGTATAATGACTCCACGTCACATGTAGCGATAAACATATCCAGTTCCAAATGGATGTCATCCATCTTCTTTAAAACATCCGTTGTATCTTTCAAATATGACGGTAATTCTTCCACCAGAGGTTGTAGAAAGTAGTCGACATATTGGCAAATTGCATCATTCAAACCATTGATTCCTGCAATAATAGGTCTCCCAGTGTCACAGTCGTATTGTTTGACCACAACGCGGTTGCCGTGCAGACTGGTTGCCGGGGGCAAAAAGTAGTTTTCGGTTTGCACGTGCACTTCCCCTTAGGTGATTCTTCCTGCTGTTTGGTGAGTGTGGGGTTAATTTCCTGACTAGGTGTGGATCAGGGTGTGGTCTCTTGGAGCTATTTAGCCTAGGCTTGCTGCATGGAGGTTAGTTGTGCTCTAGCCTTACTTTGGGCTGGAAGCTATGCTCCTTTCTGTGGCTATTCCATCTGCCCAGTCATTGAGGGCCACCTTGTTGGAGATCAAGGTCTTTTAGCAATGTCATCCCTATGTCTTCTCCATGTCTCCACCCATCCTTTTGTGGTGTGGGTTTGATCTGGGATTTTTATTTGTTATGTCTTGTGTGTTGTTACATGTCTGGTCTGTTGATGTTGTGTCCAGCATGTCTACTAGACATTTCCCCTGTTCGTCTTCTACCTCCGAAAGGGGGTCCCATTGGTTTCCCGGAGGGGGAAACCTAAAATATTATTGCAGCCTTGCCTGGAGCATGGGGGTCCAGGTTGTTTTGGTGTTTTTACATCTTTGCTGCGGCAGGTAAGTGTTTGATGTTCGGTTGTTACACTCGGCCGCTCCTTCCTCAGTGCGCCTGCGCTGGGTGTAGATGTGATGTCATGGGCACAGGCGCACTGAGGAAGGAGTGGCCGAGCAAGGTCCTCCTCTCAGTGCACCTGCGCCGACTGAAGACCGGTACGGCGCAAGATTTGGAACGCAGACAGGGCCAGCCTTAGGAGGAGAGCGCTCGCTGGCCCTGTCAATCAACAGGAGGAGGGGGCGTTTTTTTTAAAGGAGGATGCGGCGGCTACCGGCAAGTAACCGCCCTACTTGCTGGTAGCCAGGTAATTAACATATTATAAAAGTGCCGTTTTTTAAAGAAACTAAACCACAGAAAAATGTAAGAGCACTATATATTGAATAATCGCACTATAAGGACTTTTGGGGGGTGACAGATGCCCTTTAAGACGCATTAAAAATGTCCCCTGATTAAGATACATATTTTTTGTTGGAATTTTTGTCATTGATCCCCCTCTAGTATGTCACTGTCCATGTTGTGGGACTATTCATACACTTCTACTAAGTATTTGGTGGCTGCAAATATGAGCTGAAGGTTTTTCAGGTTAGTCTGCCATTAAAGTGAATGATCGCGTTCATGCTATTACTACCATGTGTGCTCTAGCAGAGAATTATTCCTTTTGGTGGGAATTTTGGGAGCATTATTACTGTGGGGGCACCTGGCACAGTATCAGCTTACCACAATTATTTTTGGAGGACGTTATGTTTGTCCAGAAGATGGCAGGATGATGGAAAAGTAGTAAACTAAGATTTTTTTTGTTTGTCAAACTGCAGAGACGAGAAATGGTTGAAAAATGGTGGTCTGGTCTGAAAGGAGAAGATGAGGAAAGAGAACATCTACATCGAAGGAGACATCACTGGATGTAAGAGGTATGTGCTCTGTAGTACCCTGTATGTTCTGTAGTGGTGAGAGGGTGGATATAGAATTTGGCTGACACTGTAGCATCCGGGCCCCAGACTTCAGGTCACACTGTGCGTGTTCTGAAATCTGGGGCCTCACACCCATCTACTACATTATCTGTACTCAGAGTTTATCACTGTGTTCTCTGTGGTGTTACATAGGACTGCAAGCAGGGGCGTAGCTAGAAGTGACTGGACCCCACAGCAAACTTTTGGACTGCCCCTCCCCCCCGGACCATATGTCTTGGAGGGCATACAGTCGTGTGCATGGGGCCTTTTTCCATTTTTTTTTGTTTGGTGTATGTGTGCATTGGGGAGGGGGGGGGGGTGTATTTGGTCACCAGAACCGTGTTTTTAGTATTTTTATATTTTAATAGTGATTTTTTTTTTATATTTATTTATGTATTTTTATGTAAAACATTGGGAAGGGGGGTGATTTGGTGATTTCAAGTTTCATCCCAATCTCTGCCAGCCTCCTGTCTATAGCTTGCTGTACATGGCAGCCTCCCTTTTCTGCCCTCTCTTCTGGCATGTACTAGTGGTTATTATGGCACATATAAGTGCACACCCGATGCCAGCCCAGGGCCATCCTGGCATCACGTGTGCATATATAAAAGTGCCAAAATAAGGGGAGGCTGCCATGTATCGCATGCTTTATTACGGAAGGCTGGCATAGGAAGGAGTGGGTAGAGGCTGGGATGGCTACCTGGCAGATACTCCTTGTGCCAGCCTTCTGTTCTGTACTATAGCAGAGATGCATATAATACAGGAGGCTGGGGTGGCTGTGACAGCTACACTGCCTGCAACCTGCTGTACCTGGCCTGCTTTCCTCTACTCTTGCAGCATCCCACTCAGGACATGTGGGAACTGAAAAATAGCTTTTAAACTACATTACGGGGTTGCATGTCATTCTGCATTACATCACCTGTTGTATCCCTATTCATAGGCTGGTTAGGTGTATTTTATACATCCTACCACTAGAGGGGGATAGATCTTAGCCTATATAAATACTTTAGTCAGGCCTAGTGTGGTGGAGAGGAGAGAGGAGAAAGGAGAAGGAAAAGGTGAAGAAAGGGGTAGAGTCAGTTGTCAAGCTGAGGCTACACACCACAGAGTAGTGGGTGAAGTCTGAAGCAGCAATGAGGTAGAGCCAAGGTATGAGGGGCAGGAGAGCGTTTTCCTCCTGTGATCCTCTTAGTTCCTTACTTGCTACAACCAGAGGATAGTGTTGCATCCCTGGAAGAAATCCAAGCTAAAAGAGAGACATCGGTGATAACAGCCACTACCTAAGGCTTAATGGCCACCTTTGCGCATGGTGGAGGACAATCTAGCTACAGGCAGCCTCACCATAAATTATAGAAGACAGATTAGCTACCTGTTCAAGGGCTTGGAAGATACAGAAATAATAGGTCTAAGCATACCAGTAAGTACTACAGGCAACCTCACCAAATTACACTGGGTCAAAAGGGACCTTGAAGCAGAGTCACCTACCAGTAAGACCTACAGAACCACAGCCTGAGTCAAAACCTAGCCAAACCTATTAACAGTGGATCAACAGAATTCCTCAAAAGAACAAAAGACTGTATTCTGTCTGGATGTATATGCCGCAACTAAGACCAGCTACAGTAAAAGTTGTGAGTTGTATCCTACCACTGTCTACTTCATTCTCCAATATTACTACAACTGGTTGTACCACCATAAACGGTACTGGCGTCAAGACAAATACCACCAAGGGACCCAGCCACCACAAGCACCCTAAACACCACTGCCATCAAGGGCACCTCAACCTCCATCTAGGCTGGTGCTTCCCTACCACAGAGCGTGCCCTGGAGGATTTTGTGCTGTCTTCCTCATCACTGTGCTGCCAGCCCAGGGGGCTTTCTGCTAACCATGAGTAAACCGATGAACTGTATTATTATTGGCCCCTCATCGGCCCACCGTGCACCTCACGTGTAGCCACTATGGTTCTGGCACGCTACACTCTCCCAGTCTTACACAGAGTCCAGGACTCCACAGTCTCTTCTACTCCACCCTGCCCTGCGTGCCCACTGCCCTTCCTCCTCCTACTTTGGCTGCAGGCAAGGGCCAGGGGGGCGTAGGCCAGGGCCAGGGGGATACAGGTGCAGTGACCAGGAACGGGTACGCTGACACCTGCAGTGGGCCAGGATATGCGTGGATAATAGTCTATATTTGTTTGTGAGACCAATTGCAGCATGCGCAAGTTACTACCCCAGGGCCCTTCCAAGGTGTTATAACGCACATCCCAGATTAGAAAAGCCAGAGTGATGTAATGGCCTATAATGTCTCTATAGGGTGGTGATAATTGTGTCAAAGGGGTCTTCTACCTGGGTACGGCTGGACTCCTGGCTCACAATAAATTTGAGTGTAGTGATAGTAGGAGTAATAGAGGAATTGTGCAGTAGAAATGATGTCCAGACCTTAAGATGAAGTTCAAAATTTCTTTACTGAAGATAACTTGTATCCAAGCAGTATACAGCTTTGGTCTCTGGTCCCAGCTTCTTTCTGCTTCTTTCATCCAGCTGAGACTGAAGTAGCTCAGGCTGGGTATATGATCAAGTCTCAGCCGAGACAAGATCCTTGCTGTCTTCCCTATGCAGGGGATCTCCTGAACGCTATCACACACCCTTCCCCAACAGGGGTGGCTGGTACACTGCCTCTAACTTCCTTCTCCACCCATGCTGCAGGATGTGGGCATACTTCACACCTCCACAGAGGGGGAGCTAAGCCGGAATAATCCATTCCAGCATAGATATACTAAACTAGGACTAGTACCTTGCCAATGGAGTTGCTGCCACCTGCTGGTGAACCTGGAAAATTACAGGAAACAATTAAATTTAAAGGGGTATTCCCATATTAGACAATGGAGGCATATCCACCACCAAACGCTAATCCCCACCTCTCCCTCAGAAGTAAATGGGAGCATGCCACGCATGCGCGGCCAATGATCCCATTTATTTCTATGGGACAGACGGCAATAGCCGAGTCAGCGCTCGGCTATTTTCGGCTGCCCTATAGAAATGAATGGAGAGCGGCTGCGATGGGCAGTACGCTCTCCTTCACTTTCGGGGCTCCATTCTCAATATAGGTGCGGGTCCCAGCAGTGGGACCCGCACCTTTAAGACAATGGGGGCATATCCTAGCGATATGCCCCCATTGTCTGAGATGAGAAAACCCCTTTAACATGGCTTTATATGCGCAGTTGTGAAGACATAATATAAATTACATCGGATGACAGTGTAAAAGCTCTTAGAAGACAGTAGCGGGGTAGAGGCATGTAGTAACACAACTCTGGGGTGTTACACAGGCAAGAGCCAGGGGGTGCAGGCAGGAGCCAGGGGGGCGCAGGCAGCGGGCACATACCTGAAAAGCCGAGTGATGTGTGCTGCTGTGCGACTGACGTGCTGCACCTTTTGCCTGCCACGCTGCTTCTCCTTCTTCTTTAGGTCAGGAACTTTGTGTCCGGGCTTAATTAGCATAGGACAGTGCTCCTGCCGGCTTGTACTTTTCTCTAGCTGGTGGCACGGAGCGCTATGCAGGCACAGTTTGGCAGTGCCAGTATGGGATCAATGTATGGGGGTGGGGTGGAGTGGGCGGACGGCCAACTCTTCATGAACGAATGATGAACAGGCCTGATGCAAGCTCCCAATGTGACCGTCACCGCACAGTATGTGAAGAGGCCGGGGCCCAGCCTGGCCTGAAACTAAGACTGTATGCAGGACCGTCTTTAATATTGATTGGACCCTGGGCAAGAATTTACTTAGTCCCCCTGGATCCAGCCTTCCTACACCCTAGCATGCAATCACGCCCTCCACCACAACACAATGTGCAGTTTGTGAGTGTATTACAGATCACCTCATCAATACAGTGTACAGGAATGTGCAGTGTGAGTATATCATAGCCAACCCACTGCTTTCCCATAGGGAAGCATTGGGAGGCTATTGGGCATGCGTGGCTTCATAGAGATGCTTTGAATCAATGCATTTCTATGAGGATTGTTTAGCGTGAATGCCACTGGACTAGGAAGCACCTCTAGTGGCCGTCTGAGTGGCCGTCTGATGAGTGGCCACTAGAGGTGTTCCTTGGCAGTAATGTAAATAATGCCTTTTTTTTCTGAAAAGGCAGTGTTCACATTAAAAAGCTTGCAGAGACAAGCTCTAGACACCAGAACTACTACATTTAGCTGTTGTGGTTCTGGTGACTATAGTGTCCCTTAATATAGAGAGAGAAAAAAGAATCAGCACAAAGTAACAAATAAAATGGCTGTATCATTATTCTAAAAATTAAAAAAGCCCAACTTCTGACACAAATACATAATATTTTGTAGGTTACATATTTTTTTTTTTACAATGTGCAGATAGTACTGTACTACTAACCCCTCCATCCTTTCAATGGGCATTCTTTCCGGATCCGGCCTTGCTGCAAGTGTTCAGGATTTTTGGCCGGAGCAAAAAGCGCAGCATGCTGCAGTATTTTCTCCGGCCCAAAAACGTTCCGGTCCGGAACTGAAGACATCCTGATGCATCCTGAACGGATTTCACTCCATTCAGAATGCATGGGGATAAAACTGATCAGGATTCTTCCGGCATAGAGCCCCGACGACGGAACTCTATGCCAGAAGAAAAGAACGCAAGTGTGAAAGAGCCCTTACTCACATAAAATAAGTAATATATATATAGTTACAGTACAGACCAAAAGTTTGGGCACACCTTCTCATTCAAAGAGTTTTCTTTATTTTCATGACTATAAAAATTGTAGATTCACACTGAAGGCATCAAAACTATGAATTAACACATGTGGAATTATATACATAACAAAAAAGCGTGAAACAACTGAAAATATGTCATATTCTAGGTTCTTCAAAGTAGCCACCTTTTGCTTTGATTACTGCTTTGCACACTCTTGGCATTTTCTTGATGAGCTTCAAGAGGTAGTCACCTGAAATGGTTTTCCAACAGTCTTGAAGGAGTTCCCAGAGATGCTTAGCACTTGTTGGCCCTTTTGCCTTCACTCTGCGGTTCAGCTCACCCCAAACCATCTCGATTGGGTTCAGGTCCGGTGACTGTGGAGGCCAGGTCATCTGGCGCAGCACCCCATCACTCTCCTTCTTGGTCAAATAGCCCTTACACAGCCTGGAGGTGTGTTTGGGGTCATTGTCCTGAAATGATGGTCCAATTAAATGCAAACCGGATGGAATAGCATGCCGCTGCAAGATGCTGTGGTAGCCATGCTGGTTCAGTATGCCTTCAATTTTGAATAAATCCCCAACAGTGTCACCAGCAAAGCACCCCCACACCATCACACCTCCTCCTCCATGCTTCACGGTGGGAACCAGGCATGTAGAGTCCATCCGTTCACCTTTTCTGCGTCGCACAAAGACACGGTGGTTGGAATCAAAGATCTCAAATTTGGACTCATCAGACCAAAGCACAGATTTCCACTGGTCTAATGTCCATTCCTTGTGTTCTTTAGCCCAAACAAGTCTCTTCTGCTTGTTGCCTGTCCTTAGCAGTGGTTTCCTAGCAGATATTCTACCATGAAGGCCTGATTCACACAGTCTCCTCTTAACAGTTGTTCTAGAGATGTGTCTGCTGCTAGAACTCTGTGTGGCATTGACCTGGTCTCTAATCTGAGCTGCTGTTAACCTGCGATTTCTGAGGCTGGTGACTCGGATGAACTTATCCTCCGCAGCACAGGTTACTCTTGGTCTTCCTATCCTGGGGCGGTCCGCATGTGAGCCAGTTTCTTTGTAGGGCTTGATGGTTTTTGTGACTGCACTTGGGGACACTTTCAAAGTTTTCCCAATTTTTCGGACTGACTGACCTTCATTTCTTAAAGTAATGATGGCCACTCGTTTTTCTTTACTTAACTGCTTTTTTCTTGCCATAATACAAATTCTAACAGTCTATTCAGTAGGACTATCAGCTGTGTATCCACCTGACTTCTCCACAATGCAACTGATGGTCCCAACCCCATTTATAAGGCAAGAAATCCCACTTATTAAACCTGACAGGGCACACCTGTGAAGTGAAAACCATTTCAGGTGACTACCTCTTGAAGCTCATCAAGAGAATGCCAAGAGTGTGCAAAGCAGTAATCAAAGCAAAAGGTGGCTACTTTAAAGAACCTAGAATATGACATATTTTCAGTTGTTTCACACTTTTTTGTTATGTATATAATTCCACATGTGTTAATTCATAGTTTTGATGCCTTCAGTGTGAATCTACAATTTTCATAGTCATGAAAGTAAAGAAAACTCTTTGAATGAGAAGGTGTGTCCAAACTTTTGGTCTGTACTGTATATATATATATATATATATATATATATATATATATATATATAGTGAATTACTGTAAATACTTACAGTTCTGAAGACTCCAGCAGGCTCAGGATCAGTGCTCTGGGCTCAGGGCTGGAAGTGGGCACCACTCTGCAGTTCAGGAAGAAGACTGGGCCCCGGCTCACCCTAGCGTTGCAGTGCCTCCGCGTGACGTCATGGCACATGGCGTACGCAAAGGGCAGGGGAGGGTGGGAGGAGGAGCAAGCAAGTACCGTATTTTTCACCCTATAAGACGCACCGGCCCATAAGACGCACCTAGGTTTTAGAGGGGGACAATAAAGAAAAAATATTTTTCATTATACCTCAGGTCAGACCACCAATCAGACCCCCAATGTTAATCAGACCTCAGCTAACAGCCCCAATAAGATCCCCAATGTTAATAAGACCCCAATAAGACCTCAGATCAGACCCCAATATGAATGACCCCCAATCAGACCTCAGATAAGAGTGCACAAATAGATAAGCAGACAGGACGGCACTGCTCCAGCTCTCCTCCACGGCATCCAGGGAACACACTCTGCAGCGGTGACACCTGAGCTCGCAACAGACTTCAGTGGTGCTCAGTCTCAATAGAGTCAAACGAACATGAAGTATGAGGATAAAGGACGGCACTCACTGATAAAAGTCCAATTCTAACTTTATTCATCCACATAGGTATGAACATACAGGCAGACGATAGGGGTGTAGGACGCCACACAGGCACCATGAGGCGACGTCCGCTTCCTCAGGCCTCCTAATGTAGTGACGTCAATACGTCACATTTATGCATCAACAATCATGCGCACAAGCAGTGCTAACAATAATACATAAAATACAATACAAAAGAATACAAAACACCTAACAATAAGGTGCCTCAATACAACAATGCCTATATAAAGACATTATGGACCCATAGCGTTAGCTTTGATAATCCAACTAGCTTCTTTATGTAGTAATTGAGTGTGTCTATCGCCCCCTGTTGGTAAAAAGAGGACTATTTCCAACCCTGAGAATGTTAAAACCCTGGGGTCGCCTCCATGCACCTCTCTGACATGTTTAATTAACCGCGGACATCCTTTACCATTAAAATGTTCCCTTATTCTTTCAAATAATGGTCTAATGGTTTTAGCAATATAGAAGCGGCCACAGGGACACATTATCAGGTACACCAGAAACCTACTCCGACATGTAATAGGGTGATTAACCCTATGCTGTAAACTACCAAAACATACTATCCCATGCTGAGGATTATGTCTACAAAATGAACAATTCCCACATTTACGATTGCCCCAAGGTACATATTCCTTCAACCATGTGTCGGGCCTTCTTTCTGAATATCTACTCCTAACCAACCTATCTTTCAAGGTATTGCTACGCCTAAACGCAACTATAGGCTTGTTCCATGCCGAGTCCCCCAGGGATTCATCACCACTCAGTATATCCCAATTATGGTATATAGTCCTTTGAATGGCATCCGCCATCGGACTATATTTGAATGAAAACATAAATCTGTAAGGTGTCCCATTCCCTTTATCCCTCTTAGGGTTCTGTTTACCAAACAACAAATCATCTTGAGTGAATTGTGAAGCTCTTAGCATTGCTCTATGGAGATCCCTCCAGGGGTAACCTCTCTTCAACAGACGCCTAGTCAGGTCAATGGCCTGGGATTTGAAATCCTCCTCCCGGCCATTGATTCTCCTAAGCCTTATATATTGACCATATGGTACAGCTGATTTGACACTTTGGGGGTGAAAGCTATCATAGTGTAACAACGAATTGGTCGCCGTGGGTTTTCTGTACCCCCTGGTGACCAATTGATTACCTTCCACTGTCACCCGTACATCAAGGAACTCCTGGATGCGGATCCATCTGACAAATGCATTTAAATACCGGATCTGTCTCTCTGGTGTCATCCGGAAAAACAGATCCGGTATTTTTTCTTCTTCACAGATTTAAAGGTCTGCGCATGCGCGGACCGGAAGAACGGATTCGTTTTGCCGGAACACTTGGGGCCAGAATTAATGCATTTCAATTGAAATAAATGCTGGAACCGGCATTCCGGCAAGTGTTCAGGATTTTTGGCCGGAGAAAATACTGCAGCATGCTGCAGTATTTTTTCCAGCAAAAAAACGCAAGAGGGACTGAACTGATGCATCCGGATACATACTGAACGGAATGCTGTCCATTCAGAATGCATTAGGATAAAACCGATCAGTTATTGGTGTGAAAGTAGCCTAAGGATTAGTGTTGATGGAGCATGATCGGCACATGGTGGTATTCGCAGCCAATAAGGTGCAGGTAAGTACTGGCCCTCACTGTAATGCCGTAGCCATGTTGGTTACTGGCATTACAGTGATTGGCTGGCCGGAACGCGTCATCGGGTGCTATATAGCACCCGATGAGACATGGTTCGACTCAGTCTTAGTCAGGGAGAGCTGTGCTGAGGAAGGGACAGACAATGTAGGGAGTGATGTAGGGATATTTTTATTAGAAAAACTTTTCAGAGACCCAAAAGTCCTTTTAAGGACTATTGTGTGTGACAGCAATATCTATTTTTATCGCTAAATAGCATACAGTAATAAGGCCGCTGCAGACAGCGACGTAACTACCAGGGAAGCAGCTGCTTCGGGGCCCGGCGCCCCAGCAGCGTGTGTGACAGTTTATTTTCAAGTTAGTTAAATATCGTGTTCAGGGCCCCTTCACAGCAGCAGCGGCGGCTGACCAGGCCCCCTCGCTAATGTGATCTAATCTTACTGTCTCCTAAAGTCTCTGAGATTTGAACCCACAACCTCCAATGTATCAGAGGCAAAGCATTTACCCACACAGCCATAAAGGCTGCATTGCAACTGATTGAAAAAATCTGAGACTTCTACTGTTATAGCTAGCTTAGTGTACAGCTATACACATGACAGCTGCCCCAACACACCCAGCACTGCTATATCTCTATATGACGGCTGTCCCAGCACACTCAGCTCTGCTATATCTCTATATATGAGCAGCTGTCATGTGTATAGATGTACACTTAGCCAGCTATAACAGTAGAAGTCTCATATTTTTTCAGTCAGCAGCAAGGCATCTATTATGGTCTTGTGGTTAGGTGCTTTGCCTCTGATACAGAAGGTCGTGGGTTTGAATCCCAGCAGAAGCTTTTCTGAAATACAAGCACTGACTCCATATATGGACATACAGGGCGGGACACAGAAAGAGGCTGCATCACTGACATGGAGGTTAGTAGAAGTTTTTATTTTTTTTATACCCGACTGTTACTGCCATGGGGGAACGGGAGGCACCTGATACTGGCACCTGGGGGGGGGGGAGCGGGAGGCACTTGATACTAGTACATGGGGGGAGGGGGGTTGGCACCTGATACTGGCACCTGGGGGGGAGGGGGGGTTGGCACCTGATACTGGCACATGGGGGGGAGAGAGGCACCTGATACTGGCACATGGGGGGAGAGGGGTTGGCACCTGATACTGGCACCTGGGGGGGTGTTGGCACCTGATACTGGCACATGGGGGGGAGAGAGGCACCTGATACTGGCACATAGGGGGTAGAGGGGTTGGCACCTAATACTGGCACATGGGGGGGAGGGAGAGAGGCACTTGATACTGGCACTTTTTTTGTGAGGGGGGGAGATGGCACTATGATACTGGGACATGGGGGGGAGGAGAGAGGCACTTGATACTGGCACGGGGGGGGGAGAGGCACCTGATACTGGCACATGGGGTGGGAGAGGGGTTGGCACCTGATACTGGCACATGGGGAGGGGGGAGGTAGAGAGGCACTTGATACTGGCACTTTTTTTGTGGGGGGGGGGAGATGGCACTATGATACTGGGACATGGGGGGAGGAGAGAGGCACTTGATACTGACATGTGGGGGGGGGGGGGGTGGCACTTGATACTGGCACATGGGTGGGTTTGGCACTATGATACTGGCACATGGGGGGGAGAGAGGCACTTGATACTGGCATGTGGGGGGGGGTTGGCACTTGATACTGGCACATGGGTGGGTTTGGCACTATGATACTGGCACATGGGGGGGGGAGAGGCACTTGATACTGCCACTTTTTTTGGGGGGGAGATGGCACTATGATACTGGGACATGGGGGGGAAGAGAGAAGCACTTGATACTGGCACATGGGGGGGTTTAGCACTATGATACTGGCACATGGGGTGGGAAGGAGAGAGGCACTTGATACTGGCACATGGGGGGGAGATGGCACTATGATACTGGGACATGTGGGGGGGAGGAGAGAGGCACTTGATACTGGCACATGATGGGGGGGGCATCTATGGGGACACTTACTGGCACATTATTGGGGGGCACTATGGGGGACACTAGGCCGGCAGCCTATCAGAGGCCGGACACTGAGGGGCATCTACTGGGGCACTATATATGGGGCATTTTATACTGGTACATTATGGGGGGCACTAGCAGGAAGGGGGGAGAGGAGCACTATGGGGGAATTTACTGGGGGCACTATATAGGGGTATTTTATACTGGGACATTATGGGGGCACTATGGGGACATTAGCTCAACTGGGGGCATTACAAGGAAGTATTTTTGCACTGTCACATTATAAGGAGAATTATTTCTACTGGGGGGTCATTATGGTGGGCTTTATTACTCCCCCATGGTATGACCCCTTAGTAGCAGCACCAGCCTCTCCCTGCTCTGCTATCCCTCTGCCCCTCCAAATCCTTATTATGAAATCTTTCTCATTAGGATAAAGCACAACATCAGCTCCGCCGAGCCCCCGGCCAAAGTGTGGAAGTGGCGTCCGAGATCCCCAAGGGCCAAGTAACTGTAAGTTTTCATATGAAATATGTTTATGTAATACACATATAGCCTACACTGTGCCCCACAATATACAGTATACCGCTACACTGTGCCAAAGGAGTGGGGTTTACACAGAAGGAGGGAGGTGCGAAGCGCGCTGGGGGGGGGCCCCTTACAAATATTTGCTGTGGGGCCCAGTCACTTCTAGTTACGCCCCTGGACATTAGCTGCGCCACATCTGCAGTATAACGTGTGTACATCCAAAAGATATCTGGGACATCCAGTGTACTTTTTCCGTAGACGGTGTCCGCTGCGGACAGTGACATTAGCTGCGCCACATCTCCTGTGTAACATGTGCGCTGAAAATGTTTTTTTTCCATATTACTTTTTATGGAGTCAAATAATCATACGACAATTCTATATAGAAATACATGTAAGTTGAGGTTACAAATTGTTTCAAAATGTATTGACTCATATTTTTTTAGTTATTTTTTAACATCGTAGGACATTTAATACAATAAGTATACTGTATGAAACATATGATGCATATAAGGTACGAACATCCTAGTACGTAAAGTAAAGGCAACAAAACTGAAAAAGAAAAAAGAAAGAAAAAACTAAGGCGTATATGTATATACGTGTTGGACGTATTTCTATGCATAGGCATAATCCGTTTTGTATGCGCAGACTTTATATTAGTTTGACTTGAGCTCAGGGACAAAGTCTGAGGATTCTCTTTAACTCTCCATTTTCTGTCTCTCCCTTTTCCATAGCCCCTCGGGGTCCATCACCGTCCAACCCGCGGCTCATATGAAGGTGACTTGTAATGATGAGCGAGCATGCTCGGCTGATTACCTGGTTGGCTCGAGCATCGCTATGCTCGGCACATGGCGGTACTCGGCCGAACACGTGTGTGCTCGAGCGCCATGCTCGAGTCTCCTCCCCGCCAATAAACATGCAGGTAAGTACTGCCCTTACTGTAATGCCAGTATGTTTGACAGCAGCAAGATATTTTTCTTTAATACCTATTAGTGACATATAATGTACATCATCCGCAGACTGGGTCTTTTTGCATAAATTCAAATAATCAGCGCCACATTTATTGTCTATAGTGTGCGTTCAATACACATCCATGACATATACAGTACACCATCCGAAAACTGTTTCTTTAGCGTAAATTTAAAAAATCAGGGGCCAGTCCTCATCTACTGTCTCTGTAGTGTCTGCGTGTGTAATACACATCCGTGACATAAATTATACAGCACTCCATGCGAAAACTGTTTCTTTAGCGTAAATTAAACTGGGCCTAATCTACTGTCCATAGTGTGTTGTTTTCTGTGACATATAAGGTGCGCCATCCCGAAAACTGTTTCTTTAGGGCAAATTTAACTAATCTGGGCCTAATACAGTGTCCATATTCTGTGGGTTTCTGTGACATATACTATCCTGTATCTGAAAACGGTGTCTTTAGCGGACTGTAAAACAATGTGCGCCACATCTAGTGACAAAACCATTAATATGAAGAAGGCGAGCACTAAGGGACGGGGACGTGGGCGTCCCGTACCCAGCTTCATGTCCTACTTAGCTGGGCGGCGCAGGACAACACTGTCCAAGTCGGACCAGTGCGAACAGTTGGTTGGTTTGATTGCTGAAGATAATGCTTCCAGTCGGTTAAGCACCACGCTCTCTTCCACCAACTCCAGTCTCTGTGGCCAAGAGCCTGGTCAACCGAATCCTCTCTTTGATCATCCTTCCTCTCACCATGGAGAGGCCTGCCAAACGAGTGATATCACACTCGGATATTCTAAGGAGCTCTTTCCAGCGCCACTGTTACATTTGGCCCTTGCGCCCAGCACGCTTGAAGAGGGACCTGAGATATTGTGCCCTGATTCCCAACCTCTTGAGCCTTCACAGTCTCAAGAAGATGACGATGGTGACCGGCAATCATTCGTTAACGAGGTGGATGATGATCATACACAGTTGTCAATCACTGAGGTTGTGGTTAGGTCAAGTCAAGAGGATGAGCAGAGTCAGGAAGTGGAAGAGGAGGTGGTTGACGATGAGGTCACTGACCAAACATGGGAAGGAGAAAAGCAGAGCGAGGAATGCAGTACAGAGGGGGAGGGATCCGCAGCACCGCAACCGGCTAGAAGAGGCAGTGGGGTTGCAAAAGGGAGAAGTCGGCCCACACCAAACAGGCCCGCAACCATTACACCGAGCAACCCTATGCGTAAATCTACCTTGCCAAGGGGTAGGTGTTCCGCAGTATGGCACTTTTTTTTTAATGAAAGTGCAGACGACAAGAGTGGTAGTTTGAAACCTGTGCCATACCAAAATGAGCCGGGCACGAACACTAGCCACCTCACCACCACCATCATGATCCACCACATGGCATCCAAACACCCTAATATCAGCAACAACATCCACTTCCCTTTCCCAGCGCAGAGTCCAAATGTCCATAACACAGTCATTTGAACGCAAGCGCAAATACCCATAGCACTAAATGCGCAACTTTCGAAATGACTGGCCCTTGAAATGTTGCCATTTAGGCTTGTGGACACTGAGGCCTTCCGCAGCCTGATGTCGGCGGCGGTCCCTTGGTACGCAATCCCCAGCCGCCACTATTTTTCACGGTGTGCCATGCCCGCCTTACACCAGCATGTGTCCCAGAACATCAACCGTGCCCTGACCAACGCAGTTACTGGGAAGGTCCACTTAACCACGGACACATGGACAAGTGCTGAAGGCTAGGGACACTACATTTCCCTGACCGCACACTGGGTGAATGTTGTGGAGGCCGAGAGTGAGTCATACTCTGGGATGGCACAGGTGCTACTCACGCCCAGGATTTTGGGCCCTACGTCTATCAGGGTCTCTGCCAGCAGCTATGTTACTGGCTCCAACCCCCACTTCTCCTCCTCCACTGTCTCCTCCTCCACTGTCTCCTCCTCCACCTCCAGCAGCAGTCAGCCATCAGTCGCTAGCTGGAAGCAGTGTAGCACTGCTGTGGGTAAGCGTCAACAGGCCATGCTGAAATTGATCTGCTTAGGGGACAAACAGCACACCGCCGCAGAGCTGTGGCAGGGTATAAGGGACCAGACCGAGCTGTGGCTCTCGCCATTCAACCTACAACCAGGCATGGTTGTGTCTGACAATGGCCGTAACTTGGTGGCAGCTTTGGAGCTCTGCAACCTAAAACACATTTCATGCCTAGCCCACGTCTTAAACTTAGTGGTTCAGCAATTTATCAAAACCTAGCCCAATTTGCCAGAGCTACTATTGAAGGCGCGCCGCGTGTGTGCCCATTCCCCCAAGTCGTCCACAGCTTCAGCCGGCCTGTCAACACTGCAGCAGCGCTTGCGACTTCCAGCTCACCGACTGTTGTGCTACGTGAGCACACGCTGGAACTCTACGTTCTATATGTTGGCCAGGCTTTGTGAGCAGCAGAGGGCGGTTGTGGAATACCAGCTGCAACATGGTTGTCAACTGCCACTATCCACAAGCGAGTAGTGGGCATTGATGTCAGACCTGTGTGAGGTTTTAAAAAACTTTGATGAATCCACACAGATAGTTAGTGGCGATAACGCTATTATCAGCGTAACCATCCCACTGCTATGTCTACTCAAACGATCACTGCTCACAATTAAGGACAACACTCTGAATGTGGCAGACGAGGAAATGGGGGAGGACAGTACACAGGGTGATAGCCAGAATACCCTCAGTTCGTCTTCTCAGTGCGAATTGGACCATGAAGAGGAGGAGCTGGAGACAGTTGCCTCCGCTACAGAAGGTAGTAGCCATGGAACTTTAATTCCATCTGTTCAGCGTGGATGGGCAGAAGAGGAGGAGGAGAATAAGGAGATGGAGAGTCATCCTGATGTCGACATCAACGTCTTGCCTGTTAATACTCTGGCACACATGGCTGACTTCATGTTAGTCTGCCTTTCCCGTGACCCTCGCGTTATACGCATTTTAGATAACACGGATTACTGGGTGTTCACCCTTCTCGACCCCCGCTACAAAGAGAACTTCTCATCTCTCACTCATTCCTGTGGTGGAGAGGATGAGTAAGTCTGTTTATCCTTAGGCAACCGAGGAAGGGATCCCTCAGTACCTTACAACTACTGGGTGTCAAAGCTGGACACATGGTACAAACTTGCGCTCTACGCCTTGGAGGTGCTGGCTAGGGATGAGCGAACTCGAACTGTATAGTTCGGGTTCGTACCGAATTTTGGGGTGTCCGTGACACGGACCCGAACCCGGACATTTTCGTAAAAGTCCGGGTTCGGGTTCGGTGTTCGTCGCTTTCTTCGCGCTTTTGTGACGCTTTCTTGGCGCTTTTTGAAAGGCTGCAAAGCAGCCAATCAACAAGCGTCATACTACTTGCCCCAAGAGGCCATCACAGCCATGCCTACTATTGGCATGGCTGTGATTGGCCAGAGCACCATGTGACCCAGCCTCTATTTAAGCTGGAGTCACATAGCGCCGCCCGTCACTCTGCTCTGATTAGCGTAGGGAGAGGTTGCGGCTGCGACAGTAGGGCGAGATTAGGCAGATTAACTCCTCCAAAGGACTTGATTAACTGATCGATCTGCAGCTGTGGATCATTGAGCTGCTGATCCTCAATTGCTCACTGTTTTTAGGCTGCCCAGACCGTTTGTCAGTCACATTTTTCTGGGGTGATCGGCGGCCATTTTGTGTCTTGTGGTGCGCCAGCACAAGCTGCGACCAAGTGCATTTAACCCTCAATGGTGTGGTTGTTTTTTGGCTAAAGCCTACATCAGGGTGAAGCTGTCACACCAAGTGCATTTAACCAGCAATAGTCTGTTCATTTTTTGGCCATATACAAAATCAGGGGCAAGCTGCGCCTGTCACCAAGTGCATTTAACCCTCAATGGTGTGGTTGTTTTTTGGCTAAAGCCTACATCAGGGTGAAGCTGTCACACCAAGTGCATTTAACCAGCAATAGTCTGTTCATTTTTTGGCCATATACTAAATCAGGGGCAAGCTGCGCCTGTCACCAAGTGCATTTAACCCTCAATGGTGTGGTTGTTTTTTGGCTAAAGCCTACATCAGGGTGAAGCTGTCACACCAAGTGCATTTAACCAGCAATAGTCTGTTTATTTTTTGGCCATATCCCAGTCTAATTCTGTCACTAAATCCATACCGGTCACCCAGCGCCTAAATACTAGGCCTCAAATTTATATCCCGCTAAATCTGTCCTTAGTGCTGTAGCTGGGCGAGTTATTTAGTGTCCGTTCAAGCACATTTCTTGTTCTGGGTTGAAATACAATTCCCAATTTAGCAATTTCATAATTTAGTGGTTTCTGCTATATCAGAGCTATTTGAAATCTATCCCTAAAAGGGTATATAATATTCAAGGTGCACATTGGGTCATTCAGAATAACTTCACACACACCCGCTACTGTGTATTTCCAAGTCTAATTCTGGCACTAAACCCATACCTGTCACCCAGCGCCTAAATACTAGGCCTCAAATTTATATCCAGCTAAATCTGTCCCTAGTGCTGTAGCTGGGCGAGTTATTTAGTGTCCGTTCAAGCACATTTCTTGTTCTGGGTTGAAATACAATTCCCAATTTAGCAATTTCATAATTTAGTGGTTTCTGCTATATCAGAGCTATTTGAAATCTATCCCTAAAAGGGTATATAATATTCAAGGTGCACATTGGGTCATTCAGAATAACTTCACACACACCCGCTACTGTGTATTTCCAAGTCTAATTCTGGCACTAAACCCATACCTGTCACCCAGCGCCTAAATACTAGGCCTCAAATTTATATCCCGCTAAATCTGTCCTTAGTGCTGTAGCTGGGCGAGTTATTTAGTGTCCGTTCAAGCACATTTCTTGTTCTGGGTTGAAATACAATTCCCAATTTAGCAATTTCATAATTTAGTGGTTTCTGCTATATCAGAGCTATTTGAAATCTATCCCTAAAAGGGTATATAATATTCAAGGTGCACATTGGGTCATTCAGAATAACTTCACACACACCCGCTACTGTGTATTTCCAAGTCTAATTCTGTCACTAAACCCATACCTGTCACCCAGCGCCTAAATACTAGGCCTCAAATTTATATCCAGCTAAATCTGTCCTTAGTGCTGTAGCTGGGCGAGTTATTTAGTGTCCGTTCAAGCACATTTCTTGTTCTGGGTTGAAATACAATTCCCAATTTAGCAATTTCATAATTTAGTGGTTTCTGCTATATCAGAGCTATTTGAAATCTATCCCTAAAAGGGTATATAATATTCAAGGTGCACATTGGGTCATTCAGAATAACTTCACACACACCCGCTACTGTGTATTTCCAAGTCTAATTCTGTCACTAAACCCATACCTGTCACCCAGCGCCTAAATACTAGGCCTCAAATTTATATCCAGCTAAATCTGTCCTTAGTGCTGTAGCTGGGCGAGTTATTTAGTGTCCGTTCAAGCACATTTCTTGTTCTGGGTTGAAATACAATTCCCAATTTAGCAATTTCATAATTTAGTGGTTTCTGCTATATCAGAGCTATTTGAAATCTATCCCTAAAAGGGTATATAATATTCAAGGTGCACATAGGGTCATTCAGAATAACTTCACACACACGCTACTGTGCATTTCCAAGTCTAATTCTGTCACTAAATCCATACCGGTCACCCAGCGCCTAAATACTAGGCCTCAAACGCAGCCGCCTGTCTACAGCCAATGTGGACAAGCTGACGTTCATAAAAATGAACCAGGCATGGATCCCACAGGATCTGTCCGTCCCTTGTCCAGATTAGACATTAACTACCTCCCCTTAACCATATATTATTGGACTCCAGGGCACTTCCTCATTCAATCCTATTTTTATTTTCATTTTACCATTATATTGCGAGGCTACCCAAAGTTGAATGAACCTCTCCTCTGTCTGGGTGCCGGGGCCTAAATATATGCCAATGGACTGTTCCAATGTTGGGTGACGTGAAGCCTGATTCTCTGCTATGACATGCAGACTGATTCTCTGCTGACATGAAGCCAGATCCTCTGTTACGGGACCTCTCTCCTCTGCCTGTGTGCTGGGCCTAAATTTATGAAAATGGACTCTTACAGTGGTGGGTGACGTGAAGCCTGATTCTCTGCTATGATATGAAGACTGATTCTCTGCTGACATGAAGCCAGATTGTCTGTTACGGGACCTCTCTCCTCTGCCTGGGTGCTGGGCCTAAATATATGCCAATGGACTGTTGCAGTGGTGGCTGACGTGAAGCCTCATTCTCTGCTATGACATGCAGACTGATTCTCTGCTGACATGAAGCCAGATTGTCTGTTACGGGACCTCTCTCCTCTGCCTGGGTGCTGGGTAGTGTTGAGCGCGAATATTCGAAAAGCAAATTTTTTTCGCGAATATCGCAACTTCGCGATTTCGCGAATATTTCGAATATAGTGCTATATATTCGTAAAAACGAATATTCGTTTTTTGTTTTTTTCCCCCCCCCCACAAAATTACAGTACACATATAATTGATTGTTTCCCAAAGGTCCAACAGCTCAGATCTTACTCACATTGCCTAGAAAGTGATTGAGGCGCGAATCTTCGTAAGGCGATGTTATTAGCGCACATGCGAATATCGGCACGTCCCAGAACAGAGGCAAAGGGCTTTGCATTCATACATTAGTGAATTGAGTTGCGAATCTTCGTAAGGCGATTTTATTAGCGCACATGCGAATATCGGCACGTCCCAGAACAGAGGCAAAGGGCTTTGCATTCATACATTAGTGAATTGAGTTGCGAATCTTCGTAAGGCGATTTTATTAGCGCACATGCGAATATCGGCACGTCCCAGAACAGAGGCAAAGGGCTTTGCATTCATACATTAGTGAATTGAGTTGCGAATCTTCGTAAGGCGATTTTATTAGCGCACATGCGAATATCTACACTTGTCCCAGAACAGAGGCAAAGGGCTTTGCATTCATACATTAGTGATTGAATTGAGCTGCGAATCTTCGTAAGGCGATTTTATTAACGCAAATGCAAATATCTACACTTGTCCCCAGAACAGAGAGGCAAAGGCCTGTGCATTCATATAGTATAGCACCATATTCGCGAATACGTAGAACTTCGTAAAATTCGATTTACGAATATTCGTATTTTTTATTTTACTTTCCACCTTACAGATTACATTGATCTGTACTCTGTCAACTACTGTCATCACCCCCCACTGTATCTCGATTGATTCCCAAAAGTCTCACATTCCATAGAAAGTGATTGAGGTGCGAATCTTCGTAAGGCGATTTTATTAGCGCACATGCGAATATCTACACTTGTCCCAGAACAGAGGCAAAGGCCATTGCATTCATACATTAGTGATTGAATTGAGTTGCGAATCTTCGTAAGGCGATTTCATTAGCGCACATGTGAATTTTGCATAGCATATGTATTATGCGATGCGAAAATTCGAATTATCGCATATGCGAAATAATAACGAATTTGAATAATCGCGAATATTTTACGAATATTCTTTCGAATATTCACAAAATTTCGCGAATTCGAATATGGGACATGCCGCTCAACACTAGTGCTGGGCCTAAATTTATGACAATGGACTGTTGCAGTGGTGGCTGACGTGAAGCCTCATTCTCTGCTATGACATGCAGACTGATTCTCTGCTGACATGAAGCCAGATTCTCTGTTACGGGACCTCTCTCCTCTGCCTGTGTGTGTGCTGGGCCTAAATATATGCCAATGGACTGTTGCAGTGGTGGCTGACGTGAAGCCTCATTCTCTGCTATGACATGCAGACTGATTCTCTGCTGACATGAAGCCAGATTCTCTGTTACGGGACCTCTCTCCTCTGCCTGTGTGTGTGCTGGGCCTAAATATATGCCAATGGACTGTTGCAGTGGTGGCTGACGTGAAGCCTCATTCTCTGCTATGACATGCAGACTAATTCTCTGCTGACATGAAGCCAGATTCTCTGTTACGGGACCTCTCTCCTCTGCCTGGGTTCCGGGGCCTAAATATCTGAGAATGGACTGTTCCAGTGGTGGGTGACGGGAAGCCAGATTCTCTGCTATGGAACCTCTCTCCAATTGATTTTGGTTAATTTTTATTTATTTAATTTTTATTTTAATTCATTTCCCTATCCACATTTGTTTGCAGGGGATTTACCTACATGTTGCTGCCTTTTGCAGCCCTCTAGCTCTTTCCTGGGCTGTTTTACAGCCTTTTTAGTGCCGAAAAGTTCGGGTCCCCATTGACTTCAATGGGGTTCGGGTTCGGGACGAAGTTCGGGTCGGGTTCGGATCCCGAACCCGAACATTTCCGGGATGTTCGGCCGAACTTCTCGAACCCGAACATCCAGGTGTTCGCTCAACTCTAGTGCTGGCCTGTCCTGCCGCCAGCGTTTTGTCTGAGCATGTATTTAGTGCTGCTGGTGGCATTATAACAGATAAGCGTATCCACTTGTCCACTGGCAATGCTGACAGGTTGACTCAGATAAACTCCACCAGAGGACAGCTGAGCTGATGATGAACATAAAGGCAATTTCAATCTATCATTTATAATGTACTCAATCTACTGTAGTGTATTCCCATGCATCTTTTCCACCACAAAAGAAGAGTATATGGTTGAATCTTGTTTTCGCCTCCTCCTCCTCATCCAGATTGTATATATTCCCTCAACTCAAATTTTTTTATAGGGTCAGCCGAACAACATGCATTAGCATATAATGTTTTAGAGCGTCAGCTCATCTGAAGGTACTCGCAAATAATGTTTTAGAGCGTCACCTGAACAACATGCACCTAAAAATAATGTTTTGGAGTGTCAGCTGTACAGAATGTACTTGCATATAATGTTTTAGAGTGTGAGCTCACCTGCAGGCACTTACATATAATGTTTTAGAGCATCAGCTCACCAGCAGGCACTCACATATAATGTTTTAGAGCGTCAGCTTACCAGCAGGCCCTCGCCCCTAATGTTTTACAGGGTTAGCTCAACTGCAGGCCCTCGCATATAATGTTTTACAGGGTCAGCTCAACTGCAGGCCCTCGCATATAATGTTTTACAGGGTCAGCTCAACTGCAGGCCCTTACATATAATGTTTTACAGGGTCAGCTCAACTACAGGCCCTCGCATATAATGTTTTACAGGGTCAGCTCGACTGCAGGCCCTTGCATATAATGTTTTACAGGGTCAGGTCACCTGCAGGCCCTCACCTATAATCTTTTACTGGATCAGCTCAACTGCAGGCCCTCGCATATAATGTTTTACAGGGTCAGGTCACCTGCAGGCCCTCATCTATAATCTTTTACTGGATCAGCTTAACTGCAGGCCCTCGCATATAATGTTTTACAGGGTCAGGTCACCTGCAGGCCCTCACCTAAAATATTTTACTGGGTCAGCTCAACTGCAGGCCCTCGCATATAATGTTTTACAGGGTCAGCTCACCTGAAGGCCCTCACCTACAATCTTTTAAAGGGTCAGCTCATCTTCTGATGACGACAGTGAAGTCTTGCCTGTTGGTACTCTGGCACACATGGCTGACTTCATGTTAGGCTGCCTTTTCCATGACCCGCGCTTGATACGCATTTTAGACAACACGGATTACTGGTTGTTCACCCTTCTTGACCCCCGCTACAAAGATAACTTCTCATCTCTCATTCCTCTGGTGGAGAGGACAAGCAAAATGGTGCAATACCAGAAGGTCCTTGTTGAAAAATTGCTCCAAAGTTGATAGGGCAGGCGTTCAAATGGATCGTCGCCATCACAGGGACGTGCGATCGCCTAGAAGATATCTAGAGTCAACAAAGCGGCAACAGGCCCTCACCTACAAGTCCAGTCTCAGTAGCCAAGAGTCTGGTCAACAGAATCCTCACCATGATGGCACACTGGATGAACATTGTGGAGGCCGGAAGCAAGTTGGCTGCTGGCACCAGACTTGCCCTCCAATAGATCCTCGTTAACGGAAAGTGTACTCATTCCATCAATCATAATTTTTCAAGGGTGTGTATGATGCCCTCCTTTATGTGTAACAAAGGGTGTATTGGAGTGCCGGTTCCTTGTAATTATTGGCAGCCCTTTCACTTAGTGCATAGGCTTTATGAGTGTAGGAGTCCCACTACCTAAACAATTGTACCACAATGTGAATGAGGTCCTCCTTTATGTAATATGCAGGCTGTTTCGGAGTGCCTCTTGCTAGTATTTTTTGCAGCACTTGCACTTTTTTTAATACAATTTAATATACTGGAAGGAATGTTTCCTAACAATTTTATTTTTTTTGGGGGGGGGGGGGGTTTTGTGCGTATTTTTGTCAGTCTGTAAAAGTGCCGTACAACTCGGACAACATGGTTCCCAGCAGCGACCTGGGAGTCCAAGATGCATCCAGACATCGTCCCCATGCTGTTCCAGATCCATTTTGGTGGTGTTTCTGTCACTTTCTGACTTTTTCCAATGGACCAGACACCCTCCCCTCTTCAGAGCAGGGGGTGGCTGGTTGTCTCCCATTGACTTCCATTATACTCGGGTGCTGAGCCGTGCACACGAATATAGCAATGTGTTTGGGCCAAACACCCGAATACTTTGGTGCTGTCATGGCTGAGGATGGGGAAAACCCTCAGCCGTGCGATGCCAGAAGATGTAAACCCCTGCTCGGCCAGGACGAGAGAATTAGGTAGCAGGTCACCTCCTAACGCATCCCTAATCTGTCCCTAACTCCTAGCTGCATGGACCGACCTTGAAGGTAGGAGGGCCCATGCTCAGGAACCTCGGATCCCTACTCACCCTCCGACCGGTCCCTGAACTAGGAGTGAAGGGTAAGACGACCTGTTCCTTCTGTACCTGGAGGAACAGGAGTCTCACTGGCCAAGCTGCAGGAAAAAGGGGAACAGAAACAGGCCTATGGATATGGCAGGTGCTGCACTAGTTCCAGCCACCTGCCACAGCCTTGCTGACTGGATCCGTGTGCAGGCAAGCTGAAGTCCACAACAATACAAATAGAACTCAGCACACACACATCCACACACAGGAACCCAGATCCATAGCTGCACAGAATAATAAAGGAAAACATAAACTGAACATCACACAAACTTAAACTTATGACCACAAGGTGAAATAACACAGGAGGCTACTCCAGCTAGTCATGGCTGAAGTACCCCTCAGACTGGAGATAACACTGAGGCTTTATAGGCCCAAGTAGTCACACCCACACAGACACACCCAGTGTTCACACAGAAGGGAATTAACCCTTCCAACACCAGGAAGTGTAGTGAGACCACATAAAGGGAAATACACACAAATACTCACTGCAGCTGTTACCGTTGACAACGACATGTGTGGCAAACGTGTCCTGGGAGCCGGCCAAAAGGCAGAGACACAACCACCACATGTACTAACACCAAACATTGCCACGGGCAGCCACAGATGAAAGGAAAATGTCAGAGTGCACACCAAACATAAAACTGAGTGCATACCAGACATTCAGAGTGCATAAATACACACACACCACTCAGGTGTAACCGCATGCACTTGACAGTAAGCTACCTAGCACCAGCTCCGGCTGCTATACTGCCAAGTACAATCACATGTTGCCAGCGGCAACCACAAGTGAGGCAACAAACTAGCGGCCCTCACCTGTGGCTGAACAACAAGACCCAAACCACAGGCAACAGCATGCGGACACAGGAGTCACGACCATGACCATGGCCGTGACAGGTGCTCAATCATCACTAGTGACTTGGTTTTCTTTTATCCAACATGCCCAGTTCTTCTCAAATTTGTCTATCTTGTGATTTTTTTTGTGCCATAATCCGTTCATACCGACATGTCTTGTATATTCAGGTTTTGATTTCCGCTAGACTGGGAATTATTGGTGATTTCCAATGTTGTGCTATAGCTAATTTGGTTGCTAGGCATAAGTGGGCAGTTGGCACTCTTCCTCCTGCACCATGTCAAGATCTATGAATAACAATGCCAAAGGCGGTGATGGAGGGCAGTGAATCCCCGTGATTTTAGAGACCAGAGAGAATATATCTCGCCACACTGGGACAATGTATGGACAATACCGCAACCCCTGCAGCCTCTCCAGCAATCGGACGGCACCCCTGGGAACATACGATGTAACCTTCCAGGAGGATAGTACCATCTCAATACAGTTTTAATTGCCGAATGTACCGCATGAAAGGTTAGTATATAAAATGAGAATGCTTGGACTGGGAGAAAACATCTGTATGTGGGTAAGTAACTGGCTGAGGGATAGAAAACAGAGGGTGGTTATTAGTGGTACACACTCAGATTGGGTCACTGTCACTAGTGGAGTACCACAGGAGTCAGTACTGGGCTTGCACAGTAAAATATTTTTTTTTGCAGATGACACTAAACTGGGTAAAGTAATTAACACGGAAGAGGACAGTATACACTATATATATATATATATATATATATATATATATATATATATACACTCACCTAAAGAATTATTAGGAACACCTGTTCTATTTCTCATTAATGTGATTATCTAGTCAACCAATCACATGGCAGTTGCTTCGATGCATGTAGGGTTGTGGTCCTGGTCAAGACAATCTCCTGAACTCCAAACTGAATGTCAGAATGGGAAAGAAAGGGGATTTAAGCAATTTTGAGCGTGGCATGGTTGTTGGTGCCAGACGGGCCGGTCTGAGGATTTCACAATTTGCTCAGTTACTGGGATCTTCACGCACAACCATTTCTAGGGTTTACAAAGAATGGTGTGAAAAGGGAAAAACATCCAGTATGCGGCCGTCCTGTGGGCGAAAATGCCTTGTTGATGCTGGAGGTCAGAGGAGAATGGGCCGACTGATTCAAGCTGATAGAAGAGCAACGTTGACTGAAATAACCACTTGTTACAACCGAGGTATGCAGCAAAGCATTTGTGAAGCCACAACACGCACAACCTTGAGGCGGATGGGCTACAACAGCAGAAGACCCCACCGGGTACCACTCATCTCCACTACAAATAGGAAAAAGAGGCTACAATTTGCACGAGCTCACCAAAATTGGACTGTTGAAGACTGGAAAAATGTTGCCTGGTCTGATGAGTCTCGATTTCTGTTGAGACATTCAAATGAGTCCGAAATTTGGCGTAAACAGAATGAGAACATGTATCCATCATGCCTTGTTACCACTGTGCAGGCTGGTGGTGGTGGTGTAATGGTGTGGGGGATGTTTTCTGGGCACACTTTAGGCCCCTTAGTGCCAATTGGCCATAGTTTAAATACCACAGGCTACCTGAGCAGTTCTGAAGGCAAAAGGGGGTCCAACACCGTATTAGTATGGTGTTCCTAATAATTCTTTAGGTGAGTGTGTATATACAGGGGCGGATTAAGTGCCTCATAGGCCCGGGGCTGTTTCCCAAACTTGGGCCCCTTTTCTCCTTTTCTCTATTTATCAATGACCCCGCCCCCCCCAATTCGGTGTTCTGCCCCATATTTATAGTAAATATTTAAAGATAACTACACAACATTAAATTATTTGCAAACTTCGAACCTTTATTGAAGTTTTTATAACAATGGTAAATGGTCCTTCAAATAATATATTAAATGTTTTTTTGTTTTTTTATTACAGGGAAAGATTTATCCAAACTAAGTTAAAAGGAAAAGTGACTTGGTTACTTATAGCAAACAATCAGATTCCACCTTTCATTTCCCAAATGAGATCTGAAAAATGAAAGGTGGGATCTGATTGGTTGCTCGGGACAACCAAGTCAGTTTTCTGTACAACCAGTTTGGAAAATGTACAATAGTGCCATACTGTATACAATAGTAAGTGTCAGAGGACATGCACTCTTACAGACCACATAATCATGTTAAAAAAATGAACAATCTAGAATCCGAAAATATTACCAAAAATATTACAAAATCATATGTGCACTCTCCACCCAGTAACTGCCTCCAAGATTGGCGCAAGTAAATGTGCCTTGTGTATAATGAGACCCCAGTATAAGGCTTTGTCTCACTTCAGTAAGTGGCATTTATCATGTAGAGAAAGTTAATACAAGGCACTTACTAATGTATTGTGATTGTCCATATTGCCTCCTTTGCTGGATGCATTTTTCCATAACATTATAACACTGCTCATTTTCATGCTTATTATGACCACCCTGCAATCCATCAAATCCATCAGTAGTGGTAATGCTAGCACACTATAGGAAAGATTGTGCACTCATGTGGTCTCGGCCACCAGTGAGTCTGGAACTTTCTCCTATAGTGTGCAAGCACGACCACCGCTGCTGGATTATAGGGTGGTCGTACCTATGAAAACTAGCAGTGTATAATGTGATGGAAAAATGAATCAAGCCAGGAAAGGAGACAATATGGATAATCACTATACATTAGTAAGTGGCTCATGTTAACATTGTCTACGAGATAAATGCCATTAGCTGAAGTGAAAACCGCTTAAGTATAGAAAAAGCAGAGGGTTATACATGTATAAGTTACAAGTTTGGATGAATATTTAACCAAAAAACGTATAAAGCTCCTTTTGCTATATAAAAGTTATGTTTACAGTTGAGGACGAGTTGAAGAAAGCCAAGTTTTATTCCATATCTGTTGATATTTTATATCAATCCTTCATACAGCAGATTTGAACTTTACTACCTGGTGGCAGGTTATTTTTATTTTTTTTTATAATGGATTATTCTGCACTATATAGGCCAAAAAAAAATAGTACGGAGTGCTTCTTTAACTGGTTATTAAAGGGCTGATTTTAACAAAGGCTCTGGATTTGGTTTTCTGATTTACATATGCTCCATATATAAATATATTTAACTTCTCACCTTTGAAATGAATAACTGCCTGCCCTCGTCTTGTCTTGTAGGCTTCTGTAAGACGTATTTCGGAGGCGATAATGATATCTGTAGAATAAATATAACATATTCTAGCTGCATGCTAAAATTCTTAAAGGGGTTGGACACTTTCTGACTACTGTTGATTAATGTGTTTGTGAGATCATTATATAGCACTTACTAATATAGTCCTTGTTGAAATTCTGAACCATTTTCTATATTTTATCAAGTATGCTTCCTTATTTCCATAGAGATCCTGTCCATAAAATAGCAGCTGATGGTCCTGTGACCAGGGAAATCACCTCCATTTGATGGCTCATCCATTCAAACACACTGCACCTGTACTAAACTCCAAACAGAACAAGTACAGATGGCAGATGCAGTGTCTTTGAATAGAGGAGACATCACATGGAGGTGATTTGCCTGGTCACATGACCCTCCATCAGCGGCCATCTTATGGACAGGATCTCTGTGTGGACAGCACAAGAGACTTTGTAAATGGGCGCATACCTTATGAAATATAGAAAATGGTGCGGAATTTCACCAAGGACTATTAGTAAGTGTCATATCATCTCAGAAACACATTGGTCAACAATTACCAGAAAGTGGCCAACCACTTTAAAGGGAATTTCTCACCAGCGACCTGCCTACCAAACAGTTTGCATAGACAGCTTCTTACCGTCGAAATGAATGGCCTGTGATCCTCTTGTAGGACTGCCTGCTCTTGTGTTCTTTGCTTCTGTGAGATGCTGGATTTCACAGGAGGTAATGATAGTGGAATAAGCAGATCTGTAGAATAAATATAACATGATGGTGGATTAGTAATCTCTATATTTGAGGAGGAACCACTCTGGAGCTTTGGCTCGGTTCTGACTGAAATGGCGACTGCTGGCCAATGTCTCTGTGCCACTGCTCTTTCTCTCTCCTCACAGGTGCCCAGTAGTGTTGAGCGAACTTCTGTTTTCAAGCTCGGTATATAAGGTATGGGTTATCTAAGAATTCCATTATGGATTCTGCAAACAGGAACCATAACTTAGGGTCCGTGGTAGCGGAATATCCATAACGGAATTCTGAGATAACCCGAACTTTATACGCCGAACTTGAAACCAGAAGTTCGCTCATCCCTAGTGCCCAGCACACCAAGTGTTTGAACATCAAAATGGTGGATTCCTATTGATCCTTCTCCTCACACGTGCCCAGACCAGCACACCAAGTGTTTGAACATCAAAATGGTAGATTCCTATTGATCATTCTCCTCACACGTGCCCAGACCAGCACACCAAGTGTTTGAACATCAAAATGGCGGATTACTATTGATTATTCTCCTCACACAAGCCCAGACCAGCACACCAAGTGTTTGAACATCAAAATGGTAGATTCCTATTGATCCTTCTCCTCACACGTGCCCAGACCAGCACACCAAGTGTTTGAACATCAAAATGGCGGATTACTATTGATCATTCTCCTCACACGTGCCCAGACCAGCACACCAAGTGTTTGAACATCAAAATGGTAGATTCCTATTGATCATTCTCCTCACACGTGCCCAGACCAGCACACCAAGTGTTTGAACATCAAAATGGCGGATTACTATTGATCATTCTCCTCACACGTGCCCAGACCAGCACACCAAGTGTTTGAACATCAAAATGGTGGATTACTATTGATTATTCTCCTCACACGTGCCCAGACCAGCACACCAAGTGTTTGAACATCAAAATGGCGGATTACTATTGATCATTCTCCTCACACGTGCCCAGACCAGCACACCAAGTGTTTGAACATCAAAATGGTGGATTATTAATCCCTGTATCATACAGGGATTAATAATCCATCATTTTGATGGTCAAAAACTTGGTGTGCTGGGCTAGGCACCTGTAAAGAGAAGGATCAATTGTAATCCACCATTTTAATATCAAACACTTGGTGCAATAATCCATAATTTTTATAGTCAAACACGCTTTGTGATGGGCAGTGGCACCTGTGGTGAAAAAAGAGGCAGAGCAGAGGCCAGACAGCAGCAGCCATTTCAGTCAGATTAGTGGCAGAGCCAAAGCTGCAGAGTGGCTGTAGCCTGTAATCTGACTAAAATGGCCACTGCTGCTCTGCCTCTCACTCACAGACACAGGCAGCCCACAGTCCCACTGCCCTGCTGCCCAGGCCATCACCATTCATTAAAATTTGCTAGCTTTGGCTGCTGCTGCGCCTGCCCACTGGAATGCTGGAAGTTAACTCCGACGAAGCAGGTCCTCCATGCTGCTTTCTCTCACAGACCCAGCCAGGCTGTCCTGACTCCTGGCGCTGGCAATAGTAAGTGGTGGCACTGAGAAGACTGGGGGCGGGAACATCGGTGGTGGGAATAAAGCACTGCAGCGCGCCTTCTGTGACGGAGGAGGCGGAGCTACAGTGAGTGACTGACTGAGTCACGTGCCTCCCTCCTCTCCTCAGCACTCTGTCTTCCGCCAAATCCGTCCTGCTTCATTTTTACAGCCTTCGGCGCTGACGGGGGCGGGATCAAGCAAGCCGGCCGGCTGTCACTGTCTGCACTGCAGCAGGCAGCGCTGGCTGTGCGTCGCTACTGCAGATATATTTTAGTAAGTTGGAGTCTGGTGGTGGCGCAAAATGGGGCGTTTAGGATGGAAAATTGGCGATGGGCCCTTCACTCACCCTGGGCCCGGGGCTGCCGACCCAAACGCCCCAATTATAATCCGCCACTGTGTATATATATATATATATTACAGAAGACAGTATACTGCTACAGATGGATCTGGACAGATTGGAGGCTTGGGCAGAGAAGAGGCAGATGAGGTTTAACACTGACAAATGTAAGGTTATGCACATGGCTAACACTGACATGGAAAAGGACCTATGCATTTTAGTGAACAGCAAACTAAACATAGAAGAGGATTCTTTACGGTAAGAGCAGGTGAGACTATGGAGCTCTCTGCCTGAGGAGGTGGTGATGGTGGAGTCACTAAAAGAGTTCAAGAGAGGTCTGGATGTATTTCTGGAGCGTAATAATATTACAGGCTATAGCTACTAGAGAGGGGTCGCTGATCCAGGGAGTTATTCTGATGCCTGATTGGAGTCGGGAAGGAATTTTTTCCCCTAAAGTGAGGAAAATTGGCTTCTACCTGACAGTTTTTTTTTTGCCTTCCTCTGGATCAACTTGCAGGATAACAGGCCGAACTGGATGGACGGATGTGTTTTTTCAGCCTTATACACTATGTTACATAAACCTTTCCCCACCATTCCAGAGAAGTGTTTTCTGGCCAATAAGACTCCTCATATCAATTAGGTGCACTCCTTAAGCACTGGTGGATCCAGGGGGCGGGGGGGCAATGTGGCAACTGCCCCCCCCCCCAGCTGCTCAGAAGTGGGGTGGGGGTGGCGGCGGGGCACAGGGAGATTGAACGCTTCCATTGTGGAAGCGCTCATCTCCATAGTCATCTGTATCGCCGTCCTCAGGACAGCGATACAGATGACTGTGCTGAGGCAGGGGAGGGAGAGTTGTGTCCCTTTCCCTTCCTCTGATAGGCTGCAGGCACTAGGCCGGCAGCCTTTCAGAGGCCGGCGCAGGCGGAGCGATGACTTAATCGCGCTGCCTGAGCCGTACAGCGCGGGACACAGGCCGGAAGAGGCCTGCATTGCATCGCTGCCAAGGAGGTAAGTATAAGTGTTTATCTTTTTTGTGTGTACAATACTGGTGGCTACTGGCACATAATGGGGGACTCTGGCTACTGGCACATAATGGGGGGACTCTGGCACATAATGGGGGGCTCTGGCTACTGGCACATAATGGGGGGCTCTGGCTACTGGCACATAATGGGGGGCTGACATTACTGGCACATAATGGGGGGCTGTCATTACTGGCACATAATGGGGGGCTGTCATTACTGGCAAATAAGGGGGGCTGTCATTACTGGCACATAATGGGGGGCTGTCATTACTGGCACATAAAGGAGGGTTGTCATTACTGGCACATAATGGGGGGCTGTCATTACTGGCACATTGGGGGGCTGTTATTACTGGCACATGATAGGGGGCTGTTATTACTGGCACATGATAGGGGGTTGTTATTACTGGCACATGATGGGGGCTGTTATTACTGTGACATGATATGATGGGGGCTGTTATTACTGGCACATGATGTGATGGGGGCTGTTATTACTGTGACATGATGGGGGGCTGTTATTACTGGCACATGATGGGGGGCTGTTATTACTGACACATGATGGGGGGCTGTTATTACTGACACATTATTAGGGGGGCTGTTATTACTGGCACACTATTGGGGCACTATAGGGGCATCTACTGAGGCCACAAAGAAGGGGTATTTTATATGGGGGCTCTGTACAGTAGAATTTTATACTGGGACACATTATGGTGGGTACTATGAGGAAGGGGGAGAGGAGTACTATGGGGTCATCTACGGGGGGCACTAAGAAGGGGTATTTTATACTTGCAAATTATGGGGGACACTGAGGGCATCTACTGGGGCATTTTATACTGGTACATTATGGGGGGCACTAGGAGGGAGGGGGTAGAGGAGCACTATGGAGGAATTTACTGGGGGCACTATATAGGGGTATTTTATACTGGCACATTATGGGGGCACTATGGGGACATTAGCTCAACTGGGGGCATTACAAGGGGGTATTTTTTGCACTGTCACATTATAAGGAGAATTATTTCTACTGGGGGGCATTACGGTGGGCTTTATTACTCCCCCATGGCATGAGCCCCCTAGTAGCAGCACCAGCCTCTCTGCTCTGCTATCCCTTTGCCCATTCTCCAAATCCTTATTATGAAATCTTTCTCATTAGGATAAAGCAAAACATCAGCTCCGCCGAGCCCCCGGCCAAAGTGTGGAAGTGGTGTCCGAGATCCCCAAGGGCCAAGCCAAGAAACTGTAAGTTTTCATGTGAAATATGTTTATGTTATACACATATAGCATATAGGGATGAGCGAACTCGAACTGTATAGTTCGGGTTCGTACCGAATTTTGGGGTGTCCGTGACACGGACCCGAACCCGGACATTTTCGTAAAAGTCCGGGTTCGGGTTCGGTGTTCGTCGCTTTCTTGGCGCGTTTGTGACGCTTTCTTGGCGCTTTTTGAAAGGCTGCAAAGCAGCCAATCAACAAGCGTCATACTACTTGCCCCAAGAGGCCGTCACAGCCATGCCTACTATTGGCATGGCTGTGATTGGCCAGAGCACCATGTGACCCAGCCTCTATTTAAGCTGGAGTCACATAGCGCCGCCCGTCACTCTGCTCTGATCAGCATAGGGAGAGGTTGCGGCTGCGACAGTAGGGCGAGATTAGGCAGATTAACTCCTCCAAAGGACTTGATTAATCGATCGATCTGCAGCTGTGGATCATTGAGCTGCTGAAATTCAAATGCTCACTGTTTTTAGGCTGCCCAGACCGTTTGTCAGTCACTTTTTTCTGGGGTGATCGGCGGCCATTTTGTGTCTTGTGCGGTGCTGCGACCAAGTGCATCCAAGCTGCGACCAAGTGCATTTAACCCTCAATGGTGTGGTTGTTTTTTGGCTAAAGCCTACATCAGGGTGAAGCTGTCACACCAAGTGCATTTAACCAGCAATAGTCTGTTCATTTTTTGGCCATATACTACATCAGGGGCAAGCTGCGCCTGTCACCAAGTGCATTTAACCCTCAATGGTGTGGTTGTTTTTTGGCTAAAGCCTACATCAGGGTGAAGCTGTCACACCAAGTGCATTTAACCAGCAATAGTCTGTTCATTTTTTGGCCATATACTACATCAGGGGCAAGCTGCGCCCGTCACCAAGTGCCTTTAACCCTCAGTAGTGTGGTTGGTCAAGCTGTCACACCAAGTGCATTTAACCAGCAATAGTCTGTTCATTTTTTGGCCATATACTACATCAGGGGCAAGCTGCGCCTGTCACCAAGTGCATTTAACCCTCAATGGTGTGGTTGTTTTTTGGCTAAAGCCTACATCAGGGTGAAGCTGTCACACCAAGTGCATTTAACCAGCAATAGTCTGTTCATTTTTTGGCCATATACTACATCAGGGGCAAGCTGCGCCCGTCACCAAGTGCCTTTAACCCTCAGTAGTGTGGTTGGTCAAGCTGTCACACCAAGTGCATTTAACCAGCAATAGTGTGGTTAGTTTTTGGCCATATCCCAGTCTAATTCTGTCACTAAATCCATACCGGTCACCCAGCGCCTAAATACTAGGCCTCAAATTTATATCCCGCCAAATCTGTCGTTACCGCTGTCCTGTTGTGGCTGGGCAAGTTATTTAGTGTCCGTCAAAGCACATTTTTTGTTCTGGGTTGAAATACAATTCCCAATTTAGCAATTTCATAATTTAGTGGTTTCTGCTATATCAGAGCTATTTGAAATCTATCCCTAAAAGGGTATATAATATTCAAGGTGCACATAGGGTCATTCTGAATAACTTCACACACACGCTACTGTGCATTTCCAAGTCTAATTCTGTCACTAAATCCATACCGGTCACCCAGCGCCTAAATACTAGGCCTCAAATTTATATCCCGCTGAATTTGAATACAATACATTGGGCCAAATAATATTTTTGTTGTTGTGGTGAACGATAACAATGAAAACATCTAGTAAGGGACGCGGACGTGGACATGGTCGTGGTGGTGTTAGTGGACCCTCTGGTGCTGGGAGAGGACGTGGCCGTTCTGCCACATCCACACGTCCTAGTGTACCAACTACCTCAGGTCCCAGTAGCCGCCAGAATTTACAGCGATATATGGTGGGGCCCAATGCCGTTCTAAGGATGGTAAGGCCTGAGCAGGTACAGGCATTAGTCAATTGGGTGGCCGACAGTGGATCCAGCACGTTCACATTATCTCCCACCAAGTCTTCTGCAGAAAGTGCACAGATGGCGCCTGAAAACCAACCCCATCAGCCTCACTCTCTCCGAGTTGCCATCGGTCGCAGAACATCCTTTATGCATACTACACATGTCATTAGTATCATCTGGCACGGGCGGTACGCCCTCTAGCACTGCCACATTTATTACCATTTTTATATCAGTGACATTTTTACCAACCAGGGCCTGCTTCTCCCCTTATCACAACCTGCAATAGAAAAGGCGTGTCATCAATATCGTTACATATTTCATATGACATCATACTTTCATTAGGCACTGCAGACGACTGGGCACCTTTACTTTGCACCCTAGGGTTACCACTGTTTTCAATGGTCACATCAATTAAAGGGGTCGGTACCGATTCTACAGGAGTTTCATCACTAGCTGTAGTAGGGTTTCTATTTCCCCACAGTCCCCATGCCAAAAGGTCACCACGGCCCCACTTCACCTCATGTACGTGCAGTTTGACAGCAGTCTCAAGTTCCGAAGTCTTTACACCTACCGGCCCAGCAGGTAGCAACCTGCTGCCGGCTCCCTGTCACTGGGTCTGCCAGACAAACAACCACAGGAATGTTCTTACCGCCTGATGCCACTGACCCTGCAGACTCCTTAATGCAACTGTTGCCACTGGAAATGACATGGCCTGGAGTCCAGACCTCTCCCGGACGGTCACTCCAGCCACACCCTTTAGGACCTTGTGCACAATTGCAGGAAACGCAGGCACTCTTGAGAGCCGTACCGCTATCCACCTCTTTGTCTTCCCGATGGTTGCCCTTGGCAACGGCACACATTCTTTCCTCTGACACTTCACTCTTAGTCCGACTCAGAGCAGCCTCTACAAGTGCAGCACTTGACCTCCTCAACAAGGAATTAGTTTCCCGCACCTACCACCCAGCCTCGTTCCCGGCTGAGACCACGCTCCCAGAGCCTCCAGGCCTCTGTCCACGGGTAACACACTCCCCCCTTTTACTGACACCCTGGGAGGTGCTTTATGCCAGACAGAGTCTCACAATATATAAATCTACAATTTTCATAGTCATGAAAATAAAGAAAACTCTTTGAATGAGAAGGTGTGTCCAAACTTTTGGTCTGTACTGTATATATATATAATTTATTTTTTTGACATTTTTATTTGACTCCAAAATGCAATAATCAGATTGTAATTTGTATGAAATAATGGAATTTTATCCATTACACTATACAAAGATCAGTTACAATTCATTTCTGCCACCTGCAGACCTGAGTTGTAATATACAAGTAATTTAGTAGCTTAGTACAGGCTCTAGCTTATAACAGCAATGGAACGCCTTCCCTGATCTCAGCCAGGGGGAGGTTCTTCTGTACAGGAAGCATGTGCTTCTGGGGTTTCAGCCTTTCAGATGCTGTCGTAACATTTGACCAGGGCATGTGAGTAGTTAAATGTCCGCGATCAGCATTGCCGCCGATCTCAGACGTTAGCTTCTGGTGTCTGCTGTGTGACCCAATGTGAATTAATAGGGGAGAGGTTAAGTGATTTGGGGAACATGTCCATTCTTGTGGAACAAGGGGTTGGATCACCCCCACTTAATTCAACCTATGTATCAGTAAGATGGAGTTGTGACAATCAGCTGTGTTCCTCTTTTATGGAAATGACTAGACGCATGATGGCTAACCACTCAGCTTTTCCTTACCATTTTGCATCTAGTTTTGCATCCACTGGAGGATTACCGATTAGTTAGTGATCCCTCTTTCCCCGCCCGCAATGTCATTTACATAATTGTGCTGTACTTGTTTGCACAATATCTGCTTTGTGATGTTTTTATTAATGTTTATCTATGATGAATTCAATTAGATTGTTTAGGTATTTTTATCACTTATCAATTATGATGTCACTACCTGTGGTTGATCTATTCAAATCACTACAGTATGTTTGTATATTATAATGTCCTTGAAAAAAGCTCCAGGTGGGAGAAGAAACGTTGGGTTTTACAGATAGAGAGGAATACATCTACTACTTTTTTCATATCCCTGGAGTGCTGTGATCCTTTCTACAATTGATAGGTATACATCCAGTTACGTATCTACAGGGAGTGCAGAATTATTAGGCAAATGAGTATTTTGACCACATCATCCTCTTTATGCATGTTGTCTTACTCCAAGCTGTATAGGCTCGAAAGCCTACTACCAATTAAGCATATTAGGTGATGTGCATCTCTGTAATGAGAAGGGGTGTGGTCTAATGACATCAACACCCTATATCAGGTGTGCATAATTATTAGGCAACTTCCTTTCCTTTGGCAAAATGGGTCAAAAGAAGGACTTGACAGGCTCAGAAAAGTCAAAAATAGTGAGATATCTTGCAGAGGGATGCAGCACTCTTAAAATTGCAAAGCTTCTGAAGCGTGATCATCGAACAATCAAGCGTTTCATTCAAAATAGTCAACAGGGTCGCAAGAAGCGTGTGGAAAAACCAAGGCGCAAAATAACTGCCCATGAACTGAGAAAAGTCAAGCGTGCAGCTGCCAAGATGCCACTTGCCACCAGTTTGGCCATATTTTAGAGCTGCAACATCACTGGAGTGCCCAAAAGCACAAGGTGTGCAATACTCAGAGACATGGCCAAGGTAAGAAAGGCTGAAAGACGACCACCACTGAACAAGACACACAAGCTGAAATGTTAAGACTGGGCCAAGAAATATCTCAAGACTGATTTTTCTAAGGTTTTATGGACTGATGAAATGAGAGTGAGTCTTGATGGGCCAGATGGATGGGCCCGTGGTTGGATTGGTAAAGGGCAGAGAGCTCCAGTCCGACTCAGACGCCAGCAAGGTGGAGGTGGAGTACTGGTTTGGGCTGGTATCATCAAAGATGAGCTTGTGGGGCCTTTTCGGGTTGAGGATGGAGTCAGGCTCAACTCCCAGTCCTACTGCCAGTTTCTGGAAGACACCTTCTTCAAGCAGTGGTACAGGAAGAAGTCTGCATCCTTCAAGAAAAACATGATTTTCATGCAGGACAATGCTCCATCACACGCGTCCAAGTACTCCACAGCGTGGCTGACAAGAAAGGGTATAAAAGAAGAAAATCTAATGACATGGCCTCCTTGTTCAACTGATCTTAACCCCATTGAGAACCTGTGGTCCATCATCAAATGTGAGATTTACAAGGAGGGAAAACAGTCCACCTCTCTGAACAGTGTCTGGGAGGCTGTGGTTGCTGCTGCACGCAATGTTGATGGTGAACAGATCAAAACACTGACAGAATCCATGGATGGCAGGCTTTTGAGTGTCCTTGCAAAGAAAGGTGGCTATATTGGTCACTGATTTGTTTTTGTTTTGTTTTTGAATGTCAGAAATGTATATTTGTGAATGTTGAGATGTTATATTGGTTTCACTGGTAAAAATAAATAATTGAAATGGGTATATATTTGTTTTTTGTTAAGTTGCCTAATAATTATGCACAGTAATAGTCACCTGCACACACAGATATCCCCCTAAAATAGCTAAAACTAAAAACAAACTAAAAACTACTTCCAAAAATATTCAGCTTTGATATTAATGAGTTGTTTGGGTTCATTGAGAACATGGTTGTTGTTCAATAATAAAATTAATCCTCAAAAATACAACTTGCCTAATAATTCTGCACTCCCTGTACTTAGACTCTATATTCCTGGCTTCCATATGGATGAGTGTCTAGGCAGGACTGGTATCTAAGAAGTAGGGGTGACAGTACTGATAGGAAGCCATCTTGGTTGAAAAATAAGACACAAGAATTTATGAGCATTTAGCATTTCTGTTCAAGAAGGTTGTGTTCTTTCATATTTGCCCATTATTGGTTTTGGACATAACTGATATACAGAGGAGTCCAATTTCTTGCACCACTGTTTAACTTTACTCAGTTGAATCAAAGGGTCAGCTGAAAGGTCTCTGGAATCAAGGTTGAAGAGCCTCATCATTTCACAATGATTAGAGTAAATATACTTTATGTGTATATATGTACGCAAAGACAGCTGTACAATCCCACACATCCCAGAGACCTTCACAAGCTGCCGGTGAGTATATTTCCAGTCTCCTAAATTTGGGGCTAATTCTCCTTGTCTTTCTGCAGAGATTTTTGACAATCTTCTTTTCTATTGGTGGCTTAGTTGCTTGTAGTTTGCAGTCATCCCATCTTGATGTTTGTTTTTCTGTCAATGTAATCTTGTGCTATGCAACTTGTCCTAACTATGGACTCTGATTGATGGTGGACAATTTCTGAAGTTTCTATTTTATGGTCATTAACGGGATTGAGAACTCAACAGGCAGAGTGTCGATACCTACATGCAGGTGTAGCTCACTTGATAACTTCAGGTGGGGTGGATATACTGTATTTGGACTCTGTCATCTGCATTTGAGTGGGTAGATCTTTTTACTTGCTAAGTTCTTGGGTGCTGCTCCTTCTGTCCCTAGGGTTGCACATGAATATTTTTAGCTGCCATCATTGGACAGTGGAGCAGCTTCCTTAGGATCTACATCTCATAAATGACTCAATTGTAATGATTTTCTTTTACCTGCCTATTTAACTATAAACCTTGCACCCAAATATTCTTAGATGGCTTTCCAATGCGGCAATTCAATGTTGGGCAGCATAACCAATGGAGTAAAATGTGGCATCAGTCAAAACCAAGACATAAAAATATAACTAAATATACAATAACTATGTAATTAATACAGGGTAGATCTCAAAGAATATAGATGATGTAATTATTAGTTACAGTATTTATAGTGAAGAATGTCTTGTCTTTCAGGAACATGAGGGTCCTTCTGATTTTGGGAACTGTTCTGCTTTGTGCATTGGTCTTTGCTGACCATCAAGAAGGCCATCATGAAGGAAACGATGACCACCATGAAGGCCATCATGAAGGAAATGATGACCACCGTGATCAGAAACATGACCATGATCACAAAGATGGCCATGGCAAGAAAGGAGAAGACCATCACCATAACATGTCCTTGTCCTGCCAAAAGTTAGCTCTTTACAATTCCATATTCTCCTTTGACCTGTTTCGGCAGGTAGCTCTAGATCATCCTTCTGAGAACATTGTCTTCTCCCCTGTCAGTATTTCAACTGCATTTTCTTTCCTGTCTGTTGGTGCCAAGGCTCAGACCCGCTCACAGATCATTGAAGGACTCCGCTTTAACACGTCTGAGATCTCAGAACAAGAAATTCATGAATGTTTCCACAATGTTCTGGATCTCCTGAATAATGTGGAGCGGGAGCTCCAGCTCACGGTTGGGAATGCTCTCTTCCTTTCCAAGGATTATAAGATTCTCCACGCTTTCCTAGATGAGGCCAAAAAGCTCTATCACTCAGAGGCGTTTTCTACTGATTTCAAAAACACAGAAGAAGCAAAGAATCAAATTAACACTTACGTGGAGAAGAACACCCATGGCAAGATCGCTGAGCTTCTGAACAGTGTAGACGAGAAGGCCATTCTTTACCTCATCAACTACGTTTATTTCAAAGGTAATCCATCACTTTATAACACATAGCCCACTTCTCAGGGTAATGCAAATCGTTCCCTCTTCCCCTCAAAGCAGTGCCGGCTTACATTTGGAGATGTTGCCCAAACACGAGATAAAAGTCAGAGATACATTTTGCAAAGTTAATACAATCGTCTAACTGGATATTACTATCTTCCAAAACTGTGATAGCCAGGCTTGTTTGTGGCATGTAGGTTTGTCTATGGACTTATCAATAGAAATATTGGCTGCCATTTTATTAAAACTGAACCCCTAATGAGCCAGTTTAGTGTCTCCTGTACCTGGTGAGATTGATCCCACAAATGATCCCACTGATGACTGATAGGTCACACTGTGGACAAAAATTATCATACATGTATTGCTGGTTTCAAAAATATAAGATGGGCAAAAGCAATACAAAAATTATCAATTTTGAAACAAAATATTGGTCAGAGGGTATTGGTCAGGGGTTCAGGAAGAGTTGGTGCATTAGTTGACTCTGTTTCTACCCCAGTCAGGCTGTTTATTGGGTGTAAATACAGCCCACCAAAGAGTTTCACAGCTTAGCTACTCTTATATCATACAGTAACCTTGTACTGATTCTCTCTTCACTTCTTCATAGCAAAATGGCAAAAACCATTTGACGAGGAATCGACAGAAGAAGAAGATTTTCACGTCAATGAGAAGACAACGGTGAAGGTGCCTTTCATGTTCAGAACAGGATATTACCATGTGGCCATTCACGATGACGCCACTGTGGTCTCCTTACCCTATAAAGGAGATGCCAAAGCCTTAATCATCATGCCAAAGGAGGGGAAGTTGTCCGAAATAGAGCAACATTTGTGCAAAGAAGCAATTAAAAAGTTGAAGAAATCAATTAGCTATAAGTAAGAGATTATCTATCTATCTATTTACCTATCTATCTATCTATCTATCTATCTCATATCTATCTATCCATCTCATATCTATCTCTCTCATACTTATCTATCTATCCCCCTTATCTATCTATCTCATATCTATCTATCCATCTCATATCTATCTCTCTCATACCTATCTATCTATCTGTCTCAGGGTTGCCGACTAGAATTTTTCTTTTTTCTGGACAACTTATCTCAAAATCACAGACATCCAACATTTTTATGAACTAATTGGAAAACCATAATGAACTATCAAGATTATAAGTAATACAGCTCTATAGCTCAATCTACTGATAAGAACTCCTTACCTCCACTTGCTCTGAGCTGCAAAATGATAATAATTACCACCAAAGTAATCTAGCTAAGTACCACCAGCCAACCAGAAAATTACGGACACGTCTATTTTTTTCATGAACACAGGAAAAAAGTCGCCTTTTTTTTACGGACTGTCCAGAAATTTCCGGATAGGTGGCAACCCTGGTCTGTCGGTCTGTCTATCTATCTGTCTATCTAATATCTATCTATCTATTTCAGCAGCTTGTATTTTTTATATGCTCTTTTACTACTGTATTACTAGCAAGAATTTGCAGCCATAATAACCTTCTATGTAGACCTTTCTACAGTTTCTCGTAGAATATATACAGATTCTTTCTGTACGTTCGTCACTCTTGTACACGTATCTCTCATTATCACAACCCTATATCTTCTATACCAGCAATGTGTAGGAAGGTGATGTCCATGTGTCCACCACCAGCAATACAAAATCTTCAGGATCAGGACACAGTTATACATAAAGGAGAATATGGAGATGTGCTTCACTATTCTGATCAGTCCCATGTGTTCCCCTGTGGCTCCCACCTCCCCATATAACACGGCCATTAAACCATGTGTATGTACTGGGAAAAAAGAGGTTCTGTATGACTGATGCAGTGATATGTATAAGAGAAGAGGGACGTGTTTACTACAATATACTACTGCATATTATTTTATGGGTCCATTGTCTGCATTTCATTTGCTCCTCTGTTTACAAAGGTTTGTGCAGTTACGTTTCCCCAAAGTCTCTGTCTCCGGCACGATCAACCTGAAAGAAACATTAAGCAAATTGGGCATAAAAGACGTTTTCTCAGACAGCGCTGATCTTTCTGGAATTACTGGAGAACCCAACGTGAAGATTTCTAAGGTGAGTTTTATCTATCTATCTATCCAACTATCTATCTATCTCTATTATCTATCTATCTATCTATCAATCCAACAAAGATTTTAATACGATTTTATTTTTAACCTCTATAGGGTGTCCATAAAGCTGTACTCACTGTTAATGAGCACGGGACAGAAGCGGCAGGTGCCACCGCACTGGAGGCAACCCCCATGATGCGTCCTCTTTCTGTTAAAATCGATCAGCCTTTCCTCATCTTAGTGTATGACTACAAAACTAAAAGCATTCTCTTCATCGGAAGAATTGTCAACCCACAGAAATGATTCTCTCCTAAGCTTTCCTTCAAAAGACAGAACAGTTCTTTGTACCACACCCTTTTCTTGTGTCATCTACCTATTCATCTAATAAACTTAGAGGGAAGTAGTTGTTTAGTCTGTTTTTCCGGCGCTGATGTCTTACATCACTCACGGGTGATATACCAGTAATTTATATTTTATTTTGAGGAGGACAACAGCTCCTTTTTAAGAGCATATAGACTGTGGAATCATCCGGTCCAGGCTGATTTTACATACCTAAACAATAGGAGCGCAAGGAGGTCCATCCCTTTGTTGTTTCCTTCAAAAGAATTGAAGCTTTCCTTCAATAAAACATGATGGTTTATCAGTGTTGATATATTTTACATCTCTGTGATATTTAGACACTGGACGATCATCTTCCTCTCATGAGATTTGGCCAACATGTGGGTCCCAGTTTGGCTCCTCTCTATTATATGACACACAGGTGCACTTTGACTAGATGGCCCTTGCACAAATACCCTATTGCTATAATGGCAGCCCGTGCCAGCCTCTACCAATTCTCTGTGCAGACCTGGCTGCTGCATTACTCATCAGATCAGTTCCTGTGTTCCTTTGGCGGTTGACATCAGTCCCAGCCGGCACCATTCTCCATGTTCTTCAGCTGCAGTTCTTTTCCTCCATGTCCCATGGGCCTGTCTTTAGGGAGCGTGTGCTCTCACCAACCCTTAAAGGGCCAATGCACTTACCATAGTATTCCTCAGACAATGACTGGGGATTTGTTGGTATTTAAAGCAGCTTTCCCTTTGGGATGGTGCCTGAGCTTTAGGTTCCTAGTTTGTTTATCACCAGTTGAGGTGTATTTTTCTATTGTCTGCCTGTGCAACAACCTATGCTAGTTTACTGACTCTCTGGTGTCAGAACGGACCTATATCCCTTTGACCCTTTGCTGCCGGCCCTGGTCTAGGATTAGTTTTACAGATTTGCACTTATGCTGTCTGCCCTGACATTGGCCTGTTAACTGACTATGAGTAATGCCTGTTCCCTTGGTGGTTTGCACCAGTGTCGCTGACTTCCATGGGTTATCTGTTCTGAGAGGTAGAAGCCTGGTGGCTCCCCAACAGTTAAAGAGGTTATCCAATGTCTAAAACTATGCCCCTCAATGCCCTGGGCTATCATGTAGATTATAGTTACCCTGCTCCCTGGCATCCAGTGTTGCTCCTGATCCCTGCGCGGCCACAGCTGCATCTCCTTGTCACGTGGATATAAACATCCAACGATGTCAACCTGCGATGCTAGGGAGACTCTTCCCCATCACGGCCTGCTATTGGCTGCTCCTCCCATTGCCGTATGTTTTGATCCACACGATGGGGAGATTCAGGCCGTGCAGGGATCAGAAGAGACGCGGGTGCCGGGGAACAGGGTAGGAATAATCTATATGAGGGGCCTGGGCATTGGGGGCATGTTTTAGACATTGGTTAACCCCTTTAAGGCAAGATCTCTATGTAGGAGTTAAAGGGTAATTACCAAAGGATCACCAAGATAATGCTCTTAGGTCTAGCGCAAAGGTAATCCAGATGGTAGGTGCAGTGGTTCCACTCCAACTACCAATATCACCTGTTAAGACATACAGATTTCAGGTGCATCAACTGCTTGGAAACTCCTATATCAATAAGGAGTGGAACATGAAGCAGATGTACATTCCTCGATAACATCCTGTTTCTCTCCTTTTTCCTACATTCTGAGTTCTTTATCCACCTCAGCTCTGACAGGATCAGGGTCACCACTTGCCTGTGATGGAACGGCTCACTATGTACGGACACTTTTGTTCTGGTATGCCAGTGTTAGTATTTAGTGATTGTTATAATCAGGTACATGGTCCCCCGGTCAATGTCAGGTATACTGGCTGGTACCCCATAGATAATATATGGGTATGGCTACTTTCACACTGGAGTTTCTGGGTCCGCCTGTGAGATCCGATTCAGGGCTCTCACAAGCAGCCCAAAACTGATCAGTTCAGCCCCAATGCATTCTGAATGGATAAGGATCCATTTGGAATGCATCAATTTGACTGCGTTTGGTCTCCGTTGCGTCTTTTAGACGGCCACTAAAACACAGCTTGCAGTGTTTTGGTGACCTGACGATACAGACGATGGGGACGGATCCGTTTTTCTCTGACACAATATGGTGCAATTGAAAACTGATCCGTCCCCCATTGACTTTCAATGTAAGTCAAGACGGATCCGTTTTGACTTAGACTTTTTTTATGAATAATGCAAACGGATCCCTTATGAACGGATACAAGCGTTTGTATTATCAGTGCGGATCCGTCTGTGCAGATACAAGACGGATCCGCACCAAACGCAGGTGTGAAAGTAACCTTAGTAAGACACAGCAGTCTTGGAATCTTTAACCTGGAGGATACTTCCTGCCATGTTTTCTGTCCTTCCTCTCAGATATAAAATGTGCCATGGTCTCCTCTTGTTGACATCCTAAGGGACACTTACGCTCTGACACACTCAGATGTTTTAGAATTCCCTTAACATAAAGCTTCCCATGCACGGGTAGCCATGCTATATAAAAAAATTAAGAAGCCTCAGACTTTCTTTTTAAGGTTGCCGTTGTACAGTCTTTTAATGCTGGCTGTATATAAAAGAAAGTCCTACACATGGTCAGATACAGCTCTTTCCTGGTCTTACTCACAATATATGATTTGTCAATCCTCCAATTTCTCAAGCACCTAAGACCATATTCCAGGTAGAGGGGAAAGGAAGCCACGAGTCAATCGACCCCTCGTGAGACTGCCGCCTCGTACCCAAGACTCTCCAAAAGGCAATATCCAATCCCCCACAGGGAGCTGTTCTGAGTCCAGGTAACCAAAATGAACTTTTAGGAACAAGGAGTCAAAGAACACCCTTGGATTTATCATATCCAGCCCACCCTCTCTCCTCTGTAGGTAGGTGATCCCTCTTTTTACCGGGTTCAACCTGTTCCCCCAAAGAAGCTGGAAGAACAGGCTAAACAGCTTAGCCTAGAAAGATTCTGGCAAAGGACAAATGACAGACACATATAAGAAGACAGGAACCAGGTAAGTCTTCAGCATTGTAACCCTTTCTCTATAGGTCAATCTCCAGTTCTTCAATTGCTGAACCTTTGCATTTCCGGCTTCCAACTTCTCCTCCCAATTTATCCTGGCATTATCATCCCAAGATCTTAATATAGATGGAGGCTTTTGCGAATTGTGGCAGATCAAAGTCTGGATCAGAATTCAGTGTCCAGAAAGCTTGACTCTTCTCAAGGTTGACCAGAGACCCTGAGGCCTCCAAGTAGCTTCTGATGGCTGCAGACAACATCTGCACCTCACAAGGTTCAGATATCACCACCGTCACATCATCTGCATAGGCAACAACACTCAGAGGCAAGCAGTGGGGGGGATCAGCACTCCACGAAAATCACACTCCTGCAGCGACCTCAGGAACAGGTCTAAGGCAAACACATACAGTAGTGGACTCAACGGGCAACCTTGTCTCACCCCTGCCTCAACCCTGAACGTGTCATCCTGCCAACCATTAACCAGAGGAAAGCTCTCTGCCTCTCTGTACAAAGTTTTCAACTCTGTACAAAGTTTCTACAAATTGTCCCGGAATACCGTACTTTGACAAAGTGGCCCATAGATACTCATGGTCTAATCTGTCAAAGGCTTTAGCCTGGTCAAGACCAACAACATATCTCCAACACCTCAGAGCTTTACATCTCTCAAACATCTCCCTTATCGAGATGACTGCTCCAGGGATGTTCTGCCCTTTTACTGTGCCGAACTGACAGCCTGCCAACAGTGCCCGGGACAAATAAACTAACCTAGAGAACAGGATTTTTGCCAGAATCTTCCTGTCGACATTCAAGAGGGCAATCTGCCTCCAGTCCTTGATGTCACTAGGCTCCTTACCTTTAGACAGTAGAATTAACCAAGACACCCTCATGAACGAAGGCATCAGGTGATTTTCTAGACAATTTTTGTACACATCCACGAGGATTGGAGCTAAGTGGTCCCTGAATTTCCTTTAAAATTCAGTTGTTATACCATCAGAACCTGGTGCCTTCTTCAGATGTAATTAATAAATGGCCACTTTAACCTCCTCCACCATCAATTCTGCTATTAAAGACGAAAAGTCCAAATCGTTAGTATCAGGTCCAGTAGTTGCCTCTAATAATTGAGCCATCTTCTCTTTACCCAAAAACTTCCTCTGAAATAAGTCAGCATAGGAAGATTTTACCACCCCCAGGTAGGGTGGCCAGACGTCCGGTTCTTAGACTCCTGGTCCTCTGTCCGGCACAAGGCCAGGACGAACGGCCAGAAGTCCTCTTTTTTTGTGGTTATCGGCGACTCCCGCCTGCGAGGGGCACTTTAAAAAATCACTCACACATCTGTCACATGATCCGAAAGTGTGGAGTGCACTGACATCACCCGCAGTGCAGCGCTGCTTGTAGATTCGCGCTGCCTCTACTCAATTTAGGCGTGGCGGGATTCGCATAAGTGGGAAGTGAAGGAAGAGAAAGACAGACTCTGAGGAGCGCTGCCGAATGCGAGTGTAGCTGCGCTGCTGAGGTTGTTGAAAGTGAAAGACTGTGCTGTTGCTGTGTGGCCGGGCCGGGCAAATGGGAATCGATTGCTGAAACTTGAAAGGGTGGAAAATACGTTATAAGAAAGTCTGTGAATGGCTACTGGGCTGCTGCTGCTGCTGATTTTAGGTTAATTATAGCTACTGTGGGAGCAAAGGGGGGAATAGATAACTACTGTGAAGAGGGGACTGAAAGAGGTTAATAAATACTGTGAATGGGGGACTGCTGAAAGGGGTTAATAACTACTGTGAAAGTCCTTCCCCCGTTTTCCCCCCCGGCGGCGATGGGGGCATGACTTCACAGATGTGGGGCGTGGCTTCGCTGGTTTATCCGTTTGGGGGCATGGCCAGTGAGGTCTGGCTTTCTTGGGTGAAGCCAGTGGCCACCCTACCCCCAGGATACCCTCCCGAGATTCCTGCAAAGCGCCCTTGGAGTCATTGAGACCTGTGACCACTTTGTTCACCACACGCTCCTGGCAGTTCTCAAAGGGATCAGGTGAACCTAAGGTCCCATAATCCCGTTTAAGAACCAGGGAGGGCTACCTGTTGTACTGATACGGTTTTATCTCACATTTCAGTCAGTTTATCTTATGTTGGTTCCCCCCATTTGCCAAATATAGCGACTCCAATTCTTTCCGCAGCTTGAGATACTGGTTGTACTTACTCTTCCCTTTCTTAAATGACAGTTTCCTCAAGAGGGATCTGATCTCCTCCTTGACGTCCTCCCACCAGTCAACCAAGTTGTCATAAAAGGCCACTCTCTCTAGTTGTTGCTGAAAAAGAAAGTGGACACAATCCTGGACATAAGGATCCTCCAGGAGACTGAAGTTAAGTCTCCATAACCCTCTACCAACATCAGGACGATTAGTGGCTCCTAAGCAGAAAGACAAGGTCAAGTGATCAGAGAAAGGGACGACCTTCTCACACATCCCACTAACCACTTCTGTAGGGTTCACAAACGTCATATCAATACGACTACTTCTGTCTGCACACGAGTATGTAAATTTTGGCTTCCTACCACCCCGTGTGAACACATCGCTGAGGCCTGCTTGCTGGATCATGTTATTTAGGACCTTGGAGTCCCTGGTCACTGCTCGGCCGGATGATCTGTCACCCGATGTCCTAGTGACATTGAAATCTCCAGCCAACACCTCTGGGACAGAGGTAAAAAGATACTGCTTAACCTCATTACATAACTGGACCCTTTCTGCCACTGACTGTGGGCTATAGATATCGTTGAGCCGGAGTCTTCTACCATGGATTGTGACCTCCAGAACCAGACACCGACCCATAATAACTTCTGTCAGTCTATGTACAGTCACATCATTGGTGATGAACAATATAGCAACCCCGGTATAAGGCTCCACAGCCAGTAACCAGAAAGAAGGACCAGACCTCTGTTCCCTCTCAGTCTTGATGTGGTCAGACGTGTCTCCTGTAAGAAGATAACATCTGCATCAAGAGATCTCAGGTGGTCATATACTTTGTGCCTTGTCTTTCTTACTTTAATACTATTTACATTGCTAGAAAGCACTTTTAAAGAGAACTCGGCTATCATCACACATCACAAAAGGAAGAGCAGTGAGGTAATACCCATCATCATAGATCGGAGTCACCCTGCTTTACCACCTGTCTCCATATCTGATTCTACCTGGGTCATTACAGCATTGGGTTTATTTTTGTTCGGGAGATCATCAGTGTCCTTTTCACATTCATCATCTATTCTCTTCAGTTCTCTCTCATAATCTCCCTCAGACAATGACAGGACCTTATATCTGTTAGATATGACCATGACATCTGACCCCTTATGGACTTTCTTCCTGACACTTTCGGTCATGCTGTACTCTCCCTCAGGCTTACGGGATGACTTGTCTTTTTTCCTCCTCTTGTTGCTCTTACTTTCGTCAAATATTGCTGGGGATGACGAAGAAGAAGCTACCTCTGACTGTTGCGGACCCTCAGGGACAACCTCCATACTCCCCTGTGCAGTGTCTGGGACCTCATGTTCTGGAGCTGTGCAGCCAGCCAGTAGCGCAGGGCCAACACGTGAGGTGCACGGTGGACCGATGAGGGGCCAAATAATATAACACACAGTTCATCAGTTTACTCACGGTTAGCAGAAAGCCTCCCTGGGCCGGCAGCACAGTGTTGAGGTGGATAGCACAAAATCCTCCGGGGCACGCTCTGTGGTAGGAAGCATCAGCCAAGATGGTGGTTGAGGTGCCCTTGATGTTAAGGGTGCTTAGGGTGCTTGTTGCGGCTGAGTCCCTTGATGGTTTTTGTCGTGACGCCAGTAACGTTAATGGTGGTAAAACTATAAGTGGTAATAATGAGGTAGACAGTGGTAAGATGCAACTCAGAACTTTTACTTTGGATGTCTTTTGGTTGCAGCAATACAAATATGCAGTCTTTAGATGGTACAGAGTTAATTCTGCAAATCCACAGTTTTAGGCTGTTTAGGTTTCGTGGTTTTGGAGCAGTGGGTTAGGTGTACCTGGTTCCTTTAGATGTGTTGGATCCTATTCCTTGTCTTTCCCTACAAGCTGAATATTTTGGACAGGAGAACTCAACTGTCTCTTAGAAGTTTGGTGTGGCTGCCTGAAGCTATAAAACCTCCACCATGCAAAGGTGTCTGTGGTCCTCAATAATGGCTCTTATCACCGATGAATTCCTAGGAATGCTTGTTTCTTTTCCAGGGAGGCAAACTCTTCTCCTACTGGTCAGGGATGCAAGTCTACAGTCCGGCCACAGAAGGAAAACGCTCTTCTGCGCCTCACATCTAAGTATCACCTACTAGCGAAGTTGGCTCCACTCACTAATCTGTGTTATGGAGTCTTCACCGTACTTTTTCTTCCCACTAATCTGATCTGACCTCCTCAGATCTGCTCTCTCCTCTGACTACATTTTTACTCTTCTCTCATCTCCACCTCACTAGGCCTGAACTCTATCCCCATCTAGTGGTGGGATGTATAAACTACACCTAATAGGCCTGTTAACAGGGATTTCGCAGATACATACATACAAAATCATACATTATAACCTAGTGCTTTTAATAATGTAAAAAGTGCTTTTAAGCAGTGCCCACACACACGTAGTGGGACACTGCAGCTGCAGTACCTGATCCCTGCTGGACTTCTTGTCTGTTCAGAATGGACCCTGACATTAAGTTCTCTTCCTCTGCAGCATCTGCCTCCAACAATTCCTCATCACGAACCTCCTTACAAATATTGTGCCATGCATCCCTGTGAGGGTGACCCATCGTGCCACATAGATTACATCTGATGTTCTGACAATTGGCACTAACATGACCGACTTCACCGCACATGTTGCACTTGACCACAGTACACACACTCACGACATGACCGGCTCTGCCACACTCAGGGGCGTTGCTAGGGTCTGACAACAACCAGGGCGTGAGCCCACGTGAAGCCACGCCCCAACCCATGAAGCCATGCCCTCATCGCCACCGGGGCGGGGGGGACCTTCACAGTAGTTATTAACCCCTTTCAGCAGTCCCCCCTTCAGTGAAAGGGGGACTGCTGAAAGGGGTTAATAACTACAGTGAAGGGCCTAGCCGTCTGGGCGTGTATGTATGTATGTATATATTATATATACACACACATATATATATACATATATATATATACACACATACACTCTGCATACATACAGACCCTCACTATCAATATAATGAAGGGAGAAGAAATCATTTTTTAACTTATCCATATTTTTTGCCCTATAAAACGCTCTGGTCCATAAGACGCCCCTAGGTTTTAGAGGGGGACAATAAGAAAAAAAAATTTTTCATTACACCCGAGGTCAGACCACCAATCAGACCCCCAATGTTAATCAGACCTCAGTTGACAGCCCCAATAAGACCCCCAATGTTAATAAGACCTCAGACCCCAATGTGAATGACCCCCAATCAGACCTCAGATAAGAGCCCCAGTGTCTCATATCAGCCCCCAGTGCCTCATATCATCCCTCCAGTGCCTCATATCAGCCCCCAATGCCTCGTATCAGCCCCCAGTGCCCCTCTTCAGCCCCCCCAGCAGCTTCATATCATCAGCCCCCCAGCAGCCTCTCATCATCAGCCCCCCCAGCAGCCTCATATCATCAGCCCCCCCAGCAGCCTCATATCATCAGCCCCCCCAGCAGCCTCATATCATCAGCCCCCCCAGCAGCCTCATATGATCAGCCCCCCCAGCAGCCTCTCATCATCAGCCCCCCCAGCAGCCTCATATGATCAGCCCCCCCCAGCAGCCTCTCATCATCAGCCCCCCCAGCAGCCTCTCATCATCAGCCACCCCAGCAGCCTCATATCATCAGCCCCCCACCAGCCTCATATCATCAGCCCCCCCAGCAGCCTCATATCATCAGCCCCCCACCAGCCTCATATCATCAGCCCCCACCAGCCTCATATCTTCAGCCCCCCCAGCAGCCTCATATCATCAGCCCCCCCAGCAGCCTCATATCATCAGCCCCCCCCAGCAGCCTCATATCATCAGCCCCCCAGCAGCCTCATATCATCAGCCCCCCCAGCAGCCTCATATTATCAGCCCCTCAGCAGCCTCATATCATCAGCCCCCCCAGCAGCCTCATATCATCAGCCCCCCCAGCAGCCTCATATCATCAGCAGCCTCATATCATCAGCCCCCCAGCAGCCTCATTTTATAAGCCCCCCCAGCAGCCTCCTATCATAAGCCCCCCGCAGCCTCATATCATCAGCCTCCCCAGCAGCCTCATATCATCAGCCCCTCCCCAGCAGCCTCATATCATCAGCCCCCCAGCAGCCTCATATCATCAGCTTCCCCAGCAGCCTCATATCATCGGCTTCCCCAGCAGCCTCATATCATCAGACCCCACAGCAGCCTCATATCATCAGCTTCCCCAGCAGCCTCATATCATCGGCTTCCCCAGCAGCCTCATATCATCAGCCCCCACAGCAGCCTCATATCAGCAGCCCCCAAATAAAAAAATTTAAAAAACACTTACCGTTCCTGCTCCGGATGCTGCCGCTCTTCACCGCCCCCACTCGGTAATCCTCTTGTACTGTCTGCTGTGTGGGTGCGCACTGTGTGAGGTCACAGCGCTGCTCCACACTGTGCGCAGCCTTCACAGTGGAGCGCCGAGGACCAGGAAGGAAGAGGTAAGTATAGCGCTTTCAGCGCTTCCCGTCACTGACAGAACCTCGAGTCGCCTATGCCCACCAGCATAAACATTCGGGGCACTGGACAAAACATCCAGCCCCGAATGTTTTGACCTAACGACGCCCATGGCCACACTTAAAACACTTCCTGTGCTGACCTGGGTAGAAGCAGGCGCCTTTTTCTCTGCCAATGAAGAAGGACTTTGGTAGATGCCACGTGATGTTATTATGCTGGCGCAGCTTCACCAAAACATTCCATCCTCCAGTCCAGATACCATCATCATCTCTGTTCTTGGTGAGATCAGACACCATGTCATTAGTCAATGCATTTAGAGGATGGACAGCCCTCTCCGTAAGGAACAATAGCATAAAAAAATAAGACAAATCAAAGGATTTAAACCAGCATTTTGGCGCTCAGGCCAGTGTGTTGGGTCAAAGGTAGAGAAGGCATTCAAAACAACAGTGAGATTACTGTTTGTGTTGCCTATAAAAATGGTACCATTTCTGTAGGCTAAAAGGTTTCGTTTGCAAACAATCATTAGAAAACTATGAGAACTAAAAACGATGATAAGTAATTACAAAATAATACATAAAATGCATAAGGTAAAATGTATATATCTGTACATAGGTTAAGTTAGCAGTAGAGATGAGCGAATTGAATCCCACGAAGTGGAATTCGATCCGAATTTCGGGATAAATTGGATTAGCCTCGAAGCCGAATTTCCTCATGCTTCGTGTCAGCGAATCAATTTAATCTGAAATAGTGTAAAAAACAAAAAAATTCAAACTTAAAGGGACTCTGTCACCACTTTCTAACCCCCACTTTTTTAACTATCGTTTTATTCATGGTGCCCTTCTGATTACAGTTGTCATCTTATATGTTAGATCTGCGGTGCCGTTTAGGTAAAAAATCGATTTATATCACCTGTCAATCAGCTAGATAAGGTGCCCAGGGCGTTCCTCTCCTCTTGAATCTGCCGCCTGCCGCCGCCGCCGTTGGTGCCCAGCTCCTCCCCCGGTCTCGTCAGCGCTGCCTCAAACAACACAGATCCGCCTCCGGCTCTCCCTCAATGCCCCCTCCTTTTTTTCGGAAATCTCGCGTGTGCGCACAGGCCTGCGCCCGTGCGTACGCATCCTTTTCTCGCGCATGCGCATAACGCGAACTTAGAGCGATGATGCCGAAAGGATGCGTACGCACGGGCGAGATTTCCGAAAAAAAGGAGGGGGCATTGAGGGAGAGCCGGAGGCGGATCTGTGTTGTTTGAGGCAGCGCTGACGAGACCGGGGGAGGAGCTGGGCACCAACGGCGGCGGCGGCAGGCGGCAGATTCAAGAGGAGAGGAACGCCCTGGGCACCTTATCTAGCTGATTGACAGGTGATATAAATCGATTTTTTACCTAAACGGCACCGCAGATCTAACATATAAGATGACAACTGTAATCAGAAGGGCACCATGAATAAAACGATAGTTAAAAAAGTGGGGGTTAGAAAGTGGTGACAGAGTCCCTTTAAGGTTTACATACAAACTCTTAACCCAAATTTCTTAACTCATCGGGTTATCTTGAAACAAAATCCATTGAAAAGCAATTGAAGGTGTTTGCTTAGCGCATTTAGATAACACGTCTCATGAAGCATGTGTGTTAACTCTACTACATCCGTACCTCCTCCATTTGCTCGCGACGGGCCGCCATCCTCCATCTTGATTAAAGATATCGGCCGAAATCCTGTGCATGGTGATGTATGACATCACCACGCCGGCCAGCGCGATGGCGTAATCTCGAGCCGCGTGATATTTCGCTCCAGATCTTCAAGCAAGATGGCGGCGGCTGACCCGTTGCGAGCAAATGGAGGCGGTAAGTTTTAATCAAAAAATTTTTATTGTTAATTTTACACTGTTTATACTCTTAAATGCCACGATCATGTTTGAATGTGGCATCTGAGGGGTACAATGATGGGGGTGGCACTATAGCAGCTCCCTGTCATTGCACCCGCTACTTACAACTAAAATTATAATTCATCACAAAGCAAATTTTTGGGTAAAATCCGTCGAATCAACCGAATTGAACTTTTCAATTATTCGCTCATCTCGAGTTAACAAGTTCCCAGATTTTTCAATAGAGTTTTCTTGCCCACCTCTTTTTAAGTACATAGGTGTACCAATCGTGGCCACTGGAGGTCACTACAGTACTATAAAATGATTATTGGGACTAGCGATAAAGTAAGAGCATAATGTTGCAAAATATACGGTACATTGTGATAGATACATAACCTGGAAAGCTTAGATGGTTAAAGGGAACCTGTCACCGGGATTTTGTGTATAGAGCTGAGGACATGGGTTGCTATATGACCGCTAGCACATCCGCAATACCCAGTCCCCATAGCTCTGTGTGCTTTTATTGTGTAAAAAAACGATTTGATACATATGCAAATTAACCTGAGATGAGTCCTGTATGTGAGATGAGTCAGGGACAGGACTCATCTCAGGTTAATTTGCATATGTATCAAATCGTTTTTTTACACAATAAAAGCACACAGAGCTATGGGGACTGGGTATTGCGGATGTGCTAGCGGCCATCTAGCAACCCATGTCCCTAGCTCTATACACAAAATCCCGGTGACAGGTTCCCTTTAAAAGGATGCAGAACATTTTGGCCACTGGAGATAAACATAATGTTGAGAGGATACTAATGTAATTAAATACTGAGCAGATGACAAATAGTAGCTCCTTAAAGGGACACTGACAGGCAAAATCTGCATATTTAGTTATATATATGACATTACAGGTCTTATACAGTCTATTAAAAGCATCTAAGTATCCCCCCTGTCCACCTTATAAATACCGAAAAATAAAGTTTTATAACCTGCCTGTCTCGTCACCAATCTGCCCAAGGGGCGGCGTTTCATCTCAAAATGCGCCCAGCCAGCCGCTCCCAACTGCCGTTCTGAAGCCCCGCCCAGCTCATCAATATTCACTTCGCTGGGTGGCGGCTACAACTCTCCCCAGTCACGATCCTGCGCATGGGCAATTGAATCCTCCTAGCATCGTTCACGCCTGCGTACAGACCCATGTAAAACCGCTGTAACCACGGCCGGGCGCAAGCGCAGAAGATTAGACGTGAACGATGCCAGGAGGATTCAATTGCCCATGCGCAGGATCGTGACTGGGGAGAGTTGTAGCCGCCGCCCAGCGAAGTGAATATTGATGAGCTGGGCGGGGCTTCAGAACGGCAGTTGGGAGCGGCTGGCTGGGCGCATGTTGAGATGAAACGCCGCCCCTTGGGCAGATTGGTGACGAGACAGGCAGGTTATAAAACTTTATTTTTCGGTATTTATAAGGTGGACAGGGGGGATACTTAGATGCTTTTAATAGACTGTATAAGACCTGCAATGTCATATATATAACTAAATATGCTGACTTTGCCTGTCAGTGTCCCTTTAAAGACTAAACGATTTTCAGTTTTTGCTTTTTTTTTTTTTATTTGATAGCTCATTATTATTGTATTACCTCATGTGTTGTATGTATAGCAGATATTCTTTATTCATGCCATATACAAAAGATATCTATGTTCTGAAATACTACTGTTTTTGTTCTGTAGTCTCACCTTTCCTGTCACAGTCTACTAGCAATAAAGAGAAGGTTAAAGCTGAACAGTCTCTTTTTCTCAAAAAGACATCGGGTTTAACTACATGTCAGATTACACACCGTGCTAACGTGTATGAGGACAGTATAGGAGCCAATACATTCTACTACTGTACAGTATTGAAACAAAGTTTTATGTGAATTGACTTCGGATGTTTCATCCAAAGTCAATTCGCTCATCCCTAATTGCAACAATGCCATATTTATATAGTTTTCTTGTGTTTCAATACAAAAAAAATAAAAAAAAATATTGACATATTCTGACCCCCATAACTTCTTTTTATAGTTGTGTCTACAAGGCTGTGTAAGGGGCTCAATTTTTTTTTTTTTTTTTTTTTGCGGGAGCTTTTTTTTTTTTTTTTGCAGGAGCCTCTGTATTTTTTATTGATATTATTTTGGGGCGGTGTATTACTTTTTATTCCCTTTTTATTCAAATTTTTGGGGGAGGTAAACTGATGAACAAACAGAGAACAGATCATATTTTTTTTCCATTACGCCATTCACCATAGAGCGTACATTTTAACATAACCATCTAGTCTACCCTTTGTGGCAGTGGAGCTGCCAGAGGGCTATATGAGGGCAATTAAAATGGTGTGGAAGCTGGAAGCTGGGTGAGATAGGCTTTTCCCACTGTCTGCAGCAGCTAGGTTGGTAATTAAGATAATTAGCAGCCAGCTGAGGAGCTCAGGTAAAGGTGGGCTGGGCTCCTCATTCAGAGCGCCCAGTCTGGGGAAGGAGCAGGCTGCACCGAGGACCATCTAACCCTGTGTAGGGCAAGCACCATGCTGCGTTTTGGGAAGCTGGGTGGTAGACCCAGATCCCGATGGAGAAGGAGAACTACTGTATAGTCAGTGGACAGACGGCAGAGGATTTGTGTTTATCATTTATGTTTGGTATGCTTTAACCCCTTAAGGACCCTGCCATATTTCACCTTAAGGACCAGGCCCATTTTTTGCAAATCTGACATGTCACATTATGTGGTGATTAGTGATGATCGAGCACCAAAATGCTCGGGTGTTCGGGTGCTCGGGTCGAACACCTCAGGATGCTCTGGTGCTCTACTGAGCAAAATGGAAGTTAATGGGAGAACCCAAGCATTAAAGGGAACCTGTCACCATTTTTATGGTGTCCTAACTAAGGGCAACATAAATAAGTGACTGATTCTCTTAGCAAAATGCTGGGTCACTTTCTTTAATTGACCCAGTCAATCTGCCAACATCTTGTATTGAAAAGCTCCAGCTGATAATGATGAGTCATGAATATTCATGAGCTCCTGACTCTCCCCGCCCACCTGCTGCTGATTGACAGTTATTTTCCATATGAATCAGCAGTAGGTGGGCAGGGGAGTGGCTATAGCTCTGAATTAAATATACGCCGGACTCAATGACATCAGAGATATCAAAATTCTTCTAATGCCACAGCGCAAAAGGCACTTCATACTGCTGCTCCTGCCACAGTGGAACTATTGCCCTCAGAGGGCGAAGCGATAGCGCTCCTCAACTTGCACAGTAATAAGCGCATTAACATATAACACCGCGCAGCAACTGTCCCCTGAGTGAGCAAGAAGTTGCGCATTAGTCAAACTGCAGCCGACTCTTAAAGTGGGAGAACGGCAAAAGCAAGATAGTCAGAGAAAGAGCGACAACCCTCCTGCGATCCCTAGAGAAAGAAAGAGACGCATGGTGGGAGGCCAAACTCCAGAGCTAGAGTGCCTGCACCGCTATCCACAGAGAGACCACGTACTGCAGCCAGCTAGTTTCCCGCAACTAGGCCCAAGGTCTGCAGCAGCGTATCCAAGCCAGCGCATCGCAAGTCAGCACAAAGAATTGCAAGTCAGCACAGAACATCGCAAGCAGCGTATCCAAGCCAGAGCATCGCAAGCATCGCAAGTCTGCACAGAGCATCTCAAGTCAGCGCAGAGCATTGCATCATATCAAGAAAATACACGTCTCCCTTAGGATTGACATTTGTTCCTGCTCTTCAGAATAAGGTCAGAGCTTTCCTTGTATTACTTATCATTGCATATAGGCTTTGGCATAAAGAGACATTTTTGTATTCAGATAAAGAATTTAAAGTAAAACAAAGGACAGTTTGTATTACACGGACTCTTTTGCATTTAAAGTGAAAGTCATTTATTTCTGCATTTGTCAATATTGCATTTCAAGTGAAAGGCATCTTATTATTCGTATTGATTGTCAGTACTGCATTTAAAGTAAAATGTCTGAGCCTAGTATTACCATGCCGCTGTTAGAGGATACAAACATAGATAGAGAAGAAGATGCTGGAAAATTTGGATATATTTGATTGCTCAGCAAAGTAGAATGGTGTTGCATTGAATGATCATTTACTAAAATGGCCAAATCTTACAAACACTCTGCCTGGAGTACTCTGTAGATTTAGAAAGTATCCCATAGCGGTCATGTGTGACATTGAAAAGATGTTTCACTAGTTTCATGTGAAGAATGAATATAGAGACTTCCTGAGGTTTCTATGGTGGCAGGATGGAGATACAGATACAGAGCCAGCAGAATACAGAATGATAGTACACTTGTTTGGAGCAGCATTATCTCCAGGTTGCGCCAATTATGGTATAAAGTACATGGCTTATCAGAATGAAAAGGATTGCTCATCAGCAGCAAATTTTCTGAAGCAAAACTTTTATGTAGATGATGGTCTCATAAGTCTAGAGTGTACAGAATCTGCAATCAAACTAGTGAAAGAAAGCCAAGAGTTATGCGCAAGAGGAAACCTGCGCCTTCACTAATTCATCTCAAACAACAGAGAGGTACTGGAGTCCATCAGTGACTCTGAAAGTGCAGCAACAATGAAGAATGTAGATCTCAATTATGATCATCTTCTAGTTCAGAACGTACTTGGATTGGGATGGAATGTAGAGAATGACAAGTTCTTCTTTGAAGGATCTATTAAAGAGAAAGTTGCAACAAGACGAACCATTCTTTCCGCAGTGGCTTCTATATTTGATCCATTGGGCTTCTTGGCCCCAGTAATCCTCAGAGCAAAAGAAATACTACAAGAATTATGCAGACAGAAGTTGGAATGGGATGAGCCCATACCTGAAAATTTGAGGCCAAGGTGGAAGAGTTGGATAAGAGACTTGCAAAACTTGCAAAAGAGTTGAAGAGACATAGGCGAAAACCTAAAAGGCTTCCAAACAACCACCCATTGTACAAGCTTAATCTTGTTCTGCAGGATGGTATACTGAAGGTGGGAGGGAGACTGGAAAATGCATCGTTATCTAGCAGAGTGAAGCATCCAGCAATTCTACCCAAAAACTCTACCTTCACAAGATTGATTATTGATCACTACTACAACATATCCTTGCATCAAGGAAGAAGCTTTACCCAAAGCTGTTTGAGAGAAGGTGGTTACTGGATTGTGAAAGGAAGCAAAGTTATAGCAAAGTATATAAGTAAATGTGTAGTCTGCAGAAAGGCACGTAGACCTACCGAAGAACAAAGAATGGCAGATTTACCGGTAGATCGTGTAACCCATCACCACCATTTCTTTATAGCGGAATGGATTGTTTTGGCCCATTCATCACCAAACAGAACCACAAGGAGTACAAGAGATATGGTCTAATATTTACATGTCTGAGTTACAGAGCGATTCACCTGGAAATGTTAGAGGATATGTCAACTGACGCATTCATCAAAGCCTTGAGATGTTTCATAGCCATTAGAGGTACTGTCAGAGAGCTTAGATCTGACCAAGGATCTAATTTTGTCGGAGCAAAGGATGAATTGAAGAAAGCTCTAAAAGAGATTGATAAATAAAAAGTATTTATTTTAGAAAAAACTGTGTGATTTTCATATGAATGCTCCACATGCAAGCCATACAGGAGGAGTTTGGGAAAGATAAATCAGAACTTTGAGAAATGTGTTAAGTTCAGTGTTGAAAAATAATGCTGGAAGAATGGATGATGCTTCACTTAGGACCCTATTCTATGAAGTAATGTCTATTGTTAACAGTTGTCCACTTACAGTTGATAACATCAACAATCCAACAAGTTTGGACCCTTTAACTCCCATCCATCTACTTCACCTTAAGTCTGATTACATACAGCCACCACCTGGCAAGTTCACCAAAGAGGATTTATATGCTAAAAGGAGATGGCGAAGAGTTCAATATCTATCCTTTTTTAATAGATAGAGGAAAGAGTACTTAGCCAATCTTATGCTAAGAAGTAAATGGCAAACACCCAGAAGAAATGTCCAAGTTGGTGACATAGTGTTAGTGAAAGAAGAAGATTTACCTAGAAGTCAATGGAAATTGGCCAAAGTTCTAGAAGTTCAAAAGGATAAGGACAAACTAGTAAGAAGAGTGTTTCTTCAAATAGGAGACTCAAAGTGGAATGTCCTATACAGAAGTTAGTTGTTCTACTTGAGAGTGATAAAAGACACTTGGAAGTTGAGAACCTGATGGAAAATTCCTCAAATTCATGTTCAAGTCCTACCACTAAGAACATAGAATTATAGGTTATTTTGGTGGGAGTGTAGCTGACCAGCTAAGACCTGTCCTAGATTGTTAATATAGCTGATATGTTTATACAGCTAAACCTGCCAATAATCTTAATACAGTTCCTATGTTTATGTGTTAGAGACAAAAGCACAGTTATTTACATGACTTCATGTTTTGGGTGCCATATAACTGTTATATATTGTGTTCACAGAAGCAGCAAAGATAATATGCCTTTAAGATTCATTATATTATGTAAGGCAAGCTCAATGACACAGCAGAAGCAACAGAAAGCATAGAGTTAATCTGTTGTTGCTTGGCAGGAGTCTAGACCAATCACAGCCAGCCTCTCACACAGCAAGAGTTTTCACCAATCACAACCAACCTCACACACAGCCTGTGTGGAGAATTCCCCTAGCAGGAGCTGCTAGAATCATTCTACACCAGAGGAGAGGAGCTGAACAGACATTCACTACACTGAGAGCTGTGTTTTATGGAAGCAGAGAGGCCGAAATAGGTATTTAAAACAGCTATATGATGTTCCTACTGTTAATATAGTGATTAGAACTGTATACTGAAGCAGTTACATGTGTGTTTACTTACAGTTCCACCAAATTGCAAGCATACAATTGCAAATTGCATACAATTGCAAATACCATACAATTGCAACCATTCAAATTCCATATTGCAATCTAAATTGCATACAACCATATCAGATCATACTCAACCAATCTGCAAATAGTTACTGCTAACTGCATACTGCAAATTGCGACCAAATTCAGCAAGTGAACTGTAATGTGTATGCCCCTAACACCTCCGAGCTTCCGTTTCTGCGTCAATTACTATGTAAACTTCAAGATCTGCCTCTAGTAGCATGGATCCTGGGTGGAGATTTTAATATGCTTTTCTCCGAGAATGCAGATCGTTTGTCTCTCCTCTGTACCTCCCCACCCTCGACCCAGTATCGCCAGGCTAGGAATTTTCGCAGCACGATTCGGCGTTTTCCCCCTTACGACCTCTGGAGAGTGGATAACCCCTCAAGTCGAATGTTCACGTTCTATCCCCCCCCCCCCATAAATTACACATCTGGATAGATTATTTATTTGTCAACGCTCTGACCTTAAAGATGATGTGTGATGTTTCCATTGGACTTATCTCCTGTTCAGATCACCCCCCCCCCCCGTCACCCTCATCCTTTCTTCCCAGCCTGTAACACAGTGCACCTGTCACTGGCGCCTAAATGACTCCCTACTGAAATCTCCATCCACCCGTGCGGATATTGAGGGGTACATACGAACGTTCTTCAGAGAAAATCCTGCTTGGTCTCCTCCCAGGCCATGCTTTGGGAAGCCCATAAGGCAGTAGTTTTAAACCAGTGTATTGCACTGGCTTCGCGACTTAAAAAAACACAGAACACTTCGGGTTCGGGAGCTCACGGCTCAAATTAACTCGCTACAATCCCGATTGAGCCTTAAGCCAACCCTTTCCCTCCTCAGGAAGTTATTAGAGGCCAGCGCAAAACTGAAGGATGCCTCCATAGATAATGTAGAATGCATGCTGCTCTACTCCAAGCAGAGATATTATGAGAGGGGAAACAAAGCCCACACTATTTTGACCCATTAGCTACGGGACTCTGCCTCCAAACGTACTCCCCAGGCGCTGAAAGACACAACTGGCTACCCCCAATACCACCCCGAAGCGATAGCCCAATGCTTTAGTGATTATTACTCTAAATTATATAACCTCGCCAGCAAACACCCACATACTCCACCGCTACCCCACATACGGGATTACCTATCCTCTTGTAAATTGCCCAGGCTCTCTCCGGTGGCGACTGCCTCCCTGAACATCCCCATTTTAACTGAAGAACTAGGGGACGTGATTAAATTTCTCCCCCCAGGCAAATCCCCAGGACCTGATGGGTTCACAGACTTGTACTACAAAACGTTTCAATCAGAACTCTCCCCTCACCTCCTGGTCTTACTCCCCAATCCTGTCATCCATGCTGTCATCCCACATCGCAATCATCCACAAGACAGGTAAAGATCCCCAGGATTGCGCTAACTATAGACCGATCGCCCTTCTTAACACAGATCTTAAAATCTTTACTCGCATTCTCTCCGCTCGCTTGAATGTGGCTCCCCACCCTGGTTCATAAAGATCAGATGGGGTTTATCACTTACCGTCAAGGGGGAGTCAACACTTGCCGGGTAATTAATTTAATTGATTGATGTGGCGACTCACATCATGACCCTAACAGTAGTTTTAAGTCTTGACGCAGAGAAGGCCTTCAACCGGCTCAACTGGTCCTTGTTATTTGAAGCCCTTCGAACCTACGATATCACAGGACCCTTTTTACATTTTCAGCCTCTACTCTGCCCCCTCGGCCCTTATCAAGCTGCCTTTCTACTCCTCCACTCCATTTAATATTTCTAATGGAACGCGTCAGGGTTGCCCACTCTCACCACTTATCTTTGCACTATGTATAGAACCCCTGGCAGCACACATATGGCTGACATCCAGGGACTAAAAGTACGGGACAAGGAATTTAAGATTTCCCTTTATGCGGACGATGTCCTCCTTACCCGGACCAATCCCCATATCACACTTCCTAACCTACAAAAAGCCTTATCACAATACGGTGCCCTCTCAGGATATAAGGTTAATACTTCTAAGACAGAAGCCCTGCCCATTTCTATACCCACCCGTGACCTAGAACTGCTTCAAAGTAACTTCCTTTACCGTTGGTTAAATGCCGCACTATTACCCCTACGTATTATATTACCCATACGCACGCCTTCTGTATTCCAGTATCTTCCCTCCCCTCTTTCGAGAGCTTAAGTCCCTCCTTGCTAAATGGAAACCCCTGTACATATCTGTTAGGCCGCATAGCAACAGTCAAGATGTCTCTCTTCCCAAAATTGCTCTACTACTTTGAGACCCTTCCAGTGCGGATACCTATGTTAGAATTATGCCTCCTCCAACAAGCCATTTTCGATTTCATATGGCAAGGTAAATGCCACCGCATCCCCCGCAAGGTCATGTTTGCGGCCACAGACAGAGGCGGCCTATCGGTCCCCAATATCATACACTATTAATGGCCTTCTCATCTACGTGTTATCCCATTTTAGGCATCCCAACAGGCATACACCAAATAGGTGGAAGTTGAAAAGCTCTGGCTTGCTCTGATTCTATCACCGCCACTTCTGTGAGAAGGTCTGACAGACGTCCTTCCCTACCTCTTGCATGATGTTCTTTGTTTTGGTTTAACTTTCTCATCTCATTTCCTTCTCCCAGGTCTCACCTATTTAGACTAATCCTCTTTCCTTTATATTCCCTCCCATACTGCCTCACTTTGCGGTTTATACTACTTCCTGGATTGAAGTGTTCACTGCTGGAGGCTTCTGCTGCTGCTTGTTCAGATAAGTCCTTTCATGTATTGTGTTTCCTTGCTGGTTTGATTCTAGGTGACCCTGACTCCCTCCGTATGAAGTGCAGGGAGCCGGTGGTCGTGTCCCCTCACTATTATAGGGTTTTCAGGTGTCACACAGTCTTAGGTACGGGGGCATACAATCGTCTACCTTTGAGACCCTTGTATGTGCTTAGCAGTCAGGGTGAGCTCTTAGGATTTATAGGGGTCACCTATATGGTCCTTAGTTTGGGATCAAGCCAGTCGGACGTTTATTCATAACTTCTAGCTATCTGCAACATCATCCGTGACAGATTCATCCGAATACACTACTATGGCAACAGACTCCTGTTGCCCCCCACGCTCCCCTTCTGGGGCCCATGGCCTTTACCAAGCAAATATGGGACACCTGCCACAGCCGATTTGCCTTAGCTTACCAGCACTCCTCCATGATCTCCTGACTCCTTCCTTTACAATCCAGCTACCTCCTCCAGCTTAAACACTTCTATGGTCCAGGTCTAGTTGTCATTGGGTCTCTTTTTCTTAGTGGACATTGTAGATGCTGCTACTTTGACACTTAAATCCTTTGCACAGCTCCAGGAGCAATCGAAAGTACCGACGACTGAGAGACTCTGTGAGTACTGCTTTTGGTTCACCTAAGGTGTCACTCCCTACTCCATTTGAACGTCTATGCTGATTAGGCACTGGAACAAAGGGACTGATTTCTCTCATCTAACGCCTCTTGGCCACATGTGCGGAGGGCGAAATCCCTCACCATGTGTACATGGATAAATGGGCCACTACCCTCGGATTACCTCTTTCTCGCAGTGCCTGGCAGACTATATGGAACAGGGCAGCCAAATCCTCTATTTGCACCACGTACAAAGAGACGCAGTATAAGTTGCTAATGCACTGGTATCATACTCCTGCTTTCCTACATTGTATAAACCCCACTGTTCCGTCTGTCTGCTGGCCGTGCTTGAATGTTGTAGGCTCCCAGTGCCATATTTTCTGGACATGCCCTAGCATTAGCCCATTTTGGGAAGAGGTAAAAGACGTGGCTCACTGCCTTTTCAGATCCCCTATACCGCTGGACCCAAAGGTCTACCTACTCAACTTACCACCTCCGGGGCTGAGCAAGTGCTCTTCCAGACTGTTCCACTCCCTATGTACTGCAGCTAAAACCTTGATCACTAAATCCTGGAAACAGACTACCCCTCCCACCAAGTCCACGCTACTGGCCAGGGTCCGTGACTTCAGGTCCATGGACTATCTCACGGCGTTCCTTAACAATACTGTTGAACAGTTGCAAGCAATCTGGCTTCCATGGTATACCTACTCGACATCCCCCTAAGGACCCTCCCCCTCCATCATTCCTGTCCTTACTTTCCCCCATCCGTCCCTTTCCCTTTGTGTTCTGTCAGTTGTCTTATCCCGTGTTCTGAGTTTTTTGTGATACATTATTAGACATTGCCATAGTATTTGTACTGCTGTATGCGCTGTCTCTGTGCCTTTTTTTACATCTCAATGGTCCAAAGTGGACTCTGTACGAACGATGAGCATTCACTTTGTTTTCCTTCTTTATTTCTGTATTATTGAAAAATTTGCACGTGATGTGCTAATAAAAATCTACAGTAAAAAAAAAATTAAGAATTGATGCCTCTATACTGCGTCCACTAATCCTGTCTACCAGAGCGAGTCCCCACACTGTCTATCTGTTTATTCATCCTTTTGTAAAATAATTTTAAGATTTACTTTTCAACCCCATAGGCTGTCCATAAATCTATACGTAATGTTGAGGGGGGGGGGGGGGGGTAGAAGAGGCAGGAGACACCAGATATAAGCCCCTATATACTTTCTTCTGTAGTTGAATGTAATCATCCTTATCCTTTCCTTTTCTCATTATACGACTTAAAAACTAAAAATAATCTTTTTACTGGAAGAATTTTTTTGACCCTCCGAAATTATTCTCTCCTAAACTTTCCTTCATTGAAATATTAAAGTTTACCAGTGTTGTAATTTTCTTCCTTTGCTGCGATTTTTAGATACTGGATAAGGATGAGTGAATCAAAATTGCTCCAACTGCACAAATTAGCCGACCATCTTCTGCCTTTCTCATGACATCACAAAGCTCCTCTACTGCCGTCAGTGCAGGAAACAGCTGTCAGGTGCAGTCTCTCATCTTTTTCAGTCCATATTGATCCATTATATAGACAGTTGGTAGAGATGAACGAATTTTCAAAATTTCCATTCGGATGCTTCGCTGAATGTTCAAAAAGAATTGGATTTGATCCAAATTTATTTGTGACGAAGTGCGTTAAAAATCAGCTATAAATAGATAGTGACCCTTTTAATAGGTGATAGGCGTATTTTCTTAAATATTCTTCATGTACCAGCGGTCCTGTATGGACCATTTCATGCCCTTTTTTTCACCCATTAACTAGTTTTAAAACCTAACTTTTTATTCCTGATATTTAGAGGTTCTTGAAAGGTGAGAGTGCTATGTAAAATTCTCAGCGTTGCCTTCAGTTTTTTATTGGCGTGTTTTTACCAGTATACTGTTCTACTGTCTTCGTTAAGCAGCCTCTTGCTTTGTAACTCCTGATTATATACGCTGACCACCAAACCTATATGTCAGTTCTCAATAATTGCTGCCTACCTAACTGTGCTACTGCTGTATCTAAAACCAACGATACCAACGACATATTTTGCCGGAAAACCGGCGTCCTCAGGGAATCTGGGCAGTGTTTCACGCGGGGCCGGCGAAGACAACTCCCTTTATTTCCTCTCATGGTGACTTTATCTACTGTCAGTCCAATAATTACTTCATATAAATGCCGGCTGCATCGCTGCCTCGTATAGGGCAGAGCGTCAGCACGCCTCCCTAGTTCTCCTCCCCCTCTACCTGCCCCGCTTCCTCCCACTGGATGCCACCGAAGTCTAGTCGCTCACGATCTTATCGCGCGCATGCGCGAAAACTGCTGCAATCTGGTATTGGCCGTAGTACTCTCAGCTAATAACGTTTTATTCTTGATCTAAAATGTAATTTATAAACTTTGAAGTTCTCTCTAATATATATTACAGTATACAATTATGATTACAATTTAACAGCTGAGAGATCTCAATGGGAAGAGTAGGGGGGGGCATTATTATTCTACATTTACCTTTTTGTTATTCCGTTTATATCTTTCCAGTAAATTAAAAGGTAGCTAGCTCTTGGAGCACTTATGTCTTAGGAGCTGCGTCACAGGAAGGACGAGTACGTAAATCCTCATTTAATCCATGTGCTGATAGACTATTTAGTTGTTATATCCATTTCGTCTCTTCTTGTTGTAATCTTTTGTCAACATTGCCTTGTCTCTGGACAGATTTTATTTTACTAATCCCCCAGAACCTCAAGCTTGAAGCATTTTCTTGATGTTGTGATCTTATATGTCTCACCAATGTAGCGTCTTCTGTAGTATTGATACGACTTAGGGCTCTTTCACACTTGCGTTCTTGTCTTCCGGCATAGAGTTCCGTCGTCGGGGGTCTATGCCGGAAGAATCCTGATCAGTTTTATCCTAATGCATTCTGAATGGAGTGAAATCCGTTCAGGATGCATCAGGATGTCTTCAGTTCCGGACCGGAATGTTTTTTGGCCGGAGAAAATACCGCAGCATGCTGCGCTTTTTGCTCCGGCCAAAAATCCTGAAGACTTGCCGCAAGGCCGAATCCGGAATTAATGCCCATTGAAAGGCATTAATCCGGATCCGGCCTTAAGCTAAACGTCGTTTCGGCGCATTGCCGGATCCGACGTTTAGCTTTTTCTGAATGGTTACCATGGCTGCCAGGACGCTAAAGTCCTGGCAGCCATGGTAAAGTGTAGTGGGGAGCGGGGGAGCAGTATACTTACCGTCCGTGCGGCTCCCGGGGCGCTCCAGAGTGACGTCAGGGCGCCCCACGCGCATGGATGACGTGCCATGCGATCACGTCATCCATGCACATGGGGCGCTCTGACGTCACTCTGGAGCGCCCCGGGAGCCGCATGGACGGTAAGTATACCGCTTCCCCGCTCCCCACTACTACTATGGCAACCAGGACTTTAATAGCATCCTGGCTGCCATAGTAACGGATCCGTCTTCAAATGCTTTCAGTTCACTTGCGTTTTTCCGGATCCAGAGTGTAATTCCGGCAAGTGGAGTACACGCCGGATCCAGACAACATAACTGTGAAAGTGGCTTAAGATGTCTCGATATCCGCCTCCTCAGTTCTTGTACGGCTTCCCCTACATATCATTTAGGACAGTCACATTCTTGATTTATAGTTAATATGATCCTTTATTTGATATTTTTTACCATCAATAGGATTATCAAATATTTTAGTTGGTATCGTCATGAAACAGAACGTACAGTCTCCACAAGGTCCTTCATTTCCAAGCTAGGTTTCTACCTTTTTCTTCCTTTGTATCTGGAAGTGACTATGTACCAGTATTTCTTTGCGATTCTTTCCCCTTCTATATGTTATACTTGGTCTCGTTGGTGGTTCCTCTTTCAAATCATTATCTGTTTGTAATATATGCCAATGACGTTGTAGTATCTTGCATACTTTTTCATATTCGATGTCAAATGTACCAATGCACCTAATAATCTTACTACCAGGACCAGATTTTTTATTTGTCAAGAGCTGGGTCCTATCCATCTTTTTAGCCTTATTGTGTAGGCCCGATTTAAACATCTTTTAGGATATCCTCTATACAAAAATCTTTCTTTCTCAAATGTTTCCATAGGGCAGTTTCGTCTATTTAAGAGCGACAGCCGCGGCACACAACTTTCCCGGGAGCCGATTCTATCTTACCATTTAGGCCTATTTCATAGCAGCTTCTATCACAGAAATGCAACAGATCCACCTATCTACCAATACACCAGCGGTCGGTCAATTTCTACAAGCAACTAAGAAATGTACAAAAATAGCAGTGTTTACACATTTATTACGAGGTGCAGACAGTGTGTTGTACAACCAGCTGTAACTATGAAGAGCCAGAATAGAACGGTTACGTTTTTAAAATTTCAACATCCATTTTGACCCAATTTTTTGGTCACAACGGCCATTTTCTCAAATACCGCCCCCATTTTGCGAAGCGCATCAGGGTATGTCCGAGCATGTCAAAGGCATGTTCTGGCATGTCCTAAGGGTTATAGATGGATAGATAGAGAGATAGATACATTGATAAATGGATAGAAAGCTACATAGATTAATGAATAAATAAATAGATAATCGATAGCTAGATAAATAGATAGAAAGATAGATATGTAGATAAAAATATAGATAGATAGAGAGAATAGATAATTGATAGATAGATAGATAACAGATAAATGTCTAGATAAATAGATAGTTAATCAATAGAAACAATAGATAGATAGATAAATACATAGATAATAGATAGATAGATATGTAGATAGAAATATAGATCGATGGCTAGAAAGACAGATAGATAGAAAGATAGATAATAGATAGATGTCTAGATACATAGATGGATAAATAGATATTTAATCGATAGAAAGAATAGATAGATAATTGATAGATAGATAGATCGAAAGATACATAGATAATAGATAGACAGATAGATATGTAGATAGAAATATACAGTACAGACCAAAAGTTTGGACACACCTTCTCATTCAAAGAGTTTTCTTTATTTTTATGACTATGAAAATTGTAGATTCACACTGAAGGCATCAAAACTATGAATTAACACATGTGGAATTATATACATAACAAAAAAGTGTGAAACAACTGAAAATATGTCATATTCTAGGTTCTTCAAAGTAGCCACCTTTTGCTTTGATTACTGCTTTGCACACTCTTGGCATTCTCTTGATGAGCTTCAAGAGGTAGTCACCTGAAATGGTCTTCACTTCACAGGTGTGCCCTGTCAGGTTTAATAAGTGGGATTTCTTGCCTTATAAATGGGGTTGGGACCTGACTTCTCCATGGCGTTGTGGAGAAGTCAGGTGGATACACAGCTGATAGTCCTACTGAATAGACTGTTAGAATTTGTATTATGGCAAGAAAAAAGCAGCTAAGTAAAGAAAAACTAGTGGCCATCATTACTTTAAGAAATGAAGGTCAGTCAGTCCGAAAAATTGGGAAAACTTTGAAAGTGTCCCCAAGTGCAGTCACAAAAACCATCAAGCACTACAAAGAAACTGGCTCACATGCGGACCGCCCCAGGAAAGGAAGACCAAGAGTCACCTCTGCTGCGAAGGATAAGTTCATCCGAGTCACCAGCCTCAGAAATCGCAGGTTAACAGCAGCTCAGATTAGAGACCAGGTCAATGCCACACAGAGTTCTAGCAGCAGACACATCTCTAGAACAACTGTTAAGAGGAGACTGTGTGAATCAGGCCTTCATGGTAGAATATCTGCTAGGAAACCACTGCTAAGGACAGGCAACAAGCAGAAGAGACTTGTTTGGGCTAAAGAACACAAGGAATGGACATTAGACCAGTGGAAATCTGTGCTTTGGTCTGATGAGTCCAAATTTGAGATCTTTGGTTCCAACCACCGTGTCTTTGTGCGATGCAGAAAAGGTGAACGGATGGACTCTACATGCCTGGTTCCCACCGTGAAGCATGGAGGAGGAGGTGTGATGGTGTGGGGTGCTTTGCTGGTGACACTGTTGGGAATTTATTCAAAATTGAAGGCCTACTGAACCAGCATGGCTACCACAGCATCTTGCAGCGGCATGCTATTCCATCCGGTTTGCGTTTAGTTGGACCATCATTTATTTTTCAACAGGACAATGACCCCAAACACACCTCCAGGCTGTGTAAGGGCTATTTGACCATGAAGGAGAGTGATGGGGTGCTGCGCCAGATGACCTGGCCTCCACAGTCACCGGACCTGAACCCAATCAAGATGGTTTGGGGTAAGCTGGACCGCAGAGTGAAGGCAAAAGGGCCAACAAGTGCTAAGCATCTCTGGGAACTCCTTCAAGACTGTTGGAAGACCATTTCAGGTGACTACCTCTTGAAGCGCATCAAGAGAATGCCAAGAGTGTGCAAAGCAGTAATCAAAGCAAAAGGTGGCTACTTTGAAGAACCTAGAATATGACATATTTTCAGTGGTTTCATACTTTTTGATAAGTATATAATTCCACATGTGTTAATTCATAGTTTTGATGCCTTCAGTGTGAATCTACAATTTCCATAGTCATGAAAATAAAGAAAACTCTTTGAATGAGAAGGTGTGTCCAAACTTTTGGTCTGTACTGTAGATCGTTGGGTAGATAGACAGATAGATAGATGTCTGGATACATAGATGGATAGATAGCTAAATAATCGAAAGATAGATAGATAAATAGAAAGATATATAGATATGTAGATAGAAATAGAGATAGATAGACAAATATATAGATAAATAGATAGATGGGTCTAAAGGTTAATACAAGCTTAATACAATTTTATTTTTAAACATTTTAAATACTTAAATAAATTACTGATGCTTTATGAATTCTAACAGAATGTGAGCAGCTGTTCATATAGTAGCCTAGGGCTATTTTAGGACTTGACCAGGCTAGACATACACCGACGTGTCTGTGAACAGCTGTCACAGGGCTTAAAAGGGGGGTGGCACCTGTCACTGGATGGAAGGGACTTTACAAAAGGCGATATAATTTGGTCGACATATTCACTTATTCCCTGACACAGACTCTGATTTCCTGAGACTATAGGTCTACCGGGGACTGACTCAAACCGTCTGACTGACTGTCCTAAATTATATGTAGGGGAAACCATAAAAGAACTGAGGAGGCGGATATCGAGACATATAAGTCGTATCAATACTACAGAAGACACTACATTGGTGAGACATATAAGATCACAACATCAAGAAAATGCTTCAAGCTTGAGGTTCTGGGGGATTAGTAAAATAAAATCTGGCCCAAGACAAGGCAATGTTGACAAAAGATTACAACAAGAAGAGACAAAATGGATATAACAACTAAATAGTCTATCACCACATGGATTAAATGAGGATTTACGTACTCGTCCTTCCTGTGACGCAGCTCCTAAGACACTAATATAAGAGTTTTTCAATAGAGAGAAAAAAATATACATTACCAATATTAACCCCTTCACACCCGATAACGTACATGTACGTTAGGGTGTTTTATTTTTTCAAATATGCGATTTTCATATGACTTTGCTTACTCCCCGAGTGTCAGTGATGTAAGAGATATATTTGCCAAATTACAAGAAGATTGGATAATATTTAGGGGATGCACATATTGATCACTTTTATTACTACTCTCAGAAGGTTGGTCTGCATCAAGCAAGGTGGATGGCAAAGGCCATAAATGCACTTAAAATTGTCCTCTTCACTAAACAGTTTAATATTACTCAACGAGAGTTGAAAGGAATGAAACGGGTTGCACATTTTGTCAGCCTCATATACAGTATGTTCGCTTTTTGCACGAGGCAATTGTAAGTCGATGGGCTCCATAGAATGATTTGGATATGCTACAGCTTCTGAGCACTCACCCAGATGCAGATGTCAAAAAAAGTGCTCTCACAGTTGCTAAGAGACACCTTTGGTATCTGTCAGAAACAAATGTAGGAATGGATTTTTTGGACGAAAGTATTACTCAGGCTGTTAAGGAAAATATGACTAAAAATTTAGAAACCAAACCCGGAAAGAAAAAGGAAATTAAACGATTAGAGGGTAAAAACCTAGTTTTTTAAGGAAAAGACCTGAGCCATTTCATTACTAATAAAACAAAGACGTTCTTTGAATTGTTTGAGATCCACGACGTGACAGAACACTGCAGTTATTCTCTAAGAAGCCATGTGAACGCTCTTAAGGTGGTCAATGATACCGCAGAAAGAGGAATCGCTCTGATAAAAAAGTTTACGAATCGGTCAGGGACGAACAACAAAAACAATTCTTGTTGAGGGTAGTCGAGCATCACAGAAAAGTCGTCACCAAGCTAACAAAAGAAGGGATTGCATCGTTTAAAGTTGATTAATATAACACATGTTTTGCCTATCATACTACCTATTAATCTTAGTGTCTAGTTTTAATATTATTTTAAGTTTGTGTTTAATTTGTAGTTCTTCCAATAAAAGTAATTAACATTGAAAAATCTTATTTTTTGCCTACTTTTACAAAATCGATCAAAGTGTGCAACCTCTAAATATTATCCAATCTTCTTGAAATTTGGCAGATATATCCTTTACATCACTGAGACTCGGGGCGTAACAGCGTTCCCCGGCTGAGATCGGGGAACCTGTTACTTTGCTGAAATACACCGAAGCCTCAAGCAGTCTTCAGTGCCTATTTCAGGAATATACCAATACAGGCCACTAGGTGGCAGCATTGTATTGTTATATTCCAAATGAAGTCTTTAATGACGGCTATTTAGCCATCAGTGAACACAATGGGCAATCTAATGATTGCCAGTTATTGTCACCCAAGGTGACTTAAAAAAGTAAAAAAAAGTTTTTACAAATATAAAAAAAAAAAAAAAAAAAAAAGTTCAAATCACCCTCCTTTCCTTTAAAATACTTAACCAATAAAAAAAAAGAAAACATCATGGGCATCACCGCATGCGAAAATGCCCATACTATTAAAATATAACAATATAACATATAACAATATTAAAGGGACACTGACAGGGCCAATAAGCATATTGAGGTATATATATGGCAGTACAGGTCTTATAATGGGTATTACAATCATCTAAGTAACCCCCCTGTTTTATAACCTGCTCCAACGGTCTTCAATCTGCCCAAGGGGCGGCGTTTCACCTCTCTTGCGCCCAGCCAGCCTCCCCCAACTGCCGCTTTGAAGCGCCGCCCAGCTCATGAATATTCAGTTTGCTGGACGGCTTCTGCGGTCCCCGCTCTGAAGCGCTGCGCTTAACAGTGCCCCGCGCATGCGCCGGATCTTGTGAAGTCGGGGACAGTAAGCGCCGCCCAGCGAAGTGAATATTGATGAGCTGGGCGGCGCTTACTGTACCGGACTTCACAAGATCCGGCGCATGCGCAGGGCACTGTTAAGCGCAGCGCTTCAGAGCGGGGATCGCAGAAGCCGCCCAGCAAACTGAATATTCATGAGCTGGGCGGCACTTCAAAGCGGCAGTTGGGGGAGGCTGGCTGGGCGCAAGAGAGGTGAAACGCCGCCCCTTGGGCAGATTGAAGACCGTTGGAGCAGGTTATAAAACTTCCGTTTTCTGTATGTATAATGTGGACAGGGGGGATACTTATATGATTGTAATACCCATTATAAGACCTGTACGGCCATATATATACCTCAATATGCTTATTGGCCCTGTCAGTGTCCCTTTAAGGGCTTATAGAAAATGGCGTAATGGCAAAAAATTTAAAACTGCCAATTTGCAATTTTTTGTCACTTCAACTACCCAATATTTTTTTTTATAAAAAGTGATCAGAAAGTCGCACACACTTCAAATTGGTATCACTGAAAAGAACAGATCGTCATTCAAAAAATGAGCCCCATACACATAACTACAAAAAGTTATGGGGGTCAGAATATGGTTATAAAATGTATTTTTTTTTTCCTCAAAGGTTTAAAAAAAAAAATCAGTATTAAAATGCAAGAAAAATGATACAAGTGTGGTATAGTTGGAACCGTACTAACCTGGAAAATGAAGATAACAGGTCAATTTTACCGCTGTGTACAGTGCAATAAAAATAAAAATAAAAACCTTTATCAGAAGTGTGATTTTTTCCCAATTCTTCCCCATTTATTTATTTTTTCCACTTCCCACTACATGGTATGCAACCGTAAATGGCGCCATTGTCACGGATGGTGTAACAGAAAACAAGAAGTTACAAATAAGGATCCGACTGGCTTGATCTGAAACTAAGGAACAAAAGGGTGACCCCTATTTAAGCCCTGAAACTCTCCCTGTCTTCTCAGCCCATGCAAAGATCTCTATGATAGAAAAGTGCATGCCCTCGAGCCTTGACTGTATGACACCTGAACACCCTTTAATAGTGAGGGGACACGACCACCAGCTCCCTACACTTGATACGGAGGGAGTCAGGGTCACCTGGGATCCAGCAAACAGGAAAACACAAATGAATGAAAAAACTTATCTGTAGAAGACTCAGTAGTAGCATCCAGCATGCACACACTCCAGGAAGTTGTATAAACCGCAAAGTGATGCAGTATGGGAGGGGATTTAAAGGGATGCAATCAGTGCAACTAGATGACAGCTGAGAGAGGGAAACGAGATGATAAAACGAAAGCAAAACAAAAGAACCTCAAGCAGGAGGTTCTGAAGAACGTCTGTCAGAGCTTCTCAGATGTCTGGCGGTGACAGCCATTTGAAAGTACAATTTGTCCCTCAAAAATTAAGCCCTCATAAGGCTATATGAACGGGAAAAATAAAAAAGTTAGGATTATGGGAAGGCTGGGAGTGAAAAACGAAAACGCTAAATCAAAAATGTCCCGGTCCTGAAAGGGTAGGGAGAAGACATCTGGATGTTTTTTTGATAGGATTAGGTCAACCATTTGGTAGTATCTAGACACTAAGTAATATCTATGTAGCGGAATTTATGAGTCCAGAAATACTATAAAAATGGTAAAATAATAAAAAAAAATGCATTGAAATATCAAGAATAAAAATATAGTAAGTAGGCTATAAGTGCTCAAAAAGCTAGCTACCTTTTAATTTACTGTAAAGATATAAATGGAGCAACAAAAAGGTAAATGTAGATTAATGATGCCCCCCCTACTCTTCCCATTGAGATCTCCCAACTGTTAAATTGTAATCATAATTAAATACTGTAATATATATTAGAACTTCAAAGTATATAAATTAAATTTTAGATAAAGAATACAACGTTATTAGCTGAGAGTACTACGGCCAATACCAGATTGCAGCTCCCAGGTCCTGTCCAACACACAATCATTGTCATAGTCCTTACCCTCCCTGACATTTTTATCAGACTGTGATATGTCATTGTGGGGTTCTGATAGTCACCAGTTCTCACTCCCTCCCCTATATCCCAAATATTCTTTCCCTATAATCTTATTATAATGCCCCTCTCTATTACATATTTTCTCCCTATAATTTCCTTATACTATCCCTCCCTATAATTTTTTTCCCCGATCACCTATTCTCTCCCTATAATGTCCTTGTACTGTCCCTAGCTCAGTATATCAGTCTGCAGAGGCAGAGCAGCACACCTTTCGTCCAGGTCACAAGTACATAGCAGAATGACTTTATAGTTATTCTACTTAGGAACCTCCCTTCCTGCAGTCCTCCTGATTGGCTGATCAAGGCTGTCTGTCAGCCTGTGAGCCAATCAGGGCAAGTCCTCCCCACCCCACTTTCTTTCAGTGTCATGTGAGCCATTTCCCCACCAATTCTCACAATAAAATGGTACTGGGCATTGTTTTATGCGATTTGTCTGAAATGAATCGCAAAAGCTTTGGATTTATTTGGAGAATGATTTTTAGTGAAATTCGTAACGAATCCCGCTTTGTTATGAATCAATTCTCTCATCCTTAATATCTATCAATCGATCTATCTTTATCATGTCATATTTATCTCTGTATATTTTCTATCTAACCTATCTATCTCTGTGTATGTTTATCTATCTACATCATCTATCTATTTATTCATCCATCAAAACATTTTAAGATTTTCTTTTCAACCTCCGTAGGCTGTGCATAAAGCTATACTCAATGTTAATGAGAGGGGAACAGAAGCAGCAGGCGCTGTTTTTGGGATAAACCCCACTATGCTTCCTCCTCGTGTTGACTTTAATCGTCCTTTCCTTCTCTCATTGTATGATTGCAAAACTAAAAGTGATCTTTTCACTGGAAGAATTGCCAACCTACAGAATTGATTCTGCCCTAATCTTCAATAAAATATTAAAGTTTACGAGTGTTGCAATTTTTTCCTTACTGTGATATCTCCTTACATGACATCACAAAGCTCCTCTGCTGATCCCAGTGCTGGACATAGCTATCAGGTGACAGTCCATCACCTTTACCAGTCCATATTGCTCCATAATGTAGACAGTTGGGTAGGCAAACGGTCATGAAGGCAAAGAAGAACAAGAAGGAGTCGATCACATGAAGTGTACAAAAATTTCAGGAGTAATCCTGAAGGTAAGTGACCGCTGGACACTGGGGTGCTGGTCAAGAAACCATTGGAAATGGATACAGCTGCCCTCTAGATTTTTGGAATGGATTATAGAGTAGAGAGTCACAAGAAAGAGCAGCTGCTCTGGAGGACTCAGTGGGGTCATGTTTTGAATGACATTATGATGGGTTACATGACCCCTTATGCTCTTGTGGAGATTCGGTGGTCTTCATTAGAGATGTCAGTGACACACAATTCATCATGTGGAGGGGTGAGGATCAGAGGGGGTTTGGAAACTCTTTGCCGGTATTCTTCATCCTCTCAAAGCCAGACATCTCCCAAATGAAAACTTTACAAACTTACATTTTTTTCTAACAACTTATTCACAGATTGCAATCGTGTTGTGGTTTTATCTGTGATTTTTTTTAAAGCAGCAGCAAGAAAAAAACGTATCTTCACTGCAAAGCGTCTATAAACCCGATAATCAGAGTAATCTAAGGTGCAGATCACTCTCTGTGGAGGAGGAGACCTACAAATAATGTGAAGGTTGTGTCAATACGGGCGGTATTGTTTTTTACCAAATCCACGAGAGATGCAGCAGCGGCGGTCTCGGCTCCTGCGTCGTGGACAGTCAGTGCTGCTTTTTCCTATGGATATGAAAGACAAAACATATGAAGACGATATTAGGCCGTATCATGGTGACGTACAGAGAGAAAGGCCATGACGCAACATACATGAGCGCAGGAGAAGGTCACATACTACAGGTCATACTAAGAAGGTCAATCTAAAGATATAACAGAAGAAAGTTGACAGAATGTAACAATGTGGAGCAAACATAAAGTCCAGTGAGAAATAAAGGCGGTTGTGTAGGGGGTTGTATCCTCAGGATAGATCACCAATATCAGATCGGTGGGGGTCCGACACCCAGCACCTGCTCGGATCAGCTGTTTGAAGAGGAGGCGCTGCGGTTGTCCCAAAGCCAGTAGAGATGCAATTATGTACCCCTCTGACTTCATATTTAAAATATTCCTTTCAGCTCTGGATATGACTGGAGTATAACACATGATAAGACTAGAGATCAGGACAAGAAAAGAGAAGTCACTAGCATCACTAGAAAATCGCAATTCTAAAGCTTTAAAGGAGTTGTCCCATCTGTGACATTGATGGCATATCGATAGGATATGTCATAAATGTCTGATAGGAGCAGGTCCCATCTCTGGGACCTGCTCTGTTCTCCAGAACGGGTTCCTAAGGTGCATGGAGGGCAAGCAGTGCATGCTCAGCTACCCCTCCATTCACCAATATAGGACTTCCAAAAATTGACAAGCACAGGCTCAGCTATTCTTCGAAGTCCTATAGCAGTGAATGGAGGGGATGCTGCGCATGCACCATGTGCACTCTGTTCACTTTAAGGTCCTATTCTTGAGATAGGAGCTGATCCCAGAGGGCTGGGACCTCCGTCAATGGAAACCATACTAGTTCTGGTCACTGATAAGATGCTTCTACGTCAGTGGTCTTTAACCTGTGGTTGTACAGCAGTGGTGAGACTCCACTCCCATCAAGCATGGCCAGTATCCAGGTGCAGGATACAGGCTGCCACTCTGATTTCTTATTAAAGAGAAAAAGATGTAGAGGGCTCATCACAGCAATCCAAGAAGTCTATATAATTAACTAGCAGGGCGCCAGAGGTGTAGAGGATGAAATTGTAAATAAAAAGTGGACAAAGTACAATATTATAGAGGCTGCCTTATGTGGTTAGTAGTGTGAACTGGTTCAGCACATACATAAAATGAAACCATGAAAAAAAAAAAAAAAAAATTAAAGAAAAACCACAATCTAGGTAGTAAAAGAGAAATGCTGGTAAAAGTGTCCAGAGAACACGTTTGGTGAGCCCCTATTGTACAAATTGTACTAGCAGCAGGTCTATCTGGTGAAGAGACCAATAGTCAACCAATAAATTATGGTAGGTATAGCTTAAAGGATAGAATATAAATGAATATAAATAAATGGTATTGGTAACAAAGCGTTAATAAGACTCAATATAAGATATACTAAAAGCAATAGCGATAAAACCATTAATGGAAAAATCTAAAGTGGGTATTAACATTCTCCACTCACGTCACTGGGAGGAAATTTTGAGGGATAAAGCTCAAGACACCCAGCAAAAAGTCCTCCCAATCCTGGATCGCTTCAAGAATCTTAGGACGAAGCAGCAGTACCACAGTCGGTTCCTCTTGCAAAATTCCTTTATTTCTAAACAGCAGGAAATGGAGCTCAACGCATTTCGGGGCATAAAATAAGTCCCCTTCCTCAGGAGCAGAGTATTGGTACAAACGAGCATTTTATACAAAAAGTATAGGGGCAAACAATATGGTGTCATAGAGTTCAGGTGATGTCACTTCCGGGTCACAGTTACATTTGGATCGATATAAAACTGATTCCCCAGTATTTTTTTTTTCAACCTAGCCTCAAATGAATCTGGTCCAAACCAATAGATATATACAGCTTTTTTTAATATAAAAAACACACTGTCATGCCCTGCTCAGGTTATGTGCGAAGGTCTGCCAGGTTAGCAGCACGTGTGTAGCCTTTTGTTTTTTGTTTTGGAGTTGAGCTGTATCCGCCTCCCTTCAGGTGCACTGGGTGGGGTCATTGGTTAGAGTTTAAATTACGCCCACTCCCAGTGTCCTGTGCGGGTTATAGCTTCTGTCTGGCTCAGAGGAAGGAAGGAAGGAAGGATTTGCTGTTCCTGCTCACTAACAAGATAAGTTGGTTTTGTTTTTCTTGTGATTGTCTGTCTAGGCTGTTAGAGAGACGCCTGCCCCCTCCAGGTCCTGAGAGAGCAGGCTGCCTCTTTCCCCCTTTTACCATCTTAGGAATTTTAGGGTATATCCAGCCTAGGCACGGGGACACGTTCATTCCCACCTTCAGGGTCTGAACGTGGGCATAGAAGTCTAGGGAGAGCTGGTAGGGATTTGTCAGGAGGTGACCTTTATCCCCAGCTTCTTGCCTAGACACTTGTTTGGTTGTATTCTGTGTATCTTGTATCCTGTCCAGCGTGACACACACTGGGGAAGCTTAAGTGTAGGGGCGTTCCACAGCCCATCTTCCAGTCTGTGGAGCGCATCGCTGGAACGCATGCAAAGCTGGTGCGCACGCGTCAGGAATAGTGGAGGCCTGGAGCGCATCTAGCTGTGTGCGCTTCACCTTATGGGTCATACTTCGTTCCTGCGCTGAAAGGGAGGTTTGGAACGCATAGTGAAGAATGCGTTCCACTGACACTCGCCTTCTAATGTCCGATAAAAACTGAATGGATGTGTGACTGTTAGGGCAGATAAACATATTGTGAGAAGTGGGAAGTAAAAGAAAAAGATTGAAGATTCAAAGCAAATATATAGGTTTAAATTTCCAAATAATCTGCATTAAAATTATATTAATGGGAAAGGAGAGTATATATAAAAAATATAATAATAAAGAATATAGGAAAAAATAAGAAAATATATATATAAAAAATATATATACAGTATAAAACCAATAGAAGAAGAGAAAAAAAATGATTGTGGGTTTATATAGCTACTATTCTTTGAAAAAACTCTGATTTCTTGGCAGACAATTATAGTGGAGCATGTGTCTTCTGAGACTGGCACGCATGACATGGAACCAACAGATGAAGGCAAACAGAACACAAGGAACATCTCATTAACATTCCTGATTCTCTGCCAGAGAGAAAGTTTCATCATCTGCTTCTTCCAATACAAATATTACTATAGAATGTTAATATTTTTGGTCCTGTGATGTGTACTCTGACAGAAAGAGAAACCTTGAGAAATTACCTGAATCTGGAAGCCCTTCTGTGTGCCTCTGGGTCCATGCGGTCACGCCACAAAAGATAAGACATGTCCTATTCTTTGCCGCATCTTGCAGATCACAAACCCATTGAAGTTCATGGCCTGATGTAGTGTGCACATGGCCGGTATTCGTATTCTGCTGATATGCAGTCCGTAAAACGGACACAAGTCGTGTGAAAGGACCTTGACAATATTGGCTTCATAAAGCCTCCCAATATGAAGCCCCCATTATGACTTCACTTATTTATAGCTAATGAGGAAGAAGGGAGACCACCTTGTATAATTTAGGATTTTGGTTACCGACTATATGGCTTTCCCCAGCAGGAGCCCTGTTATTACAAATGTTTGAGCCACCCTTCATGGCTTCTTCTCTAATATCCAGCAGTGGACATGGTTCTTGGATGAGCTCAATTTCTTAGAAGGCTTCCATTTTGCCCCCCAAGTCCAAAATGTGCAGCTGTGATCCAGTGCAGCTTCATTGTTCTTGGGCGGACATCTCCAACTCGCAGTTCTCCAGGTGTCAGGGCGTGCTGACTTTTGCAACACTTAGAGACCACTGGCTCGGAGGTTGCATTGACGGTGCCATGGGCCACACCTTCTCCACGTTGGCCCCTGACTGTTTCCCACAGGTTTTCTCAATGCTTGCAGATTGTGTTTCATATATCTGCTATTAATCCTGCCTTAGTAATTTGGCACTTCTTTCACCCCCTCCCCCAACTTCACTTCCTTTCTTATGTCATTTAAGGTCTTCAGATTTACTTCAAGGGAGGAACTCTTGAATAATTAGACTTGTCCAAAAAATATTGTTTGCCTAAATGTTTCCTGTCACGCCTCAGTAGTCAATATAAAGGGTTTTATAGGACGTCGCTATCAGACTCCACCGCGGCTACTCTGAAAGTGAGAGGTAAGCATTCGAAAACCCTGTACCCACTGTCTGTCCGTCTGTCTGTCTGCTGTATCTGTGAGTTGCTCATATTCCATAATCAGGTGTGGATGGAGATACATGATCAATGCTGTGCTCTATATAAACAGATCTGACAAAGCAGTCACAAAATAAAGGCTCGTTCACACGACCATATAGCTTTTTCAGTGTTTTGCGGGCCGTTTTTAACGGATCCATTTTGTTTCAGTAGTGTTTCCGGTTCCACTCCGTTTTTCCGTATGTCATATACAGTAAACAGTAATTACATAGAAAAAATTGGTCTGGGCATAAAATTTTCAATAGATGGTTCCGCAAAAACGGAACGGATACGGAAGACATACAGAATACATTCCGTATGTGTTCCATTTTTTTTGTGGACCCCTTTACTTGAATGGAGCCACGGAACATGATTTGCAGGCAATAATAGGACATGTTCTATCTTTGAACAGAACGGAAAAACGGAAATACGGAAACGAATGCATACGGAGTACATTCAGTTTTTTTTAAATTGAAATGAATGGTTCCGTGTATGGACCTATATGGAATAAAAAAAACGGGCCGTATACGGAACGCAGAAAAAGTTTGTGTGAACGAGCCCTAAGGCACGAGGGGAGACAGACTTCAGAAATCCAAGGAGCTGTCTTTTGTGAATCTTCTTTGTCACATTTTTTTGTAGCAAAGAATGAATTTCTACCCATAAATTGTAACAAGATATTGTTTCTGTGCCGCAAGTTATTTTATAATCCGGTAAAAACAAATAAACAAATAATAATGAAATGCTGGAAATGCGCCGGATCCCAGTCAGATCCCATTATAGACAATGGCGGTGCCCGGCTATGCCGGATATGGTAAGGTCTGGTAGTGTGTTTCTCTGCTGGAGTCCACTGGCGCAGATGTGAACCTAGCCTAACAAGGGACACAACGACCAAATGGCCTCTGCACATACTGATAGCTCAATGGGTGACTATCTCTGAACACATCAGTATATGTCATACCCAAATTGTATGTGGTCATAGGACTAGGTGAACAGAAATACAAAGGGGGGGTCAACAAGAATTTTTCTTTTTTCTGGACAACTTATCCCGAAAATCAGAGACAGACAATTTTAAAAAAAAATTGGAAAAACCATAATGAATGATAAGTGATAAGCAAATATATATTTGCTGTGTTTGTATGAGTGGAGGCGGGGTCTAGCGTTTACTTAGATCTATCCCCATATTTGCTATCGACTCTTCTCCTCTTACTCCGGGGAACCTGACACACATTGTACATAACATACATCTTCGGGTGGGGGGCCCTCTATAATAAGTTTATTTCTTGCTATGTCCTGAAAGGGCTTCCCACTCCTATGGTATTAGGTCTTCCCTGGTTGGTAGCGCACAATCCTGTTGTTGATTGGCAGGCCAGGGAGATATTGGAGTGGAGTGACCATTGTAGGGACAATTGCTTAACCACCTCCGGACCGCCTAACGCACATGTGCGTTCCGGAGGTGGCAGGCTGGCGCACAGTCACGCATATATGCGTCATCTCGCGAGACGCGAGATTTCCTGTGAACGCGCGCACACAGGCGCGCGCGCTCACAGGAACGGAAGGTAAGCGAGTGGATCTCCAGCCTGCCAGCGGCGATCGTTCGCTGGCAGGCTGGAGATCCGAATTTTTTAACCCCTAACAGGTATATTAGACGCTGTTTTCATAACAGCGTCTAATATACCTCCTACCTGGTCCTCTGGTGGTCCCTTTTGTTAGGATCGACCACCAGAGGACTCAGGTAGGTCAGTACAGTCGCACCAAACACCACACTACACTACACTACACCCCCCCCGTCACTTATTAACCCCTTATAAACCCCTGATCACCCATGATCACCCCATATAAACTCCCTGATCACCCCCCTGTCATTGATCACCGCCCTGTCATTGATCACCCCCCTGTCAGGCTCCGTTCAGACGTCCGTATGATTTTTACGGATCCACGGATACATGGATCGTATCCGCAAAACGCATACGGACGTCTAAATGGAGCCTTACAGGGGGGTGATCAATGACAGGCGGGTGATCACCCATATACACTCCCTGATCACCCCCTGTCATTGATCACCCCCCTGTCATTGATCACCCCCCTGTAAGGCTCCATTCAGACGTCCGTATGATTTTTACGGATCCATGGATACATGGATCGGATCCGCAAAACGCATACGGACGTCTAAATTGAGCCTTACAGGGGGGTGATCAATGACAGGCGGGTGATCACCCATATACACTCCCTGATCACCCCCTGTCATTGATCACCCCCCTGTCATTGATCACCCCCTGTAAGGCTCCATTCAGACGTCCGCATGATTTTTACGGATCCATGGATACATGGATCGGATCCGCAAAACGCATACGGACGTCTAAATGGAGCCTTACAGGGGGGTGATCAATGACAGGCGGGTGATCACCCATATACACTCCCTGATCACCCCCCTGTAAGGCTCCATTCAGACGTCCGCATGTGTTTTGTGGATCCGATCCATGTATCCATGGATCCGTAAAAAATCATGCGGATGTCTGAATGGAGCCTTACAGGGGGGGTGATCAGTGACAGGGGGGTGATCCCCCTGATCACCCTGATCACCCCCTGTCATTGATAACCCCCCTGTAAGGCTCCATTCAGACGTCCGCATGTCTTTTGTGGATCCGATCCATGTATCCATGGATCCGTAAAAAATCATGCGGATGTCTGAATGGAGCCTTACAGGGGGGGTGATCAGTGACAGGGGGGTGATCACCCTGATCACCCCCTGTCATTGATAACCCCCCTGTAAGGCTCCTTTCAGACGTCCGCATGTGTTTTGCGGATCCGATCCATGTATCCATGGATCCGTAAAAAATCATGCGGATGTCTGAATGGAGCCTTACAGGGGGGGTGATCAGTGACAGGGGGGTGATCACCCTGATCACCCTGATCACCCCCTGTCATTGATAACCCCCCTGTAAGGCTCCATTCAGACGTCCGCATGTCTTTTGTGGATCCGATCCATGTATCCATGGATCCGTAAAAAATCATGCGGATGTCTGAATGGAGCCTTACAGGGGGGGTGATCAGTGACAGGGGGGTGATCACCCTGATCACCCTGATCACCCCCTGTCATTGATAACCCCCCTGTAAGGCTCCATTCAGACGTCCGCATGTCTTTTGTGGATCCGATCCATGTATCCATGGATCCGTAAAAAATCATGCGGATGTCTGAATGGATCCTTACAGGGGGGGTGATCAGTGACAGGGGGGTGATCACCCTGATCACCCCCTGTCATTGATAACCCCCCTGTAAGGCTCCTTTCAGACGTCCGCATGTGTTTTGCGGATCCGATCCATGGATCCGTAAAAATTATACGGACGTCTGAATGGAGCCTTACCAGGGGCGTGATCAATGACAGGGGGGTGATCCGGGAGTCTATATGGGTGATTACCCCCCTGTCATTGATCACCCCCCTGTCATTGATCACCCCCCCTGTCATTGATCACCCCCCCCTGTAAGGCTCCATTCAGACATTTTTTTTGGCACAAGTTAGCGGAAATTTTTTGTTTGTTTTTGTTTTTGTTTTTTCTTACTAAGTCTCATATTCTACTAACTTGTGTCAAAAAATAAAATCTCCCATGAACTCACCATACCCCTCACGGAATCCAAATGCGTAAACATTTTTAGACATTTATATTCCAGACTTCTTCTCACGCTTTAGGGCCCCTAAAAAGCCAGGGCAGTATAAATACCCCACATGTGACCCCATTTCGGAAAGAAGACACCCCAAGGTATTCCGTGAGGGGCATATTGAGTCCATGAAAGATTGAAATTTTTGTCCTAAGTTAGCGGAAAGTGAGACTTTGTGAGAAAAAAACCAAAAAAATCAATTTCCGCTAACTTATGCAAAAAATAAAAAATTTCTAGGAACTCGCCAGGCCCCTCATTGAATACCTTGGGGTGTCTTCTTTCCAAAGTGGGGTCACATGTGGGGTATTTATACTGCCCTGGCTTTTTAGGGGCCCGAAAGTGTGAGAAGAAGTCTGGGATCCAAATGTCTAAAAATGCCCTCCTAAAAGGAATTTGGGCCCCTTTGCGCATCTAGGCTGCAAAAAAGTGTCACACATCTGGTATCGCCGTACTCAGGAGAAGTTGGGGAATGTGTTTTGGGGTGTCATTTTACATATACCCATGCTGGGTGAGAAAAATATCTTGGTCAAATGCCAACTTTGTATAAAAAAATAGGAAAAGTTGTCTTTTGCCAAGATATTTCTCTCACCCAGCATGGTTATATGTAAAATGGCACCCCAAAACACATTCCCCAACTTCTCCTGAGTACGGCGATACCAGATGTGTGACACTTTTTTGCAGCCAAGGTGGGCAAAGGGGCACATATTCCAAAGTGCACCTTTCGGATTTCACCGGCCATTTTTTACAGATTTTGATTGCAAGGTACTTCTTACACATTTGGGCCCCTAAATTGCCAGGGCAGTATAACTACGCCACAAGTGACCCCATTTTGGAAAGAAGACACCCCAAGGTATTCCGTGAGGGGCACGGCGAGTTCCTAGAATTTTTTTTTTTTTGTCACAAGTTAGCGGAAAATGATGATTTTTCTTTTTTTTTCTTTTTTCCTTACAAAGTCTCATATTCCGCTAACTTGTGACAAAAAATAAAAAATTCTAGGAACTCGCCATGCCCCTCACGGAATACCTTGGGGTGTCTTATTTCCAAAATGGGGTCACTTGTGGCGTAGTTATACTGCCCTGGCAATTTAGGGGCCCAAATGTGTGAGAAGTACCTTGCAATCAAAATGTGTAAAAAATGGCCTGCAAAATCTGAAAGGTGCACTTTGGAATATGTGCCCCTTTGCCCACCTTGGCAGCAAAAAAGTGTCACACATCTGGTATCGCCGTACTCAGGAGAAGTTGGGGAATGTGTTTTGGGGTGTCATTTTACATATACCCATGCTGGATGAGAGAAATATCTTGGCAAAAGACAACTTTTCCCATTTTTTTATACAAAGTTGGCATTTGACCAAGATATTTTTCTCACCCAGCATGGGTATATGTAAAATGACACCCCAAAACACATTCCCCAACTTCTCCTGAGTACGGCGATACCAGATGTGTGACACTTTTTTGCTGCCAAGGTGGGCAAAGGGGCACATATTCCAAAGTGCACCTTTTGGATTTCACCGGTCATTTTTTACACATTTTGATTGCAAAGTTCTTCTCACACATTTGGGCCCCTAAATTGCCAGGGCAGTATAACTACGCCACAAGTGACCCCATTTTGGAAAGAAGACACCCCAAGGTATTCCGTGAGGGGCATGGCGAGTTCCTAGAATTTTTTATTTTTTGTCGCAAGTTAGTGGAATATGAGACTTTGTAAGAAAAAATAAAAAATAAAAAATCATCATCATTTTCCGCTAACTTGTGACAAAAAATAAAAAGTTCTATGAACTCACTATGCCCATCAGCGAATACCTTAGGGTGTCTACTTTCCGAAATGGGGTCATTTGTGGGGGTTTTCTACTGTTTGGGCATTGTAGAACCTCAGGAATCATGACAGGTGCTCAGAAAGTCAGAGCTGCTTTCAAAAAGCGGAAATTCACATTTTTGTACCATAGTTTGTAAATGCTATAACTTTTACCCAAACCATTTTTTTTTTTGCCCAAACATTTTTTTTTTATCAAAGACATGTAGAACAATAAATTTGGTGAAAAATTTATATATGGATGTCGTTTTTTTTGCAAAATTTTACAGCTGAAAGTGAAAAATGTCATTTTTTTGCAAAAAAATCGTTACATTTTGATTAATAACAAAAAAAGTAAAAATGTCAGCAGCAATAAAATACCACCAAATGAAAGCTCCATTAGTGAGAAGAAAAGGAGGTAAAATTCATTTGGGTGGTAAGTTGCATGACCGAGCGATAAACGGTGAAAGGAGTGTAGTGCCGAAGTGTAAAAAGTGCTCTGGTCATGAAAGGGGTTTCACCTAGCGGGGCTGAAGTGGTTAAGTAGCAATTGCACAGCCACCTCCATTACAACCTTGCCAACATTTGTGTCCGATTTTGAAGATGTTTTCTCTGAGAAGGGCTGTCAAGAGTTACCTCCCCATCGTTCGGATGATTACCAGGTTAACCTGCTCCCTGGAGCAAAGTTACCTAAGACTAGGTTATATAATCTTTCTGGCCCCAAAAGACAAGCCATGGAGGATTATATTTCCGAGAGTCTGGCTAACGGACATATCAGACCCTCTTCTTCACCCATGGCTGCAGGGTTCCGCTTTGTGAAGAAGAAAGATGGGGGCCTGCGTCCTTGCCTAGATTTTTATGAGCTAAATCAGATAACTATCTGTGACCCCTATCCTCTTCCTCTCATTCCTGACCTGTTTAATCAGATTGCTGGTGCGAAATGGTTTTTCAAGATGGATTTAAGGGGAGCCTACAATCTGACTTGCATTAAAGAGGGGGATGAGTGAAAGACTGCATTTAACACTCCTGAGGGGCATTATAAAAACCTGGTCATGCTATTTAGCCTTGTATTTCATCCCCTTAACACATCTAAGATACTTGTAATTTATCAAAGCAAATCTATCCTAGACATAGACTTCCCAGCTTTGCTTATGCATGAATAAGCTCTTTTCCCCTTCCCTAAATACTCCCTGTCAGGAGTATGGATTAATATTTACTGTCAGCCATGTTCTCACACCCAACATTTGCTAAAAGATGGCAGAGGAAATCAAGCTCCAAAGGGGGGCCCTGCTTTAAAGCCGCAGCTAGATAGCAGAACTCCTAGCAGGCCACATTTGATTACATTTCACACCTCCAGTCAGACAGCACGGATCCTGCAGAAAAAAACCCCAGCAGGAGGTATCAGCCCTTGCCAGGATCAATGATACCTCCCAGACATGTTGGCACCTACATTTCATAAGGAATTACAAATCACCCGGCCATCACAGGCACAAACCGGATACATATTTGTGTCCTGGTGGCCACAATGAACGTGCCCATGGTCTTTGTTTGAGGATGGGATGCCAGGGAAGGGAGATATCCATATCTCCCCACAGAAACCAACTAACGGTACTATATTTGGACTCTAGTTTTAGCCGGAACCCAGGCGGATCAATTGGGCCTGGAACCATCTTCCTGCGACATTTTGGTCTGGGGCTATGAGCCCTAAGGGGTTTTATAGGTCATTTGCTGCCAGCACCAGAGTAGGAGGGGTGGACCCTACTCATAGGCGGGGAGGGGAGTGGCCGGCTACAGGTCATAAGCCCATGCAAGCCAACGAGCGGCATCTTTCTCTGAAAGGGGGTCACATCGTGCAAATGTGTTTGGAGAGACCTGGAAACCGCTGACATCACCGCCCCCCACGTGACTGCAGCTAAGGACTATTCCACCATCATAGAACTTTCAACTACCCGGTAAATGACTTTTGCTCTGCTTAACCCTGTTGTACCAAATCACCTGTATCTGTAACCTCAGACCACTGTATATATTGTGTCATCTAGTGTGCCCTTAAGGCGATAAAATATATCATTTAATCTTGTCCATGTTTTGGCCTAGTTATAAGCTACCCCGGGTTTGTTTTTCACCCTATATAATCCGTTAGCGGACCGGGCTTATATCAAACAAGAAGCTGGTGGCAGTTACCCGGGCTGAGACAGCGCTGTTTTCACTGCGGCAGTGAAAAGGCTCTCTCAGTTTGTTGCCTCTCTGTGCCCGCCTGGACAGAAGGTGTCTGTGTGAACTGTACCAAGCGGACCTTACCTGCTCCTCTGGAGGGCGTAACGTCACGCTTTGGTAACAAGTGACCATACTGCGTTACGTGAGCTTGACGTAGGTGACGTCAAGCAGGCAGGAGGCGTGGTATTCATCACACCTCCATACGTCAACAAAGCCTTATTCCAAACAAAATCCTGCCATGGAGGACCTTTGTGCATGGGTATAGGTATCCCCCCCCCATTGAAATCATATCAGTTCCTGGATTAATGACACAATCAAAGTCCCTATTAACCACTGAGGGACATTCAGGCCACTGATCCATGAAGGTTAACAAACAGTTTAGTACATGAAAAGAAAAGCTTGGAGGAATATAAATGAAGGACAAAATACATAAAGTTCCTGCAAGCTTTCCATAAAGAAACACGAATCTGCCTTGCTTATCTATAGAGGATGCCCAGCAGACAAAATCAATCTGTTTATGAACTAACACTGTTGCTCCTCTAAAATAAAGTGGAGTGATAAGTCTGCTTTGCCCATCCCCTACCAATCCGCCTGACCGTCCCCTCATGAGATGAGTCTCCACTAAGCAAACAATCTCTGGTAGGTGCCTCTGTACCAAATCAAAAAACGCCTGTATTTTTAACTTATCCTCCAAACCCCGAACATTCCAAGTTCAAATTTTTATCAACATCCACCCAATCAATAAATTCATTGAAAAAAAGACTAATCAACTTCCCAGCCTCCCATCCCCTCCTCCAAAGAGACGTACCGCACTCCATCCCATATACCCACCCAAACCTCTTGATTCACCACATTACTGCACCAGATCTCTTAACCAAGACCACTCCTCCGCCTCTCCTCCACCCATACCACTACCACAAAACATTTAGCAGACAAATGCCTATATATTATTCCGGTCATAAGACCAGGGGTATCAAAAAAATAAGAAATCGAGAAAAAAGGACACTTTACTTCCATTATATAAATTGGTAGGCATTCCCTGGCCCTTCTCAAAATCATGTCCCTGTCTCATGAGACCAGTATCTTTGCCAGAAATACCCGTGGCTGCCTCCCTGGCATAGGTTTTCCCCCTGGGATCCGATGTGCTCTCTCCACAAGGATTAAAGTCTGTATCATTATAGTGGGGCATTTTCCTTCTGTTCCCTTTAGGTAGGCCTATATCTCTCAGATTGCATTGCCTGGACCTATCCTCTAAATCCAACTTTTTTTTTTTAAGGGATTTAACATCCATAGTCTGGGAGGAAATTTCAGATTTAAATGTTTTAGCTTGATTCTCCAAAACCCCTACAGATTTTTCTATTGTTGTAACTCTGTCTCGTATCTTTGAAATATCTTGAATTAGTTCTCAATTATTCTTAACCGCCATCAGAATTTCTTTTGCTGTAGTGGGGCAGGTTCGGGAATAGGCAGGACATTTGTAACCTCTCTCGCCGCCCCCTCCTCCTGAGAATAGTCATCCACCAATTCTTCCACTCTAAGTCCGACATTTTTTTTAACATTGGAATTGGTATCCCTTTTTCACCTGTCCCTGCCCTTGTCATTACATTAGGCGATTAAAAAAATGCTCGATTTTGGCTACTTCTGAAGCCTTCTGCCCTGTTTTTGAAAAATCCGCTGATCGACAACTTTTTTTTCCTTCTCTTTCTTTCCTCCTTTTGTCCTTTTTTTCCTTTCCCCCCTCTTCTTACTTTCTTTCTTTCTCTGCTCCTGTTTCTTTTCCCTTTTTTTTTATTTTGTTGATTTTCCCCCTTCCAATAAGGGTACTTTCACACTTGCGGCAGAGGATTCTGGCACGCAGTTCCGTCACCGAAACTGCCTGCCGGATCCAGGAACCTGGACACAAACTGATGGCATTTGTCACCGGATCCGTTTTTCCAGTGTCATCCTGAAAAACGGATCTGGTATTTATTTTTTTCACAGATTTAAAAGGTCTGTGCATGCGCGGACCAGAAGAATGGATCGGTCATTGCGGCAATTTTAATGTAAATCCATCTAGTGTTCAGGATTTTGGGACAGAGAAAAAACTGCAGCATGCTGCGGTATTTTCTCCGGCCAAAAAACTTAAGAGGGACTGAACTGATGCATCCTGAACGGAATGCTCTCCATTCACAATGCATTAGGATAAAACTGATCAGTTTTTTCCGTTATTGAGCCCCTGTGATGGAACTCAATACCCGAAAAGAAAAACACTAGTGTGAAAGTACCCTAAGAGTCCAGTACCAATCACCTAAGCGAAGCAACACAAAAAAGGAAAGACAAAAAAATAAAAAATAAATACAAAGGCACCAGAACAGAACAAGGCCGCTATGGGCAGGTCTCACCACTCTTCTTATAATGAAGAGGAGGACCGCGGCAGTCCATCCAAGGAACAGTAGCAAGATCCCAGGAGCAAAGGGAGGATACCACCGCAGAACAAAGCGCAGCGCCAAACAAACAAGCGGAAGGTAAGTATCTTCTTCTTCAGAGCAGGGGGAAGGCAACAAGAGGGAAGGCAGGGAGAGCCAGAGTGTCTTCACCCGCCTAGTGAAGAAACTATTCATTAGCAGCTAGACATAGAGCAGAACATGAACCAGCAGGTGGTGGCATGCTTGTAGTGCATCCTGCCAGCCATCATAGAAGATCCGCTGGACTACCGGACAGCCAAACTGGATTCGTGGCTGCAAGTGGCCGAGTTTTCCCTGGAAAAGCTGTCCTGGAAAAATGAAACTTTTTAAAAAAAATAAATCACTTGCGAAGTTGCGCCGCCAGCCGCCCGCCCCAGCCTACGTGTGTGCCGTGCGGCCCCGGCCCTCACTCACAGAGCAGCAGCATGGCAACACGGTCACGGGGTCAGGGGGGGTGGGATCTTATTAGAAAGACCTGGGACAGGAAAAGTCTCCGTTACACCCCTCACAAAAGAACAAGCTGTGCATGCGCAGAGCGTGGGTCTACAGTAGCAGCTACAGACGGACCTGCAGGCTGAGGAGCGGAGGCAGTTCACACGGCACAGCATGAAGGGTAAGTTACCGCAATGTACTATAGTGTATTACTATGTGTGCATCCAATATACCAGGCTGTGCCCTCTAATGCACTCCGTTAGCTTACATATAAGGGATTTACATTAGTTCTCTTCTGTACATGGAAGGACATGACTTATGTATTTAGCTGTTGCATCCCATGGGGATGACTTCTGAATTGTTATAAAGTCATTTACATGTATGTCCTATGGGCAAAGACTATAAAGTGTCCACCTGAAATTGTGCATGGCTATTTATTTTTTGCTTCCAGGACTAGGTCAATCAGCATCAGCCACAGTTCCTGTTCTTCTCTGTGTGGTCCTGGTATCTTCTCTCTGGGCTCTCGACAAGTTTGAGGACCTTAGCCAATCAATGGATGCAGCTGTGTCATGTGTCAGGCCAGTAATTGGCTCAGCGGGAAAGGTCCTCAAACCAGCGATTGTCTGAAGCAGAGAGAAGATACCAGGACCACACAGAGGAGAAGGGGAGCTGCTACAGACGGGACCAGGGCCAGGTGAGCTGCGAGCATAAGGTTTTTTACACAACATTAATGGGGGGGGGGGGGGGGACATGGGAGGGGGGAAATGTGCCATGGAGGGGGAGGGGACTGTATAATACAGTCCTATAATCCTCCATATATACACTATATAGCCCTATAGTCCTCCATATATGCAATATACAGTCCTATAATCCATATATACACTATACACCCCTATAACACCCCATATATACCCTATGCAGCCCTATAATCCCCATATATACACTATACAGTCCTATACTCCACCATATATACACTATACACCCCTATAACACCCCATATATACCCTATGCAGCCCTATAACACCCCATATATACACTATACCCTCTAACACCGTGTCCTTATGTTAAACATCAAGGTGAAAATAATTAAAAAAACAAATGTGTAAAATGTGTTTCATAATGATTAGGACCTAACCTGGGTAAGGTTTATTAACAAATAATTGTACAAATTCCTAGGAAGGCAATATGACCTATCTTGACCCAGGTGAAAATTAATACTTCACTTTTATTATTATATATTAAAATAAAATTTAATATATATATATAATAATAAAAGTGAAGTATTAATTTTCACCTGGGTCAAGATAGGTCATATTGCCTTCCTAGGCATTTGTAAAATTATTTTTTAAAATGTGTTTCACAAATCATTGCTGAAAAGATATGTCAAACCTGCTGAACCGTCCTCTCTGGCACCCCCTCCTGTCATGGTGGACGGTAATCATGAGTTTCAGATTGCCAGGATAGTGAACTCACGTATTCTTCATGGATCTCTTCGGTATATCGTGCACTGGAAGGGTTATGGTCCAGAAGAAAGAATATGGGTTCCTGCGACCGACGTGATTGCCAGTCACCTTGTGGAGGCTTTTCACAGGGCGCATCCTGATAAAGTCGGTCCTGGGTCTCCGGCGGTCCCCCGTAGAAGGGGGGTACTGTCACGGTCCCTCCAGAGACAGAGGTGAGATCGGATAGACTTGCTGCACGTGAGGCTATCTGCCAGGTCTATCTGTTTTCCTCATAGTTGTTTTTGTTTTGCAGGATCTCACTTCTCCATGGGTTCTGCTCAGTATCAGTGATGAGGCTCTTTTTAGGTCTGCCTCACACTGCTGACCATGCAGTTGATATTTCCTGTTGGAGTTGCTAGAGCTTGTTTGTTTTGGATCTCCTGCTTCTCCAGACATCCCAAAGCTAAGTTCTGTTTGTTGTTCGCTGGTGTGTTTTGTTCTAGGCCTCAGGGAGACGCGGGTTCCTTCATCTGGGAAGGAACCAGCTGTCTTGTCCCCGCTACCTATCCTAGGGCTCGTCAGTTTCAGCAGGGTTAGGTATACAGCGTATGAGCATTTCCACCATCAGGATCTGCTCATACTGGCAGGACTTAGGGAAAGGCCTAGGGATTAATAGGGGGGCACTATCCCTCTTCCTTAGCTTTTGAGGCCTAGACTGCTGTCTATTTCTTTTGTGTGTATCTGGTGTTTTCCCCTTCCTCATTACCCGTGACACCCACCAATGCCTGATGCATCAGACTAGATCATCCATGGTGCCACACCAACACTTTGACAAAAGAGACTGGTTTCTTCTGGCTACCTGCCTTAGCTACTATTCTGATGCTGCCACACCTGATGCCAAGTGCTCCTTCTTACACCCACTATCGTCAGCGGGTACTGTTATTGCCACCCACCTCCACAACCTGTCACTGGGTCACTCTGTGATCTCCTGATGCTGCTGCTTCTTCCACAATATGTCAACTTGCCACTCTGTGGCCTCCTTATGCTGCCAATACCTCCAGACTATGTTACTGGGCCACTCTGTGGTCTCCTCATGCTGCTGCCACCCCAACACTATGTCACCTTGCCACTCTGTGGTCTCCTGAGGCTGCTGCTACCTCAACACTATGTCACCTTGCCACTCTGTGGTCTTCTGATGCTGCTGCTACCTCCACAATATGTCACCTTGCCACTCTGTGGCCTCCTGATGCTGCTGTCACCTCCAGACTCTGTCACTGGGCCACTCTGTGGTCTCCTCATGCTGCTTCCACCTCACCACTATGTCATAGGGCCACTCTTAGCCTTTTTGGCTTGGCTGACGTCATCATTTATTTGACCCTTCTTCTGATCTTACCCAAAACACAGAGCAAAAAATCCCCGGTATAACGCTGTCCATTCAATAATATACCCAAAAAAACTAAAGAACAGGACAGAAATTGCATGACACAAGGTTACAAATATTATTAAACAAATAGTTTTTTAAAATTGGAATCACATATATATATATATATATCAGCAGCATTACATTCACAGGAAAAATATCCACAGGACTACCATTAATAATACATATAAATAACAGTTTCTCCCATAGGCTAAGGGTATCAATAAACCCCAGCCCTAAATACATAAAGTGCACAGTGTCACAAGGTGAATCAATACATATAGGAGATAATGCAGTAAAGTATACAGACCAAAGCAGTCCTGAATCCCGACACGCGTTTCGCGTGCGCTTTCTCAAGGGACATCTCTAGTAATAATATTACAGGTTATAGTTACTAGAGATGGGTCATTGATCCAGGGAGTTACTCTGATTGCCTGATTTTTTTCCCCTAAAGTGAGGAAAATTGGCTTTTACCTAACAGTTTTTTTTTTGCCTTTGTGTGGATCAACTTGCAGGAAAACAGACTGAACTGGATGGACAGATGTTTTTTTCAGCCTTATAAACTATAAACTATGTTGTGTCATCCCCTAAAAGAGCTACCTCCCCTGAAATCCTAAAACTTTTTGATTCCACGAACACACAACAAAGCCCTTCCCATAACTCACCTTCTGTTCTACAGGCTTCTATCTTTGCAGTGTCCCTGCCATATTGATGCTGTTATTTACAACCAACTTTTGGACTCCCCCAACAAGCTCACACACAGCCCCAGCCAACTCATGTAATAAACCCCCACCCCCTGGCTGATACCACAAACTCCAGCCTGGTATTGGACATGTCAGGATCCAGTATGGTAGCACCAGGAGCCAAAGAGGCACAAGAATTTCTGATGATAGTGAGTGGCCTGGTCTAAAGTTAGATTTTTTTTTTTCATGACATATGGTGTCTGGTGGAGGGTCTTTTTAATTTAGGGGATCTATGTACTTATAATGTTTTGGAGTCTGATCTGAGGTCTGATTCATTTAGTGGCTTGTTTAGGATCTGGGGTAACTCTATATTGTGATATTGTCAAGTGACCACATTTGACTCAAAAGAACCGGGGCCCAAGCACCAATGCATATGGCCCAATTCTCTAAGTTGAACAACTGCACCCTCCCCCAGCAAACACTAGCACTGAAGACATTTTACTGTACTGTCACATCCAGAGCCTCCCAGGTGACGTCTCCTCTGATGTAGATCTTCTCTGTCATCTTCTCCATTCGGTCCGGACAACTTCTCTCAGCCGCCTCATCTCTGCAGAGTGTGGCACACGGACATCTTAGCTTCCTTACTTTTCTGTACCCCCAAATACTATCCTGAAGAAAAATGAGTGCCCCATAGTAATAGTGCTCCTCATAGTCCCACCAATAGTAATTTACTTCTAGAATGCTCTCATTAGTAATACTGCCCCCTACTGGACCCAGCAGTGATAATGCTCCATAAGAATGCCCTCATTAGTAATACTGCCCCCTACTGGACCCAGCAGTGATAATGCTCCACAAGAATGCCCTCATTAGTAATACTGCCCCCCTACAGTGCCCCCAACCGTGATAACACTCCCCAAGAGTGCCCCCATTAGTAGAAGAGCCCTCCAGTATTAATGCTGACCTTACAGAGACACCAGTAGAAATAAGGCCTCCTATTGTTCTCCCAGTGGTAATAAAGCTCTCTACAGACCTTCAGTAGTAATAAGGTCCCCCATAGTGCTCTTAGTAGAAATAATGTGGATCTATAAGTCCCTCCTATAGAGCCCCCAATAGTAATAAGAACGCCTAATATCCCCTGGATTTAAAATGCCCCCCACATTGCCCCCAATATTTATATCGCCTCCTACAGTTATAATGCTCGCCCTGAAGCACCCCAAGTATTTATAATGCCGCCTGCAGTGCCCCCTGTAGTTATATTCCTCCGTTTAGTGTCCTCAGAAATTATAATTCCTCAGCACCTCCGCCATACAGTCCCATGTAAATAAAACTATTTCCCTCCCTCTGCCATAAAGTCCCATATAAATACCATCACACCATCTCTCCAGCCCCCTCCAATATACAGTCCCATGTAAATAACATCCCTCTCTATCTACAGCCCCCTCCAAAATACAGTCCTATGTAAATAATATCACACCATCTCTCCTTCCCCTTCCAATATACAGTACCATGTAAATAACATCACCTCCTCAATATTCAGCCCCATATAAATAACATCACTCCCTCCCCCAGACACCATCAACATACAGTCCCATGTAAATAAAATCACCCCCTCCCCAGCCACCTCCAACATGCAGTCCCATATAAATAACATTACCCCTCAACATACAGTCCCATGTAAATAACATCGCCCTACCCCAGCCACTTCCAAATTTCAGTCCCATGTAATTAACATCACTCCACCTCACTGTCCCATGTAAATAACTTCCCTCCCTTCAGCGCTAACATACAGTCCCAGATAAATAACTACAACTCCCATCATTGCTCTGCCTCTCACACTGAGCCATCTACCCCTTCACTTACCTCTCCTCATGTAGCAGATCTCACCTCAGCCTCTTCCCAGGACTTCTCTTCACTGCCGAGCCTTCCTCTCCTGCACTGGTCACATGATGGTGACATCATCCCAGGTCCTTTACAGCTACTGCATTTAGAACTGATCACATGACCTGTGATGTCATCACAGGTCCTTCAGCTCTTGCAGCGCATTAGATTTAATTGTATTGCTGTCCTATATAACAGGCAGGCAGTACATTTGGGGCCTGGGACAAAACATCAGGGGCCCAGGCCCCGAATGTTTTGACCTAGCAACATCCCTGGATGACATAATATATTAGCCATGATTTTATTTGATTGGAATACCCCTTGAATATTGAAGTATTGTCTAGAGTGTGATCCATTGTTTTATCTAGTCTAGTCAATCGTCAGGAGAAGTAATTGTGGAGATCTGAGCTGGATGGAGAAGAAAAGATGGCAGAACATTATCAATCAGAAAAGACATCACTGTGTACAATTGCTGTGTATTTTGACTGTGACTTGTCAGTTTAGTGCTGCATTCTTTTGTATGCTCTGCACCGTGAAAATATTCTGCACCTGTGTAGCTCTAGTATCTGATGACTACATGGTCATCGTATGGCAGAATTATTGGTTATCTAGAGACTTGTTATAGTACTTGTATAGTATTATGGTTAGCACCACGGATTCAGCAATCTATGGCCAAACACATACTAACCACATCCCCCATGTAGCTTGACATGACCAGAGGACCAGAAAGTTGGAGACAGAATAATGAATATAATGGACTCATCCAAAGGCCAAATCTATGACATAAAATCAAGACTGAGATAACTTTTTTTTTTTTTATCCTGTTTTCCAGCTACTTGCAAAAAACTGTTTTGCCTATTTTAACCATGTAACACCGGATTTCAAGCTCCCATGTGGGGGCCACATATTACAGAGTACAGAACTATTATTTATATATTTATTTATTTTTTAATTTACACCTTTGTTGAGTTTAGTAATTTTCATATTTTTCATGATTTTGAGAAGATATTGAAGGGGATGTCCAGAATTAGAAAAATATGGTTGTGTTACACCTGTATACAGGTGGTCTGTAGGACGGCAGCACAGCTCTGTTCACTTCAATGGAGCTAAGATGCAATAGCAGACTCAGCGCATGGACAGGTGTGGTACTGTTACTGGAAGAAAGCAGAAATGTTCTTGCAATTCTGGACAACCTCTTTAAAGTAATTTAGAAATTTGTGCTATAAAGAAAGCATCTCCTGCCAATAGTAATGGGTGATCAAAGATATTGGTACTTGTGATTTTCTCAAGGTTCGGAGACTCAGTCAAGTGCACTTCAAACCTAGGATGCAGATGTAGCTTGTCTGAAAATTTCAGGAGGACAGGGAAGGCTACAGATGGAGGTCTATCATCTGCACCTGTAAAGTAAACCCTGGTAGGTTCTTGGGCACTGCCTGACTGCTCCCTTTATCTCTGTTGGATGCTATGCTATCAGCATGAATATGCTTAGCCGCCATGAATGGTCAATGTCTTCCTGACCCATTACTTCTCTTCAGTGCCTCATATTACCCAGATATTCAAACATTCTTCCCAAAAGTCAAGCCGATTGTTGTACTACACGCAACCTGCTAATTCAGTTTCTGATGGGGCAAATCCAAATTAACTGACTATACTTATTATCAACCCTAAAACTATGTCATTATTGTGGGGTGCTACTCTTGGGGTAAATAAACAATGTAATTATTACTTTGTTATATTGAAGAATATCTTCTTTGTCGTTCAGAAACATGAGAGTCCTTCTGCTTGTGGGAGTTGCTCTACTTATCACCTTGGCCTTTGCCGATCACCATAAGGGTCATCGTAAACAAGACAAAGATGATTATGATGACAAAGACAACCATGACCACAGAGATCACCATAATCACAAACATGGCCATCACAAGAAAGGGGAAGACTGTGACAGAAAGCGCCACCATCACCATAATGAGTCCTTGCCCCACCACAAGATAGCTGATTACAATTCAAAATTCTTTTTTGACCTGTTTCGGCAGATAGCTCTAGATCATCCTTCTGAGAACATTGTCTTCTCCCCTGTCAGTATTTCTACGGCATTTGCTTTCCTGTCCCTTGGTGCTAAGGCTCAGACCCACTCACAAATCATTAAAGGACTCCGTCTAAACACCTCTAAGATCTCAGAAAAAGACATTCATGAAGATTTCCATCATCGCCCGGATCTCCTAAATGATGTGGACAGGAAGCTCCCGCTCATAGGTGGAAACGCTCTCTACATTTCCAAGGAACGCAAGATTCTCCAGACGTTCTTAGATGAAGCCAAAAAGCTTTACCACTCAGAGGTGTTTTCTACTGATTTTAAAAACACTGAAGAAGCGAAGAATCAGATTAACAGTTATGTGGAGAAAAACACCCATGGCAAGATCCCTGAGCTGTTGGACAGTGTAGACCAGGATGCCATTTTTATCCTCATCAACTACATTTATTTCAGAGGTAATCTATTACTTTATAAGGCTACTTTCACATTCGCGTTTGGTGAGGATTTGGACCGTTTGTGAGAGCCCTGAACGGATCTCAGAAACGGAAAGCCAGAACGCCAGTATGAAAGTAGATTTTCACATAACCTACCACCCCTTGGCTTACTTCTTGAAGAAAAGTCATCACAAGATAGGGAGAACACTAAATAATTACACTTGGCACTAATGATTGGTCAATAAGTATTGCTCAAGAAATATCACTTGGAGGTTATGGTATATTTGCATGAGCAGATGGGTCAAGCCTCAGCTTCAACCCCAGTCAGGCTATTTATTGGGTGTATATAGCATCTGTCAAAGAATATCACAGCTCAGCTGGTTTCATACCATATAATAACCTCATATTAATTTTCTCTTCACAGGACAATGGGAAAATCCATTTGAAGAGAAATGGACAAAAGAAGAAGATTTTCACGTCAATGAGAACACAACGGTGAAGGTGCCTTTCATGAGCAGAACAGGAATGTACAAGGCGGCCTTCACTGATGAGGCCACCGTGGTCTCCATACCGTGTAAAGGAAACGATGTTGCTTTATTCGTCCTGCCAAATCAGGGGAAATTGTCAGAAGTAGAACAAAATTTTAAGAAAGAATCAATTAAAACGTGGAAGAAATCATTTCACAGACGGTAAGGGAGTATCTCTATTTATCTATCAGTGGCGTGCCTAGGGTGTTTGGCACCCGGGGCGGGTCCTTTCTCTGGCACCCCCCCAATACTTGACCACATACCTCTTACATCCAGGGACATCTCCTGTCATGTAGACCTTCTCTTTCCTCTTCTCCTCCGTTAGACCGCCATGACATATTCTTTCAGCCGTATCTAGTCTCTACAGAGTTTGCAACACAGACATGTTAGATTTCTCAGTTTTTCCATCAACCTCCCCATCCTAGTGTCCCGACAATGTCATCCAGCTGCCACCCCCAGTACTGTGGTCTCTCAAGATACAATAGTAATTGGTTCCAGGACGACCATTGTATGTTGAAACCATTGTAAATTGAGTAATCCGTTCCAAAGCCCCAAAATGTCATCTAAGATAAGAGAAAATGAAGATTTAAGAAAAATAAGCAGATAACTAAGACAGGTAATATACAGTGCTGCCCATAATTATTCATACCCCAGGCAAATTTTGACTTAAAGTTACTTTTATTCAACCAGCAAGTAATTTTTTGACGGGAAATGACATCGGTGTCTCCCAAAAGATAATAAGACGATGTACAAGAGGCATTATTGTGGAAAAAAAACATTTCTCAGCTTTTATTTACATTTGGACAAAAAGTGTCCTGTCCAAAATTATTCATACCCTTCTTAATAATCAATAGAAACGCCTTTATTGGCTATTACAGCAATCAAACGCTTCCTATAATTGCAGACCAGCTTTTTGCATGTCTCCACAGGTATTTTTGCCCATTCATCTTTAGCAATGAGCTCCAAATCTTTGAGGTTGGAGGGTCTTCTTGCCATCACCCTGATCTTTAGCTCCCTCCACAGATTCTCAATTGGATTCAAGTCTGGACTTTGCCTGGGCCTCTCCAAAACGTTAATGTTGTTGTCTGCTAACCATTTCTTCTCCACTTTTGCTGTGTGTTTTGGGTCATTGTCATGCTGAAATGTCCACTGGTGCCCAAGGCCAAGTTTCTCTGCAGACTGCCTGATATTGTCGTTGAGAATCCTCATGTTTTGCTCTTTTTTCATGGTGCCGTTTACTGGGATTAGGTTCCCTGGTCCATTGGCTAAAAAACACCCCCAAAGCAATAGGCCCACCACCATGTTTGACAGTGGGGATGGTGTTCTTTGGGTTGAAGGCTTCTCCTTTTTTACGCAAAATGAAGGAAACATCATTGTGACCAAACAATTCAATTTTTGTTTCATCTGACCATAACACAGAAGACCAGAAGTCATCTTCTTTGTCCAGATGAGCTTTTGCAAAGGTCAAAAAATTACTTGCTGGTTAAATAAAAGTAACTTTAAGTCAAAATTTGCCAGGGCTATGAATAATTAGGGGCAGCACTGTCCTTACATATAACAGTCAGGAATAGCTGCTAACTAGCAACTAATACAGCTATTTTACCAGAAAAGTGGCCTTGATTGGTTGGATCTGAGTCTGAGACATTGTATGTTGAGTCTGGTTTCAACTTACGATGGGTCAGAAAAGGCAATTGTATGTTGAAAATATTGTATCCTGAGGCCATTGTATCTTGAGGGATCACTGTACTGTGCCCGTTGTGCCCCCCAATGCCCCAGGTACTATACTGCTGAAAAAATAGTGACCCCAATAGACATAATTGGGGTCATTTATCAAACTGGTGTAAAATAAAACTGGATTAGAGTTGAGCAGACACCTGGATGTTCGGGTTCGAGAAGTTCGGCCGAACTTCCCGGAAATGTTCGGGTTCGGGATCCGAACCCGATCCGAACTTCGTCCCGAACCCGAACCCCATTGAAGTCAATGGGGACCCGAACTTTTCGGCACTAAAAAGGCTGTAAAACAGCCCAGGAAAGGGCTAGAGGGCTGCAAAAGGCAGCAACATGTAGGTAAATCCCCTGCAAACAAACGTGGATAGGGAAATGAATAAAAATAAAAATAAAATAAATAAAAATTAACCAATATCAATTGGAGAGAGGTCCCATAGCAGAGAATCTGGCTTCACGTCACCCACCACTGGAACAGTCCATTGTCATATATTTAGGCCCAGGCAGAGGAGAGAGGTCCCGTAACAGAGAATCTGGCTTCATGTCAGCAGAGAATCAGTCTGCATGTCATAGCAGAGAATCAGGCTTCACGTCAGCCACCACTGCAACAGTCCATTGTCATATATTTAGGCCCCGGCACCCAGACAGAGGAGAGGTTCATTCAACTTTGGGTAGCCTCGCAATATAATGGTAAAATGAAAATAAAAATAGGATTGAATGAGGAAGTGCCCTGGAGTCCAATAATATATGGTTAAGGGGAGGTAGTTAATGTCTAATCTGGACAAGGGACGGACAGATCCTGTGGGATCCATGCCTGGTACATTTTTATGAACGTCAGCTTGTCCACATTGGCTGTAGACAGGCGGCTGCGTTTGTCTGTAATGACCCCCCTGCCGTGCTGAATACACGTTCAGACAAAACGCTGGCCGCCGGGCAGGCCAGCACCTCCAAGGCATAAAAGGCTAGCTCTGGCCACGTGGACAATTTAGAGACCCAGAAGTTGAATGGGGCCGAACCATCAGTCAGTACGTGGAGGGATGTGCACACGTACTGTTCCACCATGTTAGTGAAATGTTGCCTCCTGCTAACACGTTACGTATCAGGTGGTGGTGCAGTTAGCTGTGGCGTGTTGACAAAACTTTTCCACATCTCTGCCATGCTAACCCTGCCCTCAGAGGAGCTGGCCGTGACACAGCTGCCTTGGCGACCTCTTGCTCCTCCTCTGCCTTGGCCTTGGGCTTCCACTTGTTCCCCTGTGACATTTGGGAATGCTCTCAGTAGCGCGTCTACCAACGTGCGCTTGTACTCGCGCATCTTCCTATCACGCTCCAGTGCAGGAAGTAAGGTGGGCACATTGTCTTTGTAGCGTGGATCCAGCAGGGTGGCAACCCAGTAGTCCGCACACGTTAAAATGTGGGCAACTCTGCTGTCGTTGCGCAGGCACTGCAGCATGTAGTCGCTCATGTGTGCCAGGCTGCCCAGGGGTAAGGACAAGCTGTCCTCTGTGGGAGGCGTATCGTCATCGTCCTGCCTTTCCCCCCAGCCACGCACCAGTGATGGGCCCGAGCTGCGTTGGGTGCCACCCCGCTGTGACCATGCTTCATCCTCATCCTCCTCCTCATCCTCGTCCTCCTCGTCCTCCAGTAGTGGGCCCTGGCTGGCCACATTTGTACCTGGCCTCTGCTGTTGCAAAAAACCTCCCTCTGAGTCACTTCGAAGAGACTGGCCTGAAAGTGCTAAAAATGACCCCTCTTCCTCCTCCTCCTCCTCCTCCTGGGCCACCTCCTCTTCCATCATCACCCTAAGTGTTTTCTCAAGGAGACATAGAAGTGGTATTGTAACGCTGATAACGGCGTCATCGCCACTGGCCATGTTGGTGGAGTACTCAAAACAGCGCAACAGGGCACACAGGTCTCGCATGGAGGCCCAGTCATTGGTGGTGAAGTGGTGCTGTTCTGTAGTGCGACTGACCCGTGCGTGCTGCAGCTGAAACTCCACTATGGCCTGCTGCTGTTCGCACAGTCTGTCCAGCATGTGCAAGGTGGAGTTCCACCTGGTGGGCACGTCGCATATGAGGCGGTGAGCGGGAAGGCCGAAGTTACGCTGTAGCGCAGACAGGCGAGCAGCAGCAGGATGTGAACGCCGGAAGCGCGAACAGACGGCCCGCACTTTATGCAGCAGCTCTGACATGTCGGGGTAGTTGTGAATGAACTTCTGCACCACCAAATTCAGCACATGCGCCAAGCAAGGGATGTGCGTCAAACCGGCTAGTCCCAGAGCTGCAATGAGATTTCGCCCATTATCGCAAACCACCAGGCCGTGCTTGAGGCTCACCGGCAGCAACCACTCGTCGGTCTGTTGTTCTATACCACGCCACAACTCCTGTGCGGTGTGGGGCCTTTCCCCCAAACATATGAGTTTCAGAATGGCCTGCTGACGTTTACCCCGGGCTGTGCTGAAGTTGGTGGTGAAGGTGTGTGGCTGACTAGATGAGCAGGTGGAAGAAGAGGAGGAGGAAGCCGAGAAGGAGGAGGTGGCAACAGGAGGCAAAGAATGTTGCCCTGTGATCCTTGGCGGCGGAAGGACGTGCGACAAACAGCTCTCCGCCTGGGGCCCAGCTGCCACTACATTTACCCAGTGTGCAGTTAGGGAGATATAGCGTCCCTGGCCGTGCTTACTGGTCCACGTATCTGTGGTTAGGTGGACCTTGCCACAGATGGCGTTGCGCAGTGCACACTTGATTTTATCGGATACTTGGTTGTGCAGGGAAGGCACGGCTCTCTTGGAGAAGTAGTGCCGGCTGGGAACAACATACTGTGGGACAGCAAGCGACATGAGCTGTTTGAAGCTGTCTGTGTCCACCAGCCTAAATGACAGCATTTCATAGGCCAGTAGTTTAGAAATGCTGGCATTCAGGGCCAGGGATCGAGGGTGGCTAGGTGGGAATTTACACTTTCTCTCAAATGTTTGTGAGATGGAGAGCTGAACGCTGCCATGTGACATGGTTGAGATGCTTGGTGACGGAGGTGGTGGTGTTGGTGGTACATCCCCTGTTTGCTGGGCGGCAGGTGCCAACGTTCCTCCAGAGGCGGAGGAAGAGGCCGAGGCGGCAGCAGCAGAAGAGGCCGAGGCGGCAGCAGCAGAAGAGGTAGCAGGGGGAGCCTGAGTGACTTCCTTGGTTTTAAGGTGTTTACTCCACTGCAGTTCATGCTTTGCATGCAGGTGCCTGGTCATGCAGGTTGTGCTCAGGTTCAGAACGTTAATGCCTCGCTTCAGGCTCTGATGGCATAGCGTGCAAACCACTCGGGTCTTGTCGTCAGCACATTGTTTGAAGAAGTGCCATGCCAGGGAACTCCTTGAAGCTGCCTTTGGGGTGCTCGGTCCCAGATGGCGGCGGTCAGTAGCAGGCGGAGTCTCTTGGCGGCGGGTGTTCTGCTTTTGCCCACTGCTCCCTCTTTTGCTACGCTGTTGGCTCGGTCTCACCACTGCCTCTTCCTCCGAACTGTGAAAGTCAGTGGCACGACCTTCATTCCATGTGGGGTCTAGGACCTCATCGTCCCCTGCATCGTCTTCCACCCAGTCTTGATCCCTGACCTCCTGTTAAGTCTGCACACTGCAGAAAGACGCAGCAGTTGGCACCTGTGTTTCGTCATCATCAGAGACATGCTGAGGTGGTATTCCCATGTCCTCATCATCAGGAAACATAAGTGGTTGTGCGTCAGTGCATTCTATGTCTTCCACCGCTGGGGAAGGGCTGGGTGGATGCCCTTGGGAAACCCTGCCAGCGGAGTCTTCAAACAGCATAAGAGACTGCTGCATAACTTGAGGCTCAGACAGTTTCCCTGATATGCATGGGGGTGATGTGACAGACTGATGGGCTTGGTTTTCAGGTGCCATCTGTGCGCTTTCTGCAAAAGACTGGGTGGGAGATAATGTGAACGTGCTGGATCCACTGTCGGCCACCCAATTGACTAATGCCTGTACCTGCTCAGGCCTTACCATCCTTAGAACGGCATTGGGCCCCACCAAATATCGCTGTAAATTATGGCGGCTACTGGGACCTGAGGTAGTTGGTACACTAGGACGTGTGGCTGTGGCAGAACGGCCATGTCCTCTCCCAGCACCAGAGGGTCCACTAACACCACCACGACCATGTCCGCGTCCTTTACTAGATGTTTTCCTCATTGTTATCATTCACCACAACAACAAAAATATTATTTGACCCAATGTATTGAATTCAAATTCAGGCCTTTTTTTAAAGACAACTAACACTATCTGGCTATCTATTTAGGTACCGTATTACACTAATACAGGCACAGCAGTAACGACAGATTTAGCTGAATATAAATTTGAGGCCTCTTTATTTAGGTGCTGGGTGACAGGTATAGGTTTACTGACAGAATTAGACTTGGAAATGCACAGTAGCGTGTGTGTGAAGTTATTCTGAATGACCCTATGTGCACCTTGAATCTGATATACCCTTTTAGGGATAGATTTAAAATA